>NC_064218.1:11650856-12250856 GCF_023101765.2 Spodoptera frugiperda
TTCGAACTAAAGGCTATTTCTTCATCATTTAGTTTTCCAGTCTGTAAAACAATTTGTTAGGAGATAGATAAAGTTTTTTATACATAGTTGACTGGACTACAATATGCAACGTCATGCCTTTTGCTCCCGAAGAGGTAAGCAGAGGTGCAAGTTAAGGCACGCTATGCCGCTATACAATCAAATGTACACTCACTTTTCACCATTTGCGTTATAAGTCCTATGTAATAGGTGGTGAGCCTAATGCCATAATATACCAAATAATTGTACCATAATTTGTTTATTAGTTAGGTACACCCACTACGATTTATTTATAAACACGGAAGTAAAATAATGTTTTCATCTTAAATTTTCCGAATCAGTAAAATCATCTATTCCCTTGAAAGTAAATGATGACGTCACAACACCCACTACTTATTACCAAGCATTTTACTGAACACGAATAATTTCTTTGGACGCAAAAAGATACAATATACGTGGGTGAGCCATGCTTCGGTACGAATGGACCAGCTCGACCGAAGTAATACCACAGCCTCACAGAAAATGGACGTGAAACAAGGAAACAACGCTAGTGTTGGGTTTCGCCTTGTGAATGTGGTCACAGGAGGCCCAGTCAAAGGGAAGCAACGCACGGTCTCCTGGTGTTGCGGATGTCCATGGCCTGTGCCGATCACTCATCATTGGGTTATCTATCTAACCATTAATCTCAAGGTAAATAAATTACAAGTAAATTAAAATTAAGACTATTTTTGTAATCTAATTATCAGGTCTATTTTCGAAATGTAAACAAGAAGAGTACTTATAAATAGAATTTGTGTAATTAGTATAAACAGGAAAGATGGGCTTCATTTAAGAAAATATTTATTACACAAGTCTTATAACGAAAAAGTTTGCGTTCACACAATACTTATAATGGTATTGAGGCAGTCAACAAATATAATTAATTAACACACAAATGCAACATCAACACGTAAATATCTCCTATTGCTAAGAAAATAAATCTTCTCACACGGACAAGAAAGAATAAGCATCAATCACCACGCTTGTTCTAGGCGTATTTGTGATTTCAGATTCATAAATCTAAATCAAGTTTTAACTTGAAAGTATACGTTCAGGTTTCCTCACGATATTTACCTTAACCAGTCAGTCAATCTAAAATATAGAAAGTACAAACACCTTAATAAAAGTCACATTGGCATTTTCTAGGTTTCAAACCCAAGCCATTAATTACAAACGATTAAAGCGATCACTAATTAATGTACCATGAAGCTAATCGCTTTACCCTATAATCTCATAAATACAAAACGGTCCAATTGAAACCTTTTAAACATTAAAATTACTTTTAATTTCCAAGAACTAGAGACCTTCATATTTCTTCTTTAGTCGACTTTCTATTGAAGTAATGTAATAAAAGTTAGCGGTAAATATACATAGATATAGTATTATATAAAGGGAATTTCGGCCCGTCCAACCGTTGTTCATTTTATAATACTTTACGTTTTATATTTAAGTGCTTCTGGAACTTTCTAAACTTACATAATAGGTCGCCATCTTGGCCCATGTTTTTGGTATTTAAATTTTGTTTTGCTTCCCTTGTTTTCGGTGTTTTAATTAACAACCGGTCTTAGCGCAGGTAGCTTTTAATCCTTGCTTATTGAAGCGGTAAGGTTTGGTTTTTATGTTGTGGGATAGGTTAGGTGTAGGTTGCTGCTTGTCTGATGAAAATTAATTAAGAATTAGGTTCTTGGATTTGAAAACGCAAATTTAAATTTTATTGATGTTGAGTGTCATTGATGTAGATAAGTCACAAGTATTACCATTTAGATTAAAGACACAATTCGAAATTGACTAAACGGTTGGCACGGTGGCTAAGCAATTGACTGCCGTGCAACGTGAATCGAGTTGAATTCCTGCACGGAGTAACTCAATTTTGTGTGATCCACAAATTGTTGTTTCGGGTCTGGCTGTCATGTGCGTGTGAAATTGTGTTTGTAAACGCACCCATGATACACGTTAACTTATTGTAGCTTATAACAAGCTCATTTCATACCAAACCAGTATAAACAAACTAAAAAAATAATCTGACTTTACACGTTCATAAACTAAAACCTCATCAATAAACCAAAGTAGTCACTAAAATAAAAATACAGTAAACGCTAGACTAAATTCATTAAAGTCTTAACAAGACTAAGAGAGTGCACCTAACAACATGTCGGTTAAGTAGAAACACTTAAGCCATTAAACTAACGATGTCCCAAGTTGCACCTCAAAAACACTTAGCTTCAATTTTAAGTTATTCCTCATAGAACACTGTAAGACAAGAATTTCACGTTAAAAATTCCTGCTTAAAAGCTTAACGGATGAAATAAAAGCTTCTGAACTAAATTCGGACAGGTTAATATCCTGTCGTAGCACGTCTACGCCGTAGCGGAATGCTACGATTTTGCTACGACGTTTGTATGAAAAATATTCGTAGTATGAATACTAACGAGATTTCGCCTGTTGTGAATTCAGACGTTAAACATTGTTCAATTTGTACCCAAGTCGTGATTTCCGAGAATAGAAGTCTCCCCCCACGTAGACTTAGATATCAAAAGATACGATTATAGAATTACAATTATTCCAAGCCAATAGTTCGCGGTTGACCTTTGAAAACAGACTTTACGCGCTATTTGAAGTATTAATTATTACATTCAGTTTGAATAAAATTATGAAAGTAATTTAATCACGCTTTATTTCTAGGTTTCAAGTAGATATTTGATCGTATCTTAGTTTTTCGCCAGACAGACTTTAATTTATTTATGATAGTTAATTATTCAATCTCGCAGTTAACCTTTCAAATATAAGATTATTATCGTCGCCTACGATAATAAACATTTTTAAATTCATTACGAGTAATTTTATATTAGGTTTTAAATTAAATTATTTATCTGGTTTAATCAAGCCTTGAAATAAAAATGTTGAGTAATAAATTATAGAAAAACTAGAAGTAAATTTTATTTTAAGACATATTTTGATGATTTAAAGCTTCATTTAACTGTGATATGCCAGTACGATAAAGCTACGCTTTACTTTTATTAGCCTAACCTTGGAAAAATATACATACATAACATTACGCTTGTTTCCCATGGTTGTAGGCAGAGACAATGGAACACCAATTCCTACGAATCTTACATACCTCTTTCGTTTCATTAACAGCCATGAGTCTACCTGATTTTTTTTAACGTTGCCCCACACTATGTCGTTGGTACGTTATGAAAGATACAAGTCCACATACACATGACACCCAGACCCGAAACAACAATTTGTGAATCGAACCCCTTGCGTACACCTTGCGTAGCAACCGGTTGCCCAGCCACTGCGCCAACCATGCAGTCAAAACCTTGAAAAAACGTGGTAACAATATTCAGTTCCCTTTTTGTTGAAATATAGCTAATAAAGTAAAAATGTTCCAACGTATTCACTGAAAACATAAGTCATAATACTTCATTTCACACCTAACCAAATAATAGAAGAATTCTCAAGAAAGTAGTTTTTAAAATAACAATTCTCAGTACTCGTTGGAAGGCGTTAAACATAATGTATATGTTTGAGAAATAAAAGCTTCGCCATTGTATGGCACATAATAGAATTCCCAATAGGAGTGCTTACACGGTGCGGGGACGAGACGATTCCGAGACGGGAACAATTATAGATTGTAAAGGAAACTCCTGGCTATGACTGTTTCGTTAAGAGCGATGGGGACTTCGTTTATTGTTTGACGATACGGTTTTACTTGACTGTGATAAAAAAAATCTCTTGCCAAACGAGTAGACAGATCACTGGTAGAGGCACAGGTGTATTGCGAGACTTTTAAAAAAGAGTATGCTATTTTGAGTCACGTTGCTATTTATATGTTAATTGTATAGCAAATGCTATTTTTAGTATATTTAAATAAATGTGGAAGGTTTTGCTATTTATTTCAGTGGTATATGTTACGAGGTTGCATGGGTCTTGATCTTCGAGTCGATTTAATGTTATTGAGATGTCATTTCGAAATGTTAAAGTTAAGGTTCTGTTAAGGTTCTGTTTAAAATTTTCATGTATTTTGGATTTTGATCTATTCATTGACCTTGACTGGCCTAGACCTAACATCATCAGTAAATATCACTGAATATGCTATCTTCTCATAGCATTTTAATAACACTTAACTATATTTATCTAAAAATCATAAATCAGAATAAATATCATAATAATTTATTCTTCACACACGCACATTACAAAATTAGAATGCTTATCGATGTCCAATAAATTTTAATTGTACAGCCTCTTTAAAAATATGGAGGGTAATGCTTATCTTGGTTTGCATAATATAAGAGTCAGCGAAGGGAAATAATTAGGTGCTTAAGCTGACAGAGGTTGGGCTAAATTTATTATTTATTATGTTTAAGTTTATGTGCATACAGTAAGTACTGGCGGTAAGAAAATATTTATGATAAAACGCGGTGTGTGATATGTTTTAACAGTATACTAACACATCATCAGTTACTTATGTTACAACTTTGGTTATAACAAACCTATAAGAAAAGAGCGTACTTGTTTTTATAAATCCAGTAATCCAGTCATTATCACTCTTCTTGTGTTGCAGGTGAATTTCTGCAGAACTGATAAGTTACCATTAAGTGTACAGTCTGATCATTATTGTCTTCTATATTATAAAAGAAACAGACCTTTCAAATAGTGATTTGTAAAAGTCAATTACTGAACAAATATCATTAATCAGTCAATGAGTAATTTACCACCTGGGAATCGAATCCAAAACCACGAGCTCGGCGATGCGGTGACAAATACTTGACTTGATATATTTTTTTATTTTCTTTACATTTTTTTCTAATCACTTTTGTACTAGAATGTCCTTTGTTTTATTAGGATCCCGCTTATCTTTGCATTATATTTCGTTAATGAGGTAAATATTTCGTTTAGTTATCTGAATGTACTAAGGTAAGTAAGTGAATTACGTGAATTTTTATAATAATAATAACCTAATCTAGTACTAACCAAGAACTGACACTGAACCTGTGAATATGCAAATATTATTTTTTTCTAGAGGAGTTAGGGCTGTAATTTGAGTTTGAGACATTAAAGACGAATAATGTTTAGGGAACAGCGAGTAAACTTTCCTAAGATCGGAAATATAATGATTCTCCGACCAGGCTAGGTGTCTGGCGGGTTTTCTGCCCATCACTTGCTCAATGGGATTTTCTATGCATGGGACATCATCTGTTGATTTGTTCACCGATTGTCTATGTGTGATTTTTGTCATCTGTCACCTGTTATCCATCATCATCATCATCATCATCATCAGCCTAGAGACGTCCACTGCTGAACAAAGGCCTCCCCTTGGTCATGCATCGCCACAAAATAAAAATTAAAAAATTCAAGGTCATAGTAAGCTTCTTTATTAACCTCCACCGTTACTTAGGAAACAACACGTCTCCTTCTCTCATTTATTCGCACATTATTACACTCTTATACTTTAAAACTTAAGTTACACCTATCTTTACTTTAAAAATTTCCCGTACCATTTACTTTACATTTACGTACATAATTTCGCATTTGGTAAATTCTTGCTCGTAACAACAATCCCACACATACATACAATATACTCATATTGTTCAACAGTCACGCTCCTAATCACAGAGAGCAATTTCCGAAATAATTTACAAGTTTAATAATAAACTTCCAATACTCGTCTTACAGATTTTCTGAAATGAGCACACGAAGTAACTCTATGTACGTATTCATGTACATATAGTTACATATCAAGTTAAACAAATCCAGTATATACAGACCGTTCTACACGCAGGAACGTCATACAAAGCTAGACCATGATAAACTGGTTATGTATAGCACTATGTACTTCATAAGAGACGTCTAACAATAGAGCCCTCATACATGACACATTCTTGGCAAAATTTCTCACATATTTCATTCGAAAATGTCACATACGATATGAACATAATATATGGATATTTATTTATAGATAATCCCATCAAATAATGTTGGAAAGAGTTTCTTATCATTCTAGATATTTCGCGTAGCAACTATTTCTATAAGGCCTCTGAATAAGTATTATAAGTATACTTACTAGAAAGTATACATGTATTGTATGTACGAAAGCCTGATGCAGAAGGTTGTACTTCGGAGTGACACGGCGCGTATTGTCCGGACAATTCCTCTCTCTTGAGCCCTGACCACCGTGTAGCTTGGATGTGTGATTAAGGTTACCGGAGGCCCAATTCCCCCCTTTCCCAATATCCCCAATCCTCAACAATACTCAATTTTTTAACCCCTAAAAGGGCGAGCAACGCACTTGTATCAGCTTTGGTGTTTCGGGTGTCCATGAGCTTTTGCCGGCCTACCTCAAAAACCCAGCCAAAGATTATTTCCATTACTTCCTTTCTTATAAATAAAAGAGTGGCCTTACATCTACGGAGTTATTTTGAACCTTTTTAAAGTTTAAAAACATTATATCGTATCTCGTGAATTAGGAAATACTTTTAATGTAGCTTGTTAAAATTTGGGGATTAAGAAAGTACGGCACAAAGGGTAAAAACTGTTTGTTTTTTTTTTTCATTAAATTATCAATATATAGACTTAGATATTTTATTTGTTTGAGATCACAATGAACAGGTATTCAGGAACGGTATCTTATTAGTATGAAAAAAGTCACTCTATTCTTTTAATCCAAGAATTCATTCAAGCGAATTTGGTTACCAACACGCATTAACAACGGAATCATGAGTGACACTACATTATCACTATGTTACCATGTAATCTAAGAAAATAAGAACATCTATCTTCAAATAAAGCAAAAAAAAACTAAACCAGACGAATAAAAACCCTATTACTAAATACCTAAAATCTACATTACCTACTTTCTTTAATCTTAATCTCACGAAACGAAAGTTTAATTCATAAATTAAGCAGTTTTCAAATTCTCCACTGAATAAGAATAACGTTTTAATCTGAAATGAGCGAAAAACTGAGAAATTGGAAAGCTCTTGCATATTAAATTTAAAATTGAATCCCTCAGTTCTGTGAGCAATATAATTAAATCTTACCTAGTTCTAGATGGTTTCCATTTAAAAATATTACAGGTATAATTTGTAGTACAAACAGATTGTGAATGGATTCGCTTCGAGCGTTTGTTATTTGATGACTTTCTGTTTTAAAATGGTTTGTTTTATTGACGTCTAGCTTGTACCAGTGGCTTTGTCTACACTAATAGTATAAAATTTATTAACATGTGTGTTTTTTACTGAATATAATCTACATCTGTATTTTTCATTTGGTTGTGGTAAATAATCTAACATCGGAAAAATATTATTTTTTATGCCATCGCCCATTTTATACTCTACCTTGAAACTAAACCTGAGAAGAATATACTTAGCGACCACTTAGTATCTAATATCTATCTATATACATAAAAATCAATAACTGTTAGACTGTTACATTAGTCTCGCTAAAACTCGAGAAAGACTGGACTAATTTGGCAAATTTTGTCTTAAATTATTTAAGGAAAGTTTAAAAAGTGAAAAAAAAAATTGAGACAGTAAGAAGTTTGCTGGCTTCAACTAATTATATATAAACCATCACTTTGCCTTTTCCTTCAAAGTACAAAACAGGTAAAATTACAGGAAATTGTACTCCCAAACTAAACTCAAAAATACTCTCCTGAATAAGAGAGCATACGAGTTGAGAACTTTCATTTGTAATGGGTAAATGTCAAATAGTTTTGTTGACAACACACACGGGACCGGTTCACGAACTTTTAATAATGTGACGTTGTATTTTTAGCTTTGAACGTATGTAGGTAGGTCCTTATTTTTGAAAGTGAGGAAATATTATGCTTAGTTTTTTAAAAATGCTTGTATTTTTAAACTTTTCTTTACACGTGTCGGTATGCTATGATATCTTTAGTATAGAATATATTTTTTGAGTGGGGAAAATCGCCCACTAACTTCTCCCGCCTTGGGCGAGGCGAGAGGGAGTGTCTAGAGACTAAAAACCACCCCGTTCCTACTCCTACTTTTCAAGCTGAAGCCTGACTCTTACTGACTAAAAACCACCCCGTTCTTACTTCTGCTTTTCGAGACGGAGCCCTGGTAACCCGCTAGGTGGTCCGCAGCTCCGGTTATTGAATAGACTAGCCGCTTATTTCAGATACTTTATATCTGAGATTATTATGTTCTGCATGTTTTGCAGCTGGTTTGAACCTATTACATGATGTTTGTACGTTAACTTCAAAACCTACATGACAAGTAAATACGATACAGTAAGCACATTTAAGCCATAGTTAACACCTTAATCTAACCCATAACCACCTTCCATAAACCTCCATGATCACAACAGAGGTCAAAACAATACACATTTATGGCCCTCTTAATCGCCAAAAGACTCAAGTGTGGAAGAGCCATGCTTCGGCACGAATGGGCCGGCTCTACCGGAGTGATACCACGGCCTCACAGAAAACCGACGTGAAACAACGCTTGCATTGTGTTTTGTTGTGTGAGCGAGGTTACCGGAGGCCCAATTACCCCCTTCCCAATCTTCCCAATCCCCGATTCCCCAACAACCCTTAAATTCCTAACCCCCAAAAAGCCGGCAACGCACACAATTGCTTACCATCAGGTGATACGTCTGCTAGTTTACCGTGTTTCATAAAAAAAAACAAGTACCATGAAGAAAAATCCCCGAAACATTACCTACACCATATTAATGGTTGAAACAAAATTTCGAGGTGTTTCTCGGGAGTCCTTAATTACGCATCTTCCGAGCCCCTAGCATTTGTTTCGAGTGTTTGTTAAAAAGGGATACAAATAATTAATCACCTGCCCACTGTTTGAAATGTGGGGATGACCAAGAGAATTTTTTTAAAGTTCGTTTTTTTTACTGTACTCTCGAAACTGATGACAGGTTTGATTAATTAGGGGTTTGTTAATACTGCACTGAGTTATAGGGGTGTTAGTGCAAAATGTGGTTTTAGAAGTTTTTTATGATATTATTACTAAGCAACGTCACGTCTTTTATCCCCCAAGGGGTAGGCAAAGGAGCACATTACGCCATTTAATGTCGCTGTACAAAGTACACTCACTATTCACCATTTATGTTGTTTTTTTCTTTGTGTGTTACAAGGTTAATAAAGAAATACGTATAATAAATTTAATATTTTTTACAGACACCTAAACAGCCCATTCGATCAACTTTGTCTAAATATAAAAAGGGTCTGTATTCGAAAAAGCCAAAACTTCGGTAAAATAAATGGAAAACTTATCAATAACATGAAAAACTCCTTTTAGATTTTATATTAAAGATGCTTTTGATACCTAAGGAACTTTATTTGACAACCAATAGGCATCACTTTCTATAATTAAATAAAAATTATGTCTGGGAAAAGGTATTATTAAGTTTTTGGACCTAAATATCAATATCAACAGTCCATTACAGTGTACTGTCGAATAGGGTAAATGACTAATTTTTATTTTAATGTCCGTTCTTATAGATATTACAATATTAGACGTGTATTTTTTACATACATGCGGAAGAAAAAATATACCTGTCTTATAAAATCTACGTCAGTTCTACGTACAAAATGTACCTAAAAATTACGAGACGTGATGTTTCTAATCGATCTATCTTGGAAAGTATTTGTAAAATATTAGACACGTATTTTTAATTTTCTTACGGAAGACCGTTCAGTACGTTTACAAATATAAACGCCACTCAATCTCATCTCATTCACCTCATTAGCTTTAGTAATTATCCCAATAGTATTGAAATATATCTTTTAATTTTATTATTCATCTTCGAGTATATTATATTATCTTAAACTAACCCTGAACATTGATCTTTCCAGCCGGATTGCGAGTATGCCAGGTGATGACACAGCACAAACAAGTTTTTACCATACCTCTGTCGAATGTAATTTCCTAAAGGCATATCGATACTTTTTATGAACGTGTGGTCAAAGTCACATTTTTGCCTTTACGCCACTGTTCATAGAAGGCGTCGAAAACTCTTTTTTTAATTGGAGTGAATACATTCGTTTCTGTTTATTTTACGCCTTAAATGATCGATGTAAGGAACGTGGATATTGTGATGTGGGAACCAGCATATGGAACGACATTTTTTCCGGGAAATTTTTAAACTCATTTTTTATGTGTTAAATACCGTAGGTGGTTTATTTCTACTTTAAAGTGATTAAATCGATTGAAAGAAATATAATTTGATTAATTAATATCGATTGACTCTAATGGCAATGAACTATAAGTAGTTTCTTTTAAAATCATATGTAATTTTTGTTCGCTAGTATCGCATTTTGTTTGTGATCATTTAATAACGATGAATTGTTTAGTTTAGACAGCAGACAGACAAGAGATAGACAGAAGTCTAGGGACTGTAGGAATTCCTTCTACTTATTACATGGTACTCATAAATTATTGAAGAGTGGATATCACATTGTATGTGCATCTCTCCCTACCCATTGTGCATTAAAAGTTGAACTTTACAAATAACTAAACAAAAAAAGAAACAGCCCAAACAAGAATCCACATTTCATCTAAACAACAGCAGAACAAACCTAACATTGACTGGCTGGGTTCCATTAGGCTTATGACAAGGTGAGCGCATTAGCGGTACCATAAGCCTAACTATTCCAAATTCACTGGGATTATCTGACCACAACGCTGCGGTTAAATAGATCGGAACCACGACCTTCCGATTGGGAATCCAATTCCTGTCTGGAATAGCTGAATTTACTTTTGTTTTCGACTGTGTGTAGCTGGTAATAGGCTAGGTTATTTGTTTGGTATGATTAGGTTGTTTCCTAGTATTCATTTGGGGTATTGCTTAGGTATATAGATAGATGTATTTTGTTTGTTATAGCATCTAAATTCGTAGCCGTGGGTGGAACTGCTGTTCATACGGTTATTCAAAACTTTTATCCATAGTAAGCTCGGAGCTGGAAATTGTGTACAAAGAATGGAATTGACTTAACCAATGAATCGGACCCATAACATAAGTGATGTAGATGTATTATTGAAGATTTGCGCCTCTCTAACTTGACTTTTAATTAATTTTATTCTAATTTTCGTGAGACATACTAAATTAATAATTATGTAATTAATCGGTTTAATCACGTAACGTAACCTAAAAGAAGTAAGCGCGACAATCGCCGCGTCTTGAGTTGCAGAATGCTGCTCACGAATATGACTCTCTAGCAAAACTTGAATCTAGACAAATTCCTCGTCAAACAGTTACGTGAGTAAGCCGATAACTTAATAATTCTAATCACAACCACCAAAATAATCTATTTCGACGCTGACTAGCATGTTGTATAAATAAATATACCTTCCTTTACATAACATACATATGTAGGTACACACATATACAAAACAAAATTAGGTTGTCTGCAAACTTATACAACAGATTGAGTTTATACGAGGTCGAGACAAGATTGTCAGTAGATTACCCAGTTCGATTACCCGGTTGACAAAGAAGCAACCAATTAGCCGGTTCAGATGGGTAAATATAGCGAGGGTAACAATATCATAGTCGTGTAGTGAAGTAGGGTGGCTACGGTGACCAGGATATTTATTTAACGTGAAGTTGTACTAAAAAAAATATTAGATTACATCTATGCTTCACCGTTCTGCTAGGAAGCGGGTTGGTGGCCAAATTCAGACTTATAAAAGATAAAAAAATACCTATAGTCAAAAGTGTTAAAGCTTCAGGGCCTGTCTACATTTAGGTAATTTTCATAGTAAAATGTACCCTGGAGATTTTATTGTACTCAACTTAGACAATTTAGTCATTAAATTATCAAGACTGAACACATGTCGAATAATTACTGTATCAAAACTTAAAAGATAGACAGACGAAGGACCAATAAACCCCCTTTCCAATCCCCGATTCCCCAACAACCTTAAATTCCTAATCCCCAAAAGGCCGGCAACGCACTTATAACGCCTCTGGGGTTTCGGGTGTCCATGGGTGGCGGCGATTGCTTACCATAAGGTGATCTGTTTACTCGTTTATCGCCTTATACCATAAAAAAGATAAAAAACCAGTATTTAAACATTATCATTATCATTTAATAACTGTGATCTAACACTGAAGTTTAAAATCCACTTGATTCTTAAAGGCACAAATTTTATTTAATTAACGATACTATCTGAGGAAATCCTGACAATATCACGAACATTCATAGTCACACTACACACAACTAGCAGCTACAAAGGATACCGTACCCTTACGTTACATGCGACGGTATTTTTATGTTATTAACAATGGAAACATATTTACTATGAATAATAATAACATACTTTATAAGTCATACTTCCTTTTATTAAAGTATCTAATTAGGTGTTATATTGTGCATATTATATTACACTTATAAGTTCTAAGTTCTACTAATAGTTTCTGCCAGTGGCTTTACCCGTAACATAAAAAGTCCTATGTGTTATTCCAGACCATAATCTACACCTGTTCCAAATCTCATCTCGATCCATTCAGCTGTTTTGACGTAAAGAAGTAACAAACAAACATACAAACTTTCAGGTTACAGTGAATCGTTTTTATGAATTTATTATTGTATCTGAAAGTAGCTAAAAGCTACTCTCTTTTTCATTGAGCACGTGAGGCAGCAGCACTTTTTACCAGCAAGGGTACCTTCCCGCCCGACTAGTACTAGACCAGTGAGTGCGGCGCGTCGCGTTCTACACGCGCCTCAAAGAGCCCTCAGACCGCCACAGGACACACTTCGGAGCTGCGGTCTACCTAGCGGGTTTACCGGGGCTCCGGCTAGAAAAGCAGGACTAGAAACGGGGTTGTATTTAATCAGTACGAATCTGACACTCTCTCTTGTGTCGCCTTAGGCAAAAGAAGTCATAGGATGATTTCTCGCCCTTAAAAAAGCACTTCTTACCAGCAGGCGAGAAGCCATACATAATGTTTATAATACCTCTTAACACTACAACTTACGAACAATCAACTTAAAGAACAAACTGGAAACTAACATTCCAACGATATTAACCCATCGAGTGTCTTATGCACCACCGTCAGTGCATAAGACAGTACATTTGCCAAGGTCAAACACGCTACGGGTTAATAAGCCCTGTTTCAAGTAAATTAAACACAAGGTGTTAAACTCAAGTCCCGCACTATCCCGACAGAGGTCAGGTAGGGAAGGTCCAGGAATTCAAAGTATTCACACAATTACAGTACCTCTGTTATAAGGCTCTGCTAAATTATGTAGGTGATATGTTACCTACATACGATTTTGGACCCTGTTTTGTGAAAGTTTGGTTTTATTTTCGAATGTAGATAGGGATAAAAATTGGATAATAAAAATGGTTTTTGTGTTAGGTTCTTGTATTTGTGCTTTGGAGGTTTAAGTATAATCTTTTGTGTTATAAAAGTATAGATAGGTATATGTTGAAAGTTTCATGTCCATCGGGTTACATAATCATAGACTATACATACATACTAAGTTTCCCTTGTAAATATTATGTAATCTAATTGACAATCACGATTTATGAAGGTAAATAACAATATCAACATCAAACTCAAAGAAGTCATTTTTTTATTTTATACACTTAAGATTGTACGGAGGTAATATAATGCATTAGGCATTCCCATTTATCAACCTTAAAGTGGACCAGAGAGAGCATTTGATTTTCTTTTGGTTAAAAATCAAAATTTCTTCCCTAATAAACCTAATCGAAATAAAACATTTTTTATTTCTAACCACCTATTACGTGTAAATCAACCAAAATACAGTAATACTAACATATTAAACTATAAACAAAACAAAAGACATAAACCTCACATGAAAACTATAATCATTAAAACAGAATTAAACAATACACTTGGCGACCGTCCATGTTAAGTTAACAGCAGGTCAAGCTACTCCATTCTATCAAAATCCTTGATTGCATTTTGAACTCTATTTTATTTTATTACAAAGTCGAAAATCCAATGAAATAAATTGACAGAATTGTGTAGGTTGACTTGCTATTGATTATACTCTTATGAAGGATTTATATAAAGGCGTTGCCGTACAATAATTTTATGGGAACAGCCTCCATACATACGCAAATGTGTTCGCACTCAATACATATGAAAGTTATTTGGACTAGTATGTCGTTAGGTCAGTGGTACGGCATTTACATAGATTTATTAAAATGTGAGAGAAATTGTTTTGCTGGTAAAAAAAAAGTTATGAATGTATTTATCACATCAACAGCCTATAAGCGACCACTGTTGACCAAAAGCCTCTTCTTTCACGGAGAAGGTTTGAGCATTAACTACCACTATTGCTCAATGTGGGTTGGAGATTTTAAACTTATAATTAAAAATTACCTGTGGAAATTACGCGTACTCTTAAGTTGCAGCACTAGCGCCTATTGCATCCGTATTGCGTGGATATAGAATAAACTAAATGGTTTTACGTTTGACTTTATATTGCGAACACTGAATGCTATATTGGCTCTGAAAAGCTATGATTGGGGTTATATAGTTTTGACACTGAATTTGTTAAGATTTTATTAGATTGAAATTGTATTGACATTAAGAGTAAGCGCCCTGGACCGATATACTTGCAATCAATTACACAGCGGGCAAAATTTCAGAGGAGAAAACCAGGTATCTAATAATACTTTAACCATCCCAAGAACTAAACCCAAAAACCAACAAGGCAGACATAGTAAAAAAATTGTTCTAGAATTTTCTCCTAAAACAATACGGACAACATCGGAGTGGAGTGTGAAAGTTAATAGAATGTGACAAGTCACCTGCCTCAGTGAGAGAGTAACACTTTCTCGTTCATAACTGTGCTTTTCCACCAGAAATGTGGTATGTTGCTGTACTATGAAGACTTGTAATAGCTGAGCTGTGAAACTATTTGACCGTTTCCACTGATACTAAGCTATGTTAGTGTAGCTGTGCTAGTAAAATATACCATGAAGATGCGCCACCGCGAAGGAGCTGTGCGAGGCAGATGCGTAGCTCGAGTATGCGATGTATAGATAGTAGGGCAGCCATTAATAGCACGCATCTTTCCATATAAAATATATATATATATATATATGTAGCTGAGCTGAGTCCGTTTCCTCCATTGTTAAGATATGTGTACCAAATACAAGATATTTAAAAACTTGATTCATTGTTGTCACAGACACATTAAGATCACTACTACTCAGTATTTCAATAAAGCACCTATACAACACTATAGAAGGACTTTCAAAGTGACACCTCCCAATCTCCAAAAGCTGATTGCCATCGAGGCTAAAGCCTTCGTTACAAGACAAAAGACAACAGAACAGACAGACAATTACCGCATGTAATAAAATAACAACAAAATAACGGCATACGTTTACTTTATGTGGGCGTCCATCATTTCGGATGACCTCCTTGCTACCAACATGAGGGAATTACATCAATCCAATTTAAGGAACGGCTCACATTACGAACATTCCGAGATCTAGAAATTAGGGCGGGGTTTTGGGTGCAGACGGCAGCGAGACGAGAAGCGAAGTTATTGTATTTTAAAATAATATTGGAGTATTGCAAGATACTTTTCTGTTCTTAAATTAGTAGGCTGGGCAAGAACAGGTCTAGTAATAAAGATCACGTTTTTGGCTTTTATTCAATTTAAACAGATTTTTATTAATTGCTATGACATTACAAAGAAGCACTAATTTAATGTGATGTACCTCTAAGTGATATAAAAAGGAGTGTGTTAGTTACGGGGACGCAAACCAGGACTAACATAACTAAAAACAATTAAATTCTTACACCAAATAAAAACCAAACAAAATCGCTCACCTTTCACAGCTCACACCAGTTTCTTCAAAACATTGAGCCGTCGGAATAAAAATGAAATGTTACGCAGTAAAAAGTAAGATGGAGGCCTATAGTCCGCGAACGAACGGTGACAATGCGCGCCCCTAACATAAAATTGAGACATTCTGACTTTGGTACGACTTCATGCCGATTGGGATTTTGAAAACAATCCGGAGATACAAGTTTATCTTCTACTTTATTATGATCAGCACTCATCATCGTAGATTTAACAGTTATTGGGAGAATGTTGTTATTTTAAATTGTCTTGTCTGTTGGGTCGGTAGTTGCATTGTAATTTTAAATGATAAATATCCGAACACGAGCGTTGCCAATCTTTTGTTGATTTGATTGTTGGATATTGAAGGCGGCTCAAGTACCATCTCTACACGATGAAACACAACTCATGCGTTATTTCACCTCGGCCTTCTGTGAGACCGGTCTAGTTTGCCGATCGTGCTGAATCGTCACCGTTTGTAAGTAGTATCTAAATAATCTCAGAAAATACATATAACTCTGGAAAAGTCACGTTGGTACGTGTCATTGATAGGTTCGCACTTTCATGTATGAGAAGCTAGCGTCTTAAACCTCTGAGCCACCACGACATTACTTTGAATAAGAAAATATATAACAATATTCCATTCTTTCAAAAGTCTTCACTCAAAATCACAACCTAAATAAAACTTAAAAAAAGCACTTGATGAAAACAACCACCATTTCTGCCTCATCCCATAAGACAAAACGAGCGTGATATAAAAGAGAATCTCGGACAATAATCTACAGTGAAATGGAATTGAGACGTCTCCTAATTCCTTAAACGTTAACAGTTCAACTGACGGCGGTAGAAATTGATACCGTAAATTTTAACATAGACTTTTTTGTTTTAAAGGAAAAATACGAACTTGTTAAATTAAGTTTGGATGATATTAGCTTTGGGGAATAGTAGATTGGAATGGAGACGCCGTTAATGCCAGAAGGATTTATAGAGGATAATGTGGAATATAATCAAAGTCTACTGCACGACGGAGTTTTGGCTGCTAAGGGTGGAGAACTAAGGGGAGGCTTTGTTCAGCAGTGGACGTCTTCTGGTTGGTGATGATGATGATGATGATGATGAATATCGGGTGAGACGCTATGTGTCATAAAGTATTTTAAAAAAAGACGTTGCTCCACACTAATGTTTTCTACTGTGTCGTGGGTGCGTTTACAAACATAGTTCACAAACATAAGTTCGTACACATGACATAGACCCGAAATATTTAGATAACATAAAGTGTTGGTCCGTGGAACACTTTTTGTAATATCTAAAGCGCTATACGTTGCGTGGCACCCGGTCGCCTATTCACCGGGCCAACCGTACAGTCGAAAAATCTAATGATGAGCTTGTACTCTCTGTTCAATCATCAGGTAAAAGTACCTAGACATTGAATATGGGTAGAACAACAAAGCACTACAGCAGTTGCACCAATAGCAAAAATACTTACAGACATCACTATTTCAATAGTAAGTCTAAAAGCAATGGACTTGTCGATTAAAAGACAAAATGGAACTCCCGAAGATTTTCTAGTGCAACTAAACTGTCGCACTATACAGTTGAGGAGCTTAGAACAAATTCGTTCACTAGTAGGCGAGTACAGGGTGCTACAAAAGCGTTGTATTTTTGTGAGGTCTGAATCGTTTTAGTTCATTCGTTCAGTGTCGTGTCTAATGGATTGTGAGTGGAGGCGCTCGCGTGTACGGATCTGTCTGTATTTCTGAATATGGTCTAATGAAGAAGAGTTTAGCGGTTTGTATGCAGATTTTTGAGTAATTTTATTATAACTTTCGTGAGACATACTAAATTAATTATTATGTAACTGTTTGACGAGGAACTCGACTAGTTTCAAGCCATGCTAGAGGCTCATATTTATGAGTAGCATTCCGCGACACACGACGCGGCGATTGTCGCGGAATGCTGCTCTTGAAAATCAGAATTTAGAGGTTGAGTTTTGATTTATCATGTCATTTTCATAGTATATTTGGATTATTCTTATCTTGATTCTATATACTGCTGGATCTAAGCCCGATTATTAGCAAAATGTGTGTAAAAGTTGCCAGTAAGTTTGTGGATGTCGTCATTCCATCTATACCCTTAGTACGAGTTTGCTTTACGTTGAACGAAAAAACGAGAGTGCGTTGGGCGCTCTAATTGGCCGGCACGAATGAACTAATTAATCAGAGCGGCGAAAGCGCTCTCGTTAAACGTAAACCAAACTCGTAATAAGCCCTCTGGCTGGAAGGCAGTCGAGTGCAATAAGGATTAGCACACTAGAGTGGTAGTGAGCTTCATATTTGCGTCAAAATCGATCATAATACGCGGACGTGGTCATTGGGCCTAGACTGCTTTCACGGACTGAGCGACTGATACAGAGGGTTCAAAATGCTTGCGCACGTTTTTGTTTTAAAATTCCACCAAGGACACACATAACACCTTATCTAAATAAAAACGGTCTCTTAAAGATGAAGTCGCGACGTAAACACCACCTGGCATGTCTCCTCTTTGGTGTGATTAAATATAAGTGTCCGGCGTACCTCTACTCGAAGCTGTCGTGGGTGAATGCTCATCGGCAGCGGGAGGGTAGACGGTGTGCACAGCAGCTGGCCATACCGCAACACAGATCGGCTGCTTTTCGAGGTGGTTTCCGGTATGCAGCGTCCAAGTGTTGGAACAACATACCTCCGCCAATTAGGGACCTGCAAAGCATTTATAGTTTCAGAAGAAAGCTAAAGGTTTTTTTAACAAGCTCACAAATCGACAGTGAATCAATAAATATTGATCTGTCCTTTATTTAAATTGACTTTATTTTATTTTATTTTATTTATTTAGTTTTGTAGGTTCACATGAGTATGACATATTTTTTTATCTTAACTTATTTATAATCTGACATTTTCTTATTATTAAAATCTAAAAATCTAAATACCATGTATGAGTGCTATGTAGCAGCAATGCGGGATACAATAAGTCTGGTAAACTTACCTTCGAGTCCCATGTTGTCTGCGGTAGTTGTTGGTGGGTTGCCGTCCTGTGCCACCCTTGTATTTTCTTGTATTTTCTTATACTTTCCACGCTCGCTCTTCCGCGCACTGTTATCTAGACATGTACCTACATAGTCTAGATAATTTATTCGTTTCCATGGGGTAATGACAAAGCGACCACTTTTACGGGTAGGAGTCAAATGAGTGTCGTGCTGCGGGGTGACCTTACGATCACACACCTACCCACAATATTATGTTTTTCTTTTATTATGTTCTTTTTAATTGTTATCATTTATTTTTATTTATTTATAGATCGACACCAGCAATTTATACTACGCTAACTTAAAAAAGCGTACTTTACAGTAGAGGCGTTTAAAGGGAAAAACGTGATAACTTTTACATTAATTCAGATACTTTTTTGAAATTTGGTATGCTTAATATATAATTTATTCATTGTAATATCTCATATTTATATTTCCTTAATTATTTCTATTTTTTGATTTAGCGCAAGTTAGCCGTATATAAACATAATTCATCAAAAAAATGTTACATCTTATACACGTCTAACTTATGTTAGCGTAGTGTAGTACGGGAAATCGTAGTGGATGATCAATCATGCGATGCATATTTCAATATTTAATAAAGAACATGTTCTTACTTACAAAAAGAATAGTCAACGTACCATTAATAAACTAATTAATACGTTAACACATAAGTATTTACTATGTAAAAGTCGCTAAGTAGTTCATTTTACAAACGAACAAGTATACACACGAACGCACTAAACTACGCTAATTATGAGTTAGCGCAGTGTTGCACGAACTTTGACCAAAGTGATCCCCGCGCACACTCCGCTAATAATAGTTGGCGTAATATAAATCGAGTTGTTTCAAAAAATACCTTTACTTAGCGTTTTATAAGATTTGTAACTTTCTTATTTTTGCATATTTCTTCTCAATTTTTTTATGACGTATGTAAACACACATTTTAAGCAACTTGGCATAAAAAAACGTTTTTTTTCAAATTTCGAGTTAGCGCAGTATAAATTGCTGGCTGATGTATTTTAAAATATATGTATGTATGTTAATTTTAATATTCTCATTTATTTATTCTGTTAATTTATTTTACTATATTACTTGTGTTTTGTTTTGTGCGTTGTCTCCGTCCGTGGGTCACTGCAAGGGGTGCCAACTGAAAATCAGTGCTGGGTACTTTCGGTGCCCAGCTCATACTGAGGTGGCAACCCTTTTGGCTTGGGCACGTTGCCACCTTGTTTTTTTTTCTTTTATCTGTTGTGTGTTTGTATGTGTTTTTATTTTTTTTTTCTATATAATTTAGTAGTGCATTTTTTTGTGTTTTTTTAAATGTATTAATTAATTTTACCATTTTTTTTTTCTTCTATTTTTTTGGTGCATCGTGCCCGGTGCCGAATAAATGATTTTTCTTTCTTTCTTCTTTCTTTCTTTCTTATCATTTTATAATTATTGCAAAAAGTCTACATAATAAAAAGGTAACAGAAGCTAAGCTCTTTTACATAACTGAAGCCGTAAAACAAGCGTGATATAATATGTATAACAACCACATTTTGTTTTTCAAACTTATTTATCGTAAGTTTTTATGCAAATTATTTAGAACAATACCCAAAACAATTCCCGCTACATCTCCTCCCTTAAAACCCAGCACTAAGTTTGCAATGCTCTACTAAACACTTGCCAACTTATTCAAGCACTCAACTTAATCTCTATCACAACGCAGGAAACATCATTTTCGAATAATTTACCAACAAATGCACTTTGTAATCGCTGCATTATCTAGTTCTTAAATACGATGAAAATGCCTTGTTGGGCAGAAAATTCTGTTGGGAAAACTAACAAGTTGAGTCAGGATTTTATATAAATAAAGGGGTGAATGCTTAGCCGAGGGGATGGCGGCGTATAGCCTTTTTTACTGGATAAACTAATATGATGAATATTGGGCTAAATATGAATACCGTGTTTATGTTTAAAGTGTGGTTTAAAGCTGCTTTGTGTTACTCAAATATAACGCGTCACCTTTCTCTTTTAAAAATAAAGTAGTAAAACACTGCTTCCTGATTCTGGTCATCAAATGAACGCGTTTGACCTTGTACATCAACAATAGGGATGATGACGGGGTACCAAAATGAATAATCCATATTATTTAGTCCTTATGCAATATACTTATAAGTGACGTCACTTGATATTTTAAATTGTATAATATTTTAAAATAGTCTACAAGACGAACATTAAAATAAAAATGAGTCATCTACCCTATTAAAAACTGTTTAATTAAACAATTAAACAGTCCGCGTGCATTAAAACACAGTATACTTGTAAACAAAATAATACATACAAGGTATGAATACCACAGTTATTGTTGTTCATTTTCCCTTTTTTCCCAAAAAGCACTCTCCATTTGGGCTGAAATTAAAGTTTATTATCATTAGCATAACCTAAAAAACAGAGCCGGAATTGCTCATAAAATATCCTTTTTATTTTTTTACAACCGTTCTTTTTTTTCGCGCCTCCAAATATTATAATACTAAAAACAAGTTATGTGTCGGGTACTTTTCTCCCCAAAGATATTTTCCAACACTTTCTCTTACGGTACTTACTTCCTGTATTTAGTTTTCTAAAACACTTGGGCACTTGGAAATAATAGCTGAAAATTGGAAAATTTATTTTCTAGTAACTACACATAACGTCATTAACAATTAAATATAATCGATGCATGATATTTACTTAGACTTTAATGAACCCAATTTGATAAAATAGTGGTAAATAAGATGTTTTTTTTATGCAATAGGAGTCAAACGAGCAGACGGGTCACCTTATGGTAAGCGATAAGCGCCGCCTATGGACACTCGCAACACCAGAGGAGTCAAAGGTGCGTTGCCAGCCTTTTAAAAGGGAATACGCTCTTTTCTTGAAGGATTGAAGATCGTATCGGTTGGGAAATACCGCCATTCAATCTTAATGGCATATATCATTGTCTACCATTCAACCATTATTTATTTATTACTTATATGTCATTGCACATTTATTATAATTCTAATTCTAATTTATATGCCAGACAAGAACTCCAGTTAATCCAAATCACAAACCCCATCAAGAATAAAAGTCTCATTCCAACAACTTTCCTAAACTTTTCAAGGTCAAAACTATAGAAAAATTCAACTCATAAATACCAATAAACAACTCTCATATAAAAACTTGGAACATAAACTACTCCATTTCACTGGAATGTCTTCAATCAGCGTGATAGTATGATCACTATCACTTAGTATTAAGACAACTGTCTCACACATGACATCGAAGGTCAGACTCCTCAGGTCATTGAAGAGGTCAGAATCCCGACCGAAACGATATTCTGTATCTTTTTTGTAGTAATTACTAGTATTGTTAATGAGATGGGTACTATACAGACGTGCTACAGAAGGTTAAGTATATTTAACCTAAGTATGTTTTATCCGGAGCTGCGGACTGCTTAGCGGACTACTGAGGCTTCGGCTCGACAAGCAGGAGTGAAGCGAGGTAGTTTTTAGTCAGTAAGAGTCCAATCTTCCATCTCTCTATCACTTCTCCTCGCCAAAAGGCGTGAGAAGTCATGGGATGATGTTTCCCCTTCAAAAAAATCCATGTTTAATGGCATTTTACGTAGCTGTTTTACAAGGGAACTCAATTTCGAGCTACACTAGGGACTCATATTCATGAATAGCATAGCGCAACACGCAATGTGACGTACAGTCAACTGTGCTCAAAGATAAAGTACTTTTTTTAATTGTTAAAGAATAATATTTTAAAACCGGTTTAGTAGCGTCAGAGCTAAGCCGCCTTGATTTCACAGACTTACAAACACCACTTTTTTATAGGGATAAAGACAACATGACTATTTGTTTGTATTCTAGGTGAAATTTTCTGCTGATATTTGTAATAACATAATTATCATTGCATGCAATAACACATCGAAAGAAAATTTGACCTTCTTATGATTCTACACTGTCACACAACTTTTTTTACTGAATCTTATTAGTATTGGGAAAGATACTATTTTTGTATAAAAATAAATAATGGTATATCTCTGTTATCCTTTTAATGTATAGCCAATTCTACTTTTGGGCGGTAAATGACATTTGTATATTGTATTATGTATACATACATAGTATATAATATGTTAGATATTTTGTAAATATGTCTTGAGCAGATGGCACTTAGAGAAATTACGTTAGTTCAATGTACAGTCGAGGTCATTAGCCAAAACAGTAATTAATTATTTATTAATTTGTGGAAATTAATATAATTGTAGTTTCTTAAAAAGAGATTTAGCTTAAGGTAATTTAATATTGTGCTTTATAACTGAGAATTTTAAATAAAGGAACGGCACCTATACGTTATTACTTACGGAATATTCAAGTCAACATAGAATTTGTATTTGTATTTTTGTCAAGCTACAAATGGGCAGACTTCAATCTGGAACAATTAAAGAAAATTAAAGAAAATTGGTGATTGGGAAGATCGGGAAGTGGGAGTAATTAGGCCTCCGGTAACCTGACTCACACAACGAAACACAATGCAAGCGTTGTTTCACGCCTGTTTTCTGTGAGGCCGTGTTATCAATCCAATGGAGCCAGCCCATTCAGGCCGAAGCAGGGCTCAAAACTTTAGAGACAAATAGTCTCTGTATTGAAGTCCTAAAATTCCATTCTACCTCTGACCTTTTCAAAAGTATATTTCATAACCACCCATTGACTCTATTACAGCCATAACACACATCCCACGCGAAAACCCAATGAAATCACTTCCAAACCATTATCTTTTATTCCAATAACCCAAAGGTCACAAACACTTAGATATCTAAGCAAAATTTACCACTAAGTGTAGCGTGTAAAGATTACTTTAATCATCCCCCAAAAATACCGTTTCTGCAAAGATTTTTACAGGCGAATACCGAACCAACCCCCATTTAGTGCCTACCCTATTTAGCTCTCTTATCAACAGTTTCCAGTAGACTGCGCTCTTCGTAATTAGCAGTATAATTATTTACCTCTGAAAATATACGGTCTGAATGCTCGGTGAAAAGTATTTCTTTCAGTGCTTGAAAAATTGGTTGGATTTTTTTTGTCGTCTCGTTGATGATGTTGATTAGAGTTGTCATTGACAGGGATACTAACTTCTGTTTCTAACAAAACATAAAAAATTAGGGGGTGCAACAACGTTTACATAATATTACAAGCATAAAAGAACATACAATATATACTTGGGTTCTGTCCAATGGAGGCGGCTAAAATATAAAAAGGGTCATTAACTACAATCACTTGTAGTTCTCCAGTTTTAGTGGTTCACTCTTCTAGTAGTGTATTATATTCTTTAAATTTTTGATCCTATAATTTGTAAAACTACAAATCAGTACAAAGAAAATTGTTCAAATATTATTTAAAAGACATAGACGATACATCTAAATGTCGATGAACTTTACTAATCACACACGATGTCACACAAACACGACAATAATTAAATAAATCATTGTGTGCGTGATTGTACGCGTACGCAGGTATAATGTGTATCGAATCGAATTTTCATTAGTATCGAAAATCATTGGAACACACTCCACACTCGATTCAATCTCGTACATTCCGATTGTTGCTGGTTTGTTCCGATTTGTACCGATTGTAACAAACTAACAACAGTAGCCGTATATTTGGAACGTAGTCTACTACTAGTGCTCTTGTGTTCTAGCAACGGCTTAGTAAAGAGTAGTTTATGAGCATGCATAGGTTCTTGAAAGTAATATTGGTAGTAATTTCATGACATTTGCAGTTTCAATAGTTATGAACTTACTATTTACTATAACTAAAATCGATATAAGCGTAGTAGTGTAGCGTAAGTAGTTTCAACTATTGAACGCATTTTGTTGAAATTTGGAATACATACAGGATATAAGCTATCTTGGGTGATCGGATACTTTTTATCCCAAGGTAACGCGGGCAAAGCAATGCTTGCGTTGTGATTCACTGCTGGAGAAGGTTACCGAAAACCTAACATTTACTCCTCTGTCCTCAAAGGCCAGCAATATACTGCTAATTTACTTAATGTTTTAAAATATCCACAGGTAATGTTGATACCCAATTTTATTAGGTAATGCGTCTACTCGTTTATTCTACAATAAAACATAGAAATCTTTTATAGATTCAGAGGTCCCATATCCAAAGCCCTTTATGGAACCAACCAAACCAGCGATGAGGTTATTAATTAATTTGCCACTCGACGTCTGACCGGCCACAATTGCTTTCGAATTACCGTGAGTCATTATACGTAGGCCATGGTGACATTTCCAATGCATTTGTACGATTTGCTCATTTGCCGGTCTTCATTTGATAGTACTGTGGTTTGTTTTGGGGATATTGTGGATTTGTATGACATTATTATGTTGGTTGATATTGTTTAACAAAGTACGGTAATGGGATAGAAAGATGTATTGGCACTACTATTGCTCTTTCCGTATATGTTGTAAGATCTGACTAAGGGACTACACATTTGTTAGACCGGGCAGCAATGCTCTTCAATGAACCTTTTAAACCGCAATCTCTAGCCGACCAAGCTTGGAGATTATGGTAGACCCTCTTATATCATCATCAGCCGGAAGACGTCCACTGTTGAACAAAGGCCTCCTCTTTAGTCCTCCACGTAGAACAACAGGTTCCCCGCGACTCTGACGATGTCGTCAGACCCAGATAGACGAAGATAAACCGATAGTCTTTGTTTTAAAGGGTGAAAATCATTCAATGACTTGGCCTTTGGGTGGGGCGAGAGGAGTATCAGACTCTTACTGACTAAAAGCCAACCCGTTCCTACTCCTGCTTTCAGAGCCGGTTACCAAAACCGATAGTCTAGAAGTGGACAATTATGGCCCGGCTCGGTTAACATCCAGTTTTTAACGTGTTTTATTAAATTGCCCTCATACTGAAACACGATTAAAAATACATTCACGATTTTATACGAAACCCTATATCGGGAACACCGCCCACACTTGATAATTATTTTGTTGCTCTATTGGCGAAATTTTAGTGATTTATCCTCGCAATTACGGGCCAAAAACTAAAATTAATATCAGTCTTTTATGGCTACATTATATTATCGAATGCGTTGTTCGCCTCGGCGTTTTACACGCTGAAAGTACTGGTAACTTTTGTGCAGGAGATTTTACAAGTTCGATTATTGAGCGGGGTAAAATAAACGTTATTGTGTTCAGAATCTATTTTGGTATGCAATGGAGATTAGATAATTAATAGATGATTAATTTGTCTTTGGTATTATAGATAGAAAATAAAGGCCGCCAACGCACCTGCGTCTCCTGTGGTGTTGCGGGTTTCCATGGGCGGCGCTGATCGCTTACCATCAGGTGATCAGTCTGCTCGTTTGTGTATTCCATAAAATAATGTTTTAATTTTTTTATACCTCGTCTAAGTAGACAAGACCTAATAGCACCCTCATTTTCTATTCACAAATCACAATATTCCATGCCCACAAAAATCATCAAAAATGTCCACCCCAAAACTCTTATTACTTTATAATCTGACCCAAGACACAAACACACGACAATACGGCCCATTCAACGCAATCATGTAGATTCTCTGGTCCGTTCGTTGGCCAGACACATTAATCCAATGTTGTTTGCATGCTGCCTTTATGTGCGGCGTCTGTTCGTCTAGTTATAGGAAAGAGGCCGCAATAATACGCAGATTGGGATTTATGCGTTGTCTGTTCAGTGGGGATATAATGCGTCATCATGAATGTAGAAGAGTTAGGTCGAAATGAGCGTGTTTCGTTTTTAAATTGTTGATAAAGCCATGAATGGTTAAGTAACTCCGGCTCGATCGGAGTGATACCACGGCCTCAAAGAAAACCGATGTGAAACAACGCTTAGGTACGTTGTGTTTCGTTGTGTGAGTGAGGAAACTCTGTTACCTCCCTTGCCAATCTTCCCAATCCGCGATTCCCCAACAACTATTAAATTCCTAACCCTCAAAAAGCCGCAACGCACTTTTCGGGTGTCCATGGGCGGCGAATGCTTACCATTAGGCGATACGTTTGCTCGTTTACCGGCTTATGCCGTAAAAAAAAAGTATTTGTTTTATAATAAGGGAGAAAGTAATAATTATACGCATAAAGTTAATGACCATTTCAAAATATAATTTGATTCTTTGATTGGATTACCTTTTGCTTCCAATACTGTCCAATAGGCTCATAACAATGTACCTTCCACAAGTAGCTCATAATACGAATATTGCATACATCTACCTGCTAAATGATTTATAAATCTTTCTATTGTACTTAAATAAGAAGAAAATAAAAATCCACCATACAGTTTTTGAACTGCAACGCTTCTCTCGGCCCATTGCAAAGAGCAGATCATCCTTCATTGCTCTTTATATGCTAAATCAAATAGAAACTTCCATCCGCTTACTCTGAAGTAAGAACCCCATTCATTGAATCATTTCATCTCATAAAAAGAGCAACAAAGTGAAAGAAAGAAATAAAAACAAGATCCTAAGTTACTAAGGCCAACGCACATCGCAGACTTTGAGTGCAAAAAGTCTGGTGTGATGAAAAAAGGTCTGGTGGCAAAAAGTAGTGTCTGCCCGACTGACACTTTTTGACTGACTTTTTTGAGTGTCTGGCTACTTCTTTACTTTTTAATATTGTGTGGAAAATAAGTCAGAGTTTGTGTTTAAATATTTTAGAGCAGACACATTATAATACATTGGTCGAGTGGTCGTAAGTGCGACTGCTGGACAAGGGGTCTCGGATTCGATTCCCGGGTCGGGCAAAGTAGTACTGGGCTTTTTTCGGTTTATCGAAAATTTCTCAGTAGTAGCACGGTGTCTGAAATTGTGTCCAGTATATGGCAATAGGCTCACCCCCTATTACATGGGACTTATAACACAAATGGCGAAAAGTGTGTGTAAAAGCCACAAACAAAATTTTTCCTCATAAAACTACTCATTCCACGCAGCCCCTAAACCATATTATTCGAACTATCAAAGAGAATATGTTTACAAATATATTCATCACATTGCATTGGAGCAAATATTGGGCCAAGGTCGATGTTGTTTTGCCAAATACTGGTTTCACATAAATACGCTAGAGTGCGTACATTGTCATAAATGGTTTTTATTTCCCACTTATATCGTGAATGAGTGGGCTTGGATGTCTGTTTGGCAATAAGATATTAATGTTGTTAATACAGAATATATATGTTGACTTAAAAAAAATAGCCTCAAAAGAAGTAACTGTCTCGTTGATTGAATGATCACAAGTGCGACTGCCAGGTAAGGTGACTCGGGTTCGATTCCCGGGTTGGGTAAAGTATTACTAGATTTTTTTTCGGGTTTTCGAAAAAAATTCAGTTGTACACGGAGTCTGGAATCGTGCCCGATATATTGCCATCAATAGGCTTGCTCCCTTTTATATAGGACGTGTAACATAAATGGTGAAAAGAGGGTGTGTATTGTTTAGTGCCATTGCAATGTGTACCTGTGCCTACCCCGTCGAGAATAAAAGGCATGACGATACATTTATATCAAAATATATATTTTTTGGTTTATCAATTAGGTATATACCAAACTGAATAAATACATTAGATTCAGCAACCAGACTTGAATATTAGCACAACGATAAGACCAGAATCGAGGTTTGGTCTAGAATCCTAAATCGATACCCATTTCTATGCACCATGTTACAATGCTACGGAATTTAAACAAGAGTTAAATTTACCACTTTCAGAGATACCAAAAACAAAGGCATTGTTTTAACACAAATAAAAGAAATATCACTTTCCATTACAATAACAATAATATGGTAAACGAAACAGCTAACTAAATAGGAAAGCGAGCGAAACACCAGGAAGGAGCTAGTTTAAATACATTTCCCTGTTGATATTAAGTTTGTATGCAAACAAGTTTCGCACTGACAGTCATGATGTATTGTAGTTTTTGTTGACGAATTTTTATATACGTATGTAGTATTGTTTTGTTTGTGAACTGTGATAGAAGTTGAATTCGTAAATGATGGAGTGGAATTTTCGTACTGTAGCTTTCCTTGCCTTTATGTGTTAGGAATGAAGAATATGCGATGGAAGTTGAATGGTGTTGATATTTCCTCTTTCATTTATACATACATGCATAACTTCACGCCTGTCTCCCATGGGGGTAGGCAGAGACAATGGACCACCAATTGCTACGACTCTTACAAACCTCTTTCGCTTCATCAACAGTCATCAGTCTTTTCATGCATGCTCGTCGGTTAAAGGTACTTTTAATTTAGCGCTTCGTTAATATATCGCCAATTTGATCTCTATATGTCCGTCTAGGACGCTTGTGTTTGTGAGTGAGGTAACCGGAAGCCCAACAACCCTTAAATTCCTAACCCCCAAAAGGCGATGCCTCTGGTATTTCGGGTGTCTATGTGCGGTGGCTATTGCTTACCATCAGGTGATCTGTTAGCTCGTTTACCGGCTTATATCATAAAAAATCTAAACTTAGAACATTGAATTAGACAATCACACTAACAAATACCAACCTACGTGGACCAATGAAGCAACCTTATTTATTTTCCTTATCATCCTATCAGCAGCAAGACGTCCATTAAATAAGGCATGAAGTATTAAGACATGTACACATTTATGTGCATTAAGAGCTAAATAAATAAAAATAATAAATATAGGTCTCCAGCACTTCCAGACCAACTAAATAATTTCTTTATAAAAGGTAGAAAACAGCTCAAGGACAAAAACTTGAGTCGTTGTAGGAAGGACTTAAAATATAGCGCTATCTAGGAGCCCTGTCATGTCTAGATTAAATGGGCCAATGTCGTTGCAATTTCATTACAACAACGTTGAAAATGAGGTCTGTATTCGCGTGAACGTTTGTGTTTTAGATACTGACTTGTTGTCTAATAGTTTTATTGTGTAATGTGTTAAAGTTACAGTATCTTACCAGACATTGTCTAATGTCTATGCATCTAGTCCAATAAGATGAACAATGAGACGAAACGAAAGCGTGTTTGGCGCTCTGATTGGTTAGTTTATTCGAGCCGGCCAATCAGAGCGCCGAACGCGTTTTCGTTTCGATTACTTTAAACGTAAACCAAACTCATACTACGGGTACAAAAAACTTTAAATTATTGAACTAAACTTAACTTACTAAACGTATGAACGAAATTGTACAAAATAAATGTATGAAACTCGTTTATCGAGTAGGTACGATAAATTTGATTCGATTCCTAAATCATACAAAAATAATTGACCTCGACGATACAACGCAAGCGCTATTTTACGTCGGTTTTCTGTAAGGCCGTAGTATCACTGCAGTGCTGAGCCGGCCCATTCGTGCCAAAGCATGACTCTCCCACACTTAAATTTCTATATTAAATAAAGTATCAAATGCGTCTACAATACCGAAACAAACTACAACAAAAAGTCACAGTATCTTATCTCGACAATAAAAACAAAATTCCGTAGCGAGTCGCTCGCTGAATGCAAATCGAGTATCCAACGTTAGAACCGGGCTTAATATATAAACTTATTGCATATTTTTGCATATAAGCTACAATGTATTAAATTATATTAAAGTCTTTTGAAGAAAATAGGTCAGAGAAGCAAATTTGATGCTAAAATTTAGCTTGGGGGAAACTAAAGAGGAGAGTTTTAGACACGGGGCAACGGAGATATATTGTTGTGTTTGTTTGCAAGCTCATTTAGAGGTTTATGTACTGTTTGGATGCATTTGTCGTTGATTTTAATTCAAATGAAGACAAATGTTTTGTCTTAATTTTAAAATGAGCATAACAGTTGTTTCATTTTTAGAGATATTTATTATTACGTTTTTGACTGCACGGTTGGTGTAGCGGGCTTCGATTCCTGCACGAAATAACTCTTTGTGTTATCTACAAATTGTTGTTTCATATTATGTGAACTTGTTTGTTTGTAAACGCACCCACGGCACAGGAGAAGATACCAGTCCCCACACTAGGATTCAACGTCCTAAAAAAATAAACAAGTGATAAACACCTCTTTCATTTCAAAAGATACCTATTACATTAACACCTCAGCATTCGTACTTACTTAATTAAAAGACAAAGAACTGTTGTGAAAACAAATAACAAAGCCAGACAAGATTTCAGCAGCTTAATACTTTTTTATCACTAAAAAGAACAGATTTAAAAATATCTCAATCAACAATACTTTTCATCGAGTTAAAAGCAAACGCAGACTTTTAAAGATTAATTTCAAACGCAATAACTTAGAAGAGAGGCTCATCTCAGACAATACTTAATTGCTTAGGACAGAGACCCTGATGCTATAGGTTCGTCTAAGTCCGTCCTATAGGGTTTAATATAATACCCACGCCTTACCAAAAAATATATGTATTGTCAAGAAATTTTCCATGGAGGCTATTGATACGGAGTTTGAACTAGATTACGAAGAAACTTGAAGACAGATATTGTCGCCAATTGTATGACAATAAACTCAATCTCATTTTAAAAATAGACTACAATTTGGTTGGATTACACACAAAGAGTAGTTTTGGTCGATACAGAGATAAAGAAAAAAAAACTTTGTTCACATACACATGACACCCAGACCCGAAACAACAAGCAAATTAATATTGGAATGTAATTTTTTATTTATTTGAATTCCTATAACCGCACCAACAATGCAGTTTAAATAAAATTGAAGATTGATCAATTACATTTTGAGATTGGTCGACAAATGATTTGAAATTTTAGTCTAAAGCAAAGATGTACTAGAAATCTCAAATACAAAAATAGCTATACCAAACGTCTCCCAAACACATAAATCAACGGATAGAATAGAAACTGTTAACTGTGCTCTAAGACGGCAAACCGTGTTCCTCCCAGTTGTAACTCGCAAGTAGACTTATTCCTTCAAGTTTATTACCTAATCAGTTTAAGTAGGACGATTACTGAGAGCAGTCTTTTGTACTCCACTCTAAGAAATAGCTCTCGGAATGAATAGTAAAAGAAAAGTTTTTAATTTTAATTCTAAAGTTGCTGGCTTTGGTCTGGCGGTTGTTAGTGGGTCTCTGTGTGGCCAATTGATTCTTGGGTTGAGTAAAGTGTTAACAAATATCTTTCTGTTTTTAGAAGATTCATTTGTAGTGTCTGATATTGTGTACACTTTATAGACTCAACATTCACCTCTGTTTATCCCTTCAAACTTACATATTTGACCGACTTCATAAAAAAGGAAGGTTCTCAGTTTGTTTGTATGTATATATATGCATGATTATCTCGCGTTTAGCTGAGCCGATTTCGATGCATTTTTTAACATAGTATTTTTCAGACTTCGGAGAAGCTTTTAAGTATATTACCTGACTTAAAAAAATGCAGGTTTGCACTTTTGTTGCGTCAGTTTTACAAAAATTGTTTTATCTAAGATTATATATTTTTCTTTATCCACCTAAAACACTTCATACAACATCATGTTCACAAAAACACTCTTTAACAATCGTAAAATCACAATCACAACCACAACCACTCAATGCAAACGCGTTTAATTTCTAATACGTCCTGTATATAAAGCTGGGTTCCAACGTAGGATTCTCGATTTGCATACCTTACTTAACGAGATTAATGGTCACTATTTCTCACTATTCCTGCCGTTAGCCGGTCAGGCTATTAATGGCCTAGTCCATGAGGTTTCATGTATTTTTTATTATCTCTCTCTTAATAGTCTTGTGTGGAGATTCGTTTGAATTAATTTTATGACTGCCTTGTTGGTCAAGTGGTTGCAAGTCTAACTGCTGAGCGCCTAGAGTTTGGTTCAGGGGTCGGTTTTTCGAAAACTTCTCAGAATATCACGGTGTCTAGAATGTATCCACAAATGGGCCTAGTAGGGCAGATGCCTGATCCGGAGCTACGGACTACCTAGCGGGTTTAACGGGGCTCCGGTTCAACAGCAGGAAAAGGAACGTGGTGGTTTTTAGTCAGAAAAAGTCTGCCACTCCTCTCACCTCGCCGCACTCAGAGACATTAATGATTCTTCCTTAACAACGATTTTGTTCCAAAAGCAATTTAAAAAGTCTGGGTTAAGCAATCATTAAATGACTCAGAGTTCGGCAATCAAACATTAAAAGAAGTACATTTACCATAACATTCATGTTATCAATTTCAAATGTACAGTTAGCTAAACAATTTGAGCGCATAATCGCTTCAGTCACACCACAATCAATGTTCACGCGTCGACGAATTCTTCACGACTCTTAACGAGTGCCCGCGAGAGTTATTTATTTCCTTATATCTTTTCGCTTGTAAGAGTACCTTCTAAAGGAGTGTTTGTTTTGACTTATTGTGTGAAAATATATTATGCAGGTTAGAATTTTTTACATATTTAAAAAATCACGTTATGCAAAAATATCGAAGAAAAAAGGTATATAAAGTCATGAGTTGTAGTCAAAAAGCATTTATTGCGACAAGGTTTTTTGGTTTGTAACAAAAAACCAAAAAAGCCTCAGTAATACTTTGGCCGACCAGGAAATCGAGCCCGAGACCCCTTGTTCGGCAGTCGCACTTGCAACCACTTGACCGACGAGGCAGTCATTTATTTGTTTATAATCACACAAGCACATAATTTATAGCAACATAATTTTATTGTAATCAATAATCTATACACTAAGTAATGTCAAGAAGTACGAAACGTAAACTAAACATAATCGTGAAAGCAGACGCCATGAAAATTATCATCTTGGAACTACAATACCCAGATGGCTTGAGACTAGATTATCTAATTCAGGTACATGACTACGAGACTGAATTTCAGATTACAGACGATTTTGTACAGTCGGCTACAACAGTAGGTGAACGATAGAATTTTTAAAGATTTATGTTTTGTTTTTAAGTCGAATCCATAAACGAAAAGTGATTGTTAAAGTATGAATAATGTTTGGAGTCTTAAATAGTGGGTGATGTATTTTAATATTTTCTCTTTATTTATTTATTAATACAGTTGCAGTACAAAATAAAATCTAATAATTTAAGATTAATTGAAATACTTTTGACTTTGACTTTGAATATACATAATTACATACCAATGACAATTAATGTAGACAACACTCGGTGAATCACAAAATCCATGTACAAGAACATTACAATTGACAAAAAATAAGTAACCAAATCAAAAAAAAGAATTTCAATCAATCTCTTACAGTAAACTACTATTAAAGTCAAAAAATCATTTGCTATTCTAAATAACATTTTTAATGTAAAACTAATCTTTCTACTAAAAGTTATACTAACGTACTAGTTTATGTGTTTGTTGTAAAATAGCAACCAACGTTTGTCAAGTAAATAAATTCCTGTGCGGGGTTTACAGCTCAAGTGCTAGAGTCCCAGCGGCGGGCCCTGTTATGTGTGGTCCCTTAAGGACAAATCCGCTTGACCCTTTTTGTAAATAAAATAATGCTCTCACTAAATTAACTTCTTTGAAAAAATATAAAGGATTTAAGACTATTTTCATGATTTTACTATAGCTTTCATGAGACATAATAAATTAAATATATGAACAGCATTCTCGACATAATAATAATAATAATAAACTTTATTGTACACCTTTTACAATTCAGACAAATAAATATAAGTAGCGCTAAGTGGATGGTAGGGTACAAAGGCGGCCTTATCGCTTACAGCGATCTCTTCCAGGCAACCTTTGGGTGGACGGAGATGGTGAATGTTAGTGGAGGTGGTTCTGGGTGTACTTACAACTTAAATATATGAATATACAATTACATACATACACAAATACATACATATACATACACACATACCTACATACATACCTACATACATACATACATACATAGATACATACATACATACATACATACATACATACATACATACATACATATATACACAAGAAATAATAGTTATGTTACAAATGACAAGAAAATGTGATAGCAGAAAGAAAACGACTGCAAGGAAACAATGACGCTGTGTTACAGCCTTGAAAGATAGTGATCCTTCACGAGCACCTTGAAAGTAGCGAGCGACTGTGCCTGCCTCACCAAAAGCGGTAGCGCATTCCACAGCCGCACGGCTCGAACCGTAAAAGATTGGTCAAAGGCTCTGCTTTGATGTTGAGGCATCTCAAGCTTGAGCCTCTCCGATGACCGTACTGGTCTAGAATGTGTGTCATGACAGAACCTGAAACGTTCCTTGAGGTAATGGGGGTAGCAGGATTAAACAGTATATTGTATAGAAGAGATAAGATATGAGTATTCCGGCGAAGGCGGATCGGCAGCCACTTGAGTTTCGTGCGATATTCGGAAATGTGGTCATATTTGCGTAATCCAAATATGAACCTTATACTAAAATTTTGGAGTCGCTCAAGTTTATCTAACTGCGCTTCGGTAAGATCCGGATAGCTGACATCGGCATAATCGAGAATGGGAAGGAGAAGTGATTGAGCTAGCGCAATTTTAGTAGCAGTTGGAAGAAAGTTACGAAGTCTGCACATAGACTTCGCAGATGCAAACATTTTTCGACTGACTTGTCAAAACAATACCCAAGTCCTTTACAGTATCGCTGTAAGGTATTGTAGTACCGTCGAAAACTATGGGTGGCATCTGTGTCCACGCGATCTTGCATCGTAAACGAGGGCTACCGACAACAATGACCTGGGTCTTCGTGGGATTCACCTTTAGGCCGTAGGCCGTACTCCATTCAGATATACGAGCCAAGTCAGTGTGGTCAACACTGACTTGGCTCGCATCTTGACTGCTTCGGAAAATTCATCAGGAGGTGCTTGTGAGTAAATTTGCAGGTCGTCGGCATACAGGTGGTAGGAAGAGAGAAGTTCATTAGAGATAGAATTTATAAAAATTGCGAAGAGTAAAGGAGAAAGAACGCCCCCCTGCGGCATACGACGCGGCGATTGGTGCAAAATGCTGCTCATATATATTATAAGCCTCTAACATGACATTAAACTAGTCGAGTGGCTTGTCAAGCAGTTACGTTAGTAAGCTGATAACATAATAATTAACTATTTTCATGATTAAAAATATTCAAATTTTTTGAACAGAACTCACGTAGATTTTTTTCTTCGTATTATTAAGATAAGTATATCTCTTACCGATTCGAGGTACGACAATCTAGACTCATTGCTACGAGTATTTGTTACATATTTCTGCAAAACAAAGAAATATCGGAATATCTAATAATTTCTCTGAACAAGAAATAGAACATAATCATTTAAAACACAGCAACAAAAAATTGACCAACATCTAATCATTATAATTATATTCTGGGTACTATTTACACTTTTAACAGTCGTTGACTGTACCAATCGCATCTCTAACCACGGTAAGAGTAAAGTCAATTTGGAAATTCAATCGTTATGGTCTCAGATAAGGATCCTTGTATCAGATAGTCTCAGGTTCGATTACAATGAGGCAAGCAATTACTATGTTCAGTACCGTGTTTGGATCCCGAGATCCCGAGGAACAAGCTTTGGGTAGTCTGAATGTTAATGTGGGAATTAGGGAAAAAGTCTTTTAGGGTGGATTAAGAATGTTCTGATAGTACTAGTGGGGGTGAAAGGGGTTGTTTAATTTGATTGATATATACGTACTAAAATCCTTTTCAGTTAAAATGTTTTATGATAAAAATTATACACACATCACATCAACGGCCTATAAATGGGCTACTGTTACTGTTACATTGGTTCTCGTCCCTTTTAATCTTTGTATAAGCAGAAGTGTACAGTACTTTGTAGGTAGGTACAATCTGAGAATTGAACCAAGATTCCCATGCTCAACAGTCACTCTTGTAACAATCTGATCAGAATTGAAATCACATACAACAAACAATAATTAACCAAACTCATTTTGAGTTTAAATAATTAATTTATAATTAAACAAAAGGGTGTTTTACACAACCTGATACACTGTACAGCAGGTGTATCATTAAACGTTTATTGTGATGTTATTCCAGCAATTATCGTCAATCACAAGTACGTTTAATTAAATAGATTAATTTAATTACCGAGAACTCTCTGATTGCGTTGTCATTCGTCATTACGCCTACCATCCCTTGTTCTGTTTGTTAGATAACTCTTTTTTTTTCGGGAAATTAATTACTCGTTGGAATGTGATGGATTAGTTTATCTTTGGAGTACATTATCACTGTTTTCTTGATCGAGTACTGAGATGATGAGTCGATTCCTGGGTCGGAGATAATATTCTCACCCCAATTCTCATGATGGAACACAGTATTGATTTATAACAACTGGTTAAAAGTTAATCTTATAATTAACTAGCTTCTGTCATCGACTTCATTCGCGTTCTTGTAGGATAACATGTATTCTATCACCCAAGTCCAAACAAACGAACTTTCACATATATAATTATTAGTACGATAATATTTGTATCTCTGTCTGCCCCGGGGCGCGTGAGGGAACGAACCTGCTAACGTCCCAGCCGTCGCGAGAGACACTCCAGGCGTCGGGGATCGCGCGACGATCTCCGGCCACCGTAAGGCTCGCCGCCCGACCAGAACCAGAACCACGCTCGTGCGTACGACGTAATCTCGGGCCGCAAAGAGCCATCAGACTACCACAAATGGGGCCCAGTAGGGCTGATGCCTGATCCGGAGCTGTGGACTACCTAACGGGTTTACTGGGGCTTCGGCTCGAAAAGCAGAAGTAGGAAAGGGATGGTTCTAGTCAGTAAGAGTCTGACACTTCATCTTGCCTCGCCCAAGGCGGGAAGGGACATTAGATCATTAACTCCCCCCCCCCAAACCTGAGTCTAAACCACTGCGTATTTTAGTATTGATGGCATTTTAATCTAACTTCAAATAATAATTGAATACTAAGAAGTTAATACGAGTGAATTAATTTCCAAAATTTTAAAGTGATCATATAAGTTTGATAGTTATAATATTTGATAAGTTATCATTCCATTCCAACTTTGTTATCGAACGTTTGACATTTACTCCCTTTGATATATTAGGATGGTTAGTGGGAAATAGTTTGTTACATACTGTGATTGTTACATGTTACATTTTAATACAGGTTCTTAGTAATAAGTTTGTTAATTATAATTATAGACTGCTTTGGTCGAGTGGTCCCAAGTGCGACTGCCGGACAAGGGGTCTCGGGCTTGATTCCCGGGTCGGGCAAAGTGTTACTGGGTTTATATCGGTTTTTCGAAAATTACTCAGTAGTAGCACGAAATCTGGAATTGTGCCCAGTATATGGTAATAAGGGGTCACCCTCTATTACATGGGACTCTAAACACAAATGGTGAAAACTGGGTGTACATTGTATAGCGGCATTACGCGTCGTAATGTGCACCTCTACCTACCTAATAATATAATGAACACTAAAAATATAATAACATACTTAAGTTTTATAAAATAAAAAATATATCAGCAATATGTTTATTTTTGTCCATATTAGAAAAACGAGTTGAGCTAATTTAAGTTGAGGAATAAAGTGATCACAAAATCTTCTCTCATTGTTAAAGTAAGTACGGTACCTACTAAGATGATACAGGATATTTGAAATCAATGTATCGTCTTCAATTTTAATTCTTTGAAAAAAGTTAATCTCACCCGTTAGACGGACAAATATAGTAATCATTACAATTCTACCTTGAATGGTTTATATAGAGAAACTCACGGTGTTTTCGGAGCAATTTGCAATTTCCTCCATAATACGTTTATGTAAGACGTTCAATAACCTGGCGGGCTGCCAGTACCTGCCATGCTCCGACCCTATTCAGCCACTATACAATTTTCCTGACAATGTATCCTTAATTTTCTACGGTTAAGTTTTATCGGGCGTTTGTATTCATGTTTTGAGGTGCGATTGAATGTTTTGCATGTGAGAATTCGTAGTGGCGACCAGCTGACGACTAGCAGCGATAGATGTGCATCGTATTGCAGGATCAATTCCCGTATGTCCTATTTTTTAAAAGCTAAATGGATCAATTCCTTTCCCGGCTTGGTATACATAGCTCTCTTATAGCATGCCACTGTCAGTCACCTTAAAGATCACCCAACTTAAGCTTTATTTGAGCAGGAACCTTGAAAAATCATCTGAGATTTCTCCGCAACTCCGGTATTGGTAAATCAGTCCAGCTGGGCCCCATCTGTAGCGATCTGATGACTCTTTGACACGTGTCTTTTTTAACGTTTAATGGGTCGACGTTTGGCCACTATCTTGCCTGAAAGTAAGTGTTGATGCGGCCTACGATAGGTTGCTTATGGGCAGCCCTGGTGGCCTTCATCGTAGTGAATAGGTTGCCCATAAGCAACCTATTCACTCCGGCTTTGAAGACACCTATGTAACTGGAGGGTGCAATACAATTTACTATCGTATATCATGTGGTCTGACATGAATGTACCACTGTCACTTTAACTTTTTAATCCTTTGAGCTACGTCACAAAAACAATCCCTCACCTCGATTAAAAAAAGAAAAAGGCACAAATAATTTTATTACACTAAGGACATTTCCCAACTCGGTCTTCAACAGGGTCCAAACTCAAATATTTGCAGTCAGCATAACTTGCTGTTAATTCCTCTACAATTTACTCTAACCAAGTCTTTGTTAACCTCTACAAATTGGTTTATTTATCTTTTCTGTTTACAAGCCGACTAAAATAGTTTCCCGTAGAAACTTAAAATTATTTAACCGACTCACACAAACTTTGTTAGCTTAAGATCTAAATCGAGTAAAGGAAATAGTTAGTCATACTTATTTTGTCAAGGCAATACATAATACGGTAAATGAATAATTTTTAGTTTTACATGTATTTTTAATTTTTTTACGAAAACATATTAATTTGAAATATCGCGTGACGTTATTTCTAGGTACGCTTTACACTCCTAAACTTTGATTCGTTTTATCTACGTATTGTTATCTTATATGACAGAATTAAAAATACGCGTTACACGATTAGGGGTGGGAGCAAATGTGACATTTCTTCATTTAAAACTTCGAGACGCGATATTTCAAATTGATGTATCTCTTCGGAAGTATTTGTTTTCGTAAGAAAGTAAAAATAATTTACCAGACAGACATTAAAAAACAGGTTGGTCACGTACAATAAAAAAAAATTGCAACACCCTTAATTTTAGAGAACAATGTCAAATGACAATAACAACGTAAATTCACTTACTTATCCTCAAAAAACCTTGTAATAGTTTAATTTACAAATAACTCAATCTATATTAAGGTATATACCTACGTACCTAATATGAAATAATTCCTACATAGTTGACTCCTACTCGGTATAGAAGCCACAATAATTCGGTCGAAGTGGATTCAAATACACGGCATTCCTTCGACATGCCTCACCTTCAGCGGAGCGAGGAAAATCACCTATATAAACCTGGCTATATACTTATGTACATACATACATATACCGTCATGCCTTTTATCCCCGAAGGGATAGGCAAAGGTGCACATTATGTCACTGTACAATGTACACCGACTTTTCACAATTCATGTTGTAAGTCCCATGTAATAAGGTGGTGAGCCTACTGCCATATACCGGACACATTTCCATTTTGAAATAATACTATAGAAATCTATAATATAAAAGTAAGTCCGGTTTTCCTTCCTGACGCAATAACTCCAGGACGCACGAACTGATTTCCGCGGTTTTGCATTCGACGGAAAGGTCTAAGTCAAAGGTTCCGTGGTTTATAGCAAAGAAAATTTAGGAAAAATTTCAAGTGAAAAGAAGGAAAATCATTGGTGGCGAAACGGAGTTCGCCGGGTTTGCTAGTATTGTATATAATCTATTTTTAATATTCTATTTCTTTTTTATCCATCCAATGACTTCTCCCACCCTAGACGAGGCGAGTGGGAGTGTCAACTTTTACTAACTAAATACTTCTCTGTTCTCACTCCTGCTTTTTGAGTCGGGACAACCCGCCAGGTAATCTGCAGTCTGCAGATCCAGACGCAGAGCTCATTAATATCGGTAACGTCGCTGAAGGGCCGTAGCTTTCAGTTGCTGCGGTTGATGTGTCATGGACTTGGTGCAATTGCCGACGGCCTAAACAACAAACTGAATATAAAACGACTCTAGTAGATATACGTACATACATACATAAGTATATGGGTATAAGTTATTATGTAAGTATGTAATGTAACTTTATCGAGATAATATTGAACTATTTCAGAGTTTGTGCTAAATATTACAGAGTATCCTGAAATTGAAAACCCTTACTTCAGCTTACTACTTCCAGGAAATCCCGGGTCAGTACCCGGGAATTGAACCTAAGCCATATTGACCAATTTTCCAGGAAACAGAATACAGGCTGTTATGTCTCACTAAAATTGAAACCTTGCACACTATTTATCAATACTTGCTTTCTGACCGTGGATTCACTCGAATAGTCAAAACAAATATTTGTACAACGTAACTGTAACTATTAATATACAGGGTTTACATCAAGGGAACCTTTTTTATCTTCTTGAAATATTTTTATGAGATATAAACGAGCAGACAGATCACCTGATGGCAAGTAATCGACGTCGCCCATAGACATTCAAAACACCATAGGTGTTACGTGAACGAAGCCCGCCTGGGTGGTTAGGAATTTAAGGATTGTTGAGTATTGGGGAGTTTAGGGAGAGGGATAATTGGGCCTCCGGCAACCTTACTCACACATCAGGTGATTCGTCTGCTCTTTTACCGACTTATACCATAAAAAAGAAACAATAGTGTTTAGAGACAGGACTCTGTAGACAGTAGAGTGCTACTACTTCTCATTTAACTACAAAGAAGAAAGCTATTGTGTGATAAACTAGTTATAAATAAAAATTCACATATCGAAATCACCAGCACATAAAAATCAATGCACAAAAACAGCGATTTATTAACAAAAAATCCAATTAATTGTAAAGCTGTGGCTTTTGTTGAATTTGTTCAAAAAGTCCGGAAATTCTTTCACACTCATATATATTGTGGAAAACAGTCATTTGCAACGAATAGGACAGTTTAAATAAAATATAGTGGTATAGTTGGGAGGCTACTTGTTGCTCTAGAGTGCATTTAAGTGAATATTTCGGTTCAGCATTCTAACTTCTAGGTTTTATTGTTATAGTTCTAATACCTGTCTAGACTGAAATTCAGACTATTTGTATAATAACTATCGAGAGACATTGTTAAATTAATTAGACAATAGTATTGAGGTCCCACAAGACAAGGTGTGACGTCAGCTGCCGTGTGTCGGTCGTTCTTCGCTGCTGATTATTATAAATCCCTGTTGTGGGTTGAAAATAGTCGAGGAATTGATGGGCAACTGTAGTGTCTGATTAAGGGTTGTTGGAGAATCAGGGATTGGAAAGATTGGGAAGGGCCTCAGGTAACCTCACTCACAATGAAAGCGTTGTTTCACATCGGTTTTCTGTGAGGCCGTGGTATCACTCCGGTCAAGCCAGCTCATTCGTGTCGAAGCATAGCTCTCCCACACTTTGGTAGGTAATTGTTACAGGAAATAATATTCAAAGAAGTAAATTAATAAAAACATTTTTTTTTATAATTGAAATGCTTTTAAACTGAATTTTTGTACCTTATTTTTATGTAACACAACGTTTAAATTTGACTCTCAATTGACCCGTACATTCACGTATTTTAAACAACGCAAAAAATACCAGTTTCATCCAGTAAAAACAGGATATAACTGGTTCTGTTTAACTACGAAATTAAAATGCTTATGTGTGTGTTCTGTTTTTCGCTATCTTTTGAAAAATTATGTAAAATTCTTCCTCGGTCGCTTTTTCTCGTAGTTTAGCAGTATTCTAATAGCCGTTAGCTAGATTTTCTATTATTATGATAATTTGAAGTTGTAAATATTTTAGTATTTTGTTACATTGTAATTATATAATTATTTAGTTTCTATTTTTTTTTAAAAGACGGATTTATAATTACGTGTATCTACATATATGTATGTATAAGTCATAGTCATAGTGTAACTATAAGTCATAAATATTACCTGAGGAGAAGAAGGAATTAAACTATATGTATTTACAGTAATTTCAATGTTTATTAGCTATTAAGTTGTAAATTAACTCCCCCCCCCCAAATAGGCTATTTTATCTCGACTCATATTATACAGGTGTACCATCGGGTGATCTTTCAGCTCGTTTACCGGCTTATATACGAAAACAAACAACAAAAACATCACTATCACTAAAAAAAAAACATAACACCCACGCCTACCTCTAACATTACCATCTAAATCCAATTCCACACAAATGAATAGCAAATAATAAATTCGTTCACAAATTTCTATCACGTACGTCCACTAAATAAAGTGGAAAGATACGTCGCGACGCAACGTTATTGTTAATTTGCTAGTATTGTTACAATTTGTTAGCATTGTCACTAATTTACTGTCTCACTATTAACTAGAAAATATTCATTTGTATGCAGATGCGATAGAATGGCAACAAATTGTTGTACGTACTTGTTATTATCAGATATCTATGTAAATTTATTTATTTATTTAGTGTCACCGACATAAATACAGTAATATTGCACAAATAGAGTTAATACTTTAGTGTATCTACTTAAAAGCCAGCCTGCTAAATGATACTTCGAAAAGGTTTGAGCATTAATCACCACGCTTGCTCAATGCGGGTTGGCGATTTCAAACTTATAATTAGAAATTATAAGCCTAGGTTTGCTCACGATGTTTTCCTTCACCGTTTATCTGTGGTGTCTAAGTAATCGTAGAAAGTATGTATAAATCTTAAAAAGTTAAATTTGGTAGTAGCCGTTGGTAGGTTTTAAACAAGCACTCTCATGCATGAGAAGCGGGCGTCTTATACCTTTAGGTCATCATGACTAGTTTTAATTAAAAAAATATTAATTAACCTATCCAAACTAAAATCGAAACTTAATCACAAACATGACGGCGCAAATATACGAAAAAAATGCGTATAAATTCAACCTGATAATGAATACAGCAAAGATTTTAAACATTAAACAAAATACGATATCTCGTCTCGTGGCCCATTCATAAGCAAATCTCATTCACGCTCTTCTAATTACTAAAACGGGGGTCCCATTCACAGCAGCATCTGTGCCCTAAGATAAAGCCCCGAGATTAAATTAATTACTCTTTCTTGACAACATGAAAAGATTTCTCGTCAAAAAATTTCTACCTACAGGAACAAAATTTATTGATAAGGAATTTTTGAAGGAAAATTGTGTACTTTCGTTTTTGTTTCTGAATATTTTTGATTAATTTATTTATTTTTTTAACTGGTCGTATGTTTTGAGTTCATCTCTTACCTAAATACTTAATGTAACAGAATAATACTCCTTTAATCCCTCAAGAAGTAGGTGAATATGTAACACATAACAAAGTCTTAAGACGTCTTTGGAGGTTTCAAAAGTACCTAATTTAGAATTAATTGAAATAAATGCTTTGATTTTGACTTTAAGCCACATCTGAGCACAAATTGTAGACTCCGTACAAAAAATATGATATAAAGAAATTTTAAAAACGTCAATAATATCCCATGCTACTTCTTACACCACGACCATCACTTTGTTTACCTTTATACAAATTGTATATAATGTAGTGTAACGATATATTATAATGGCCCACACAATGTAAGAGAAAGCAGCAGCCACTAGATTAAAAGTTTGTAATTACTTACGTACCTTTTAGCATATTACGCACAATGCAAATAGGTTTAGATAGCTAAAAGCTAGAATAAATCCAGACTTCATTATTAATCTAGAATAGTTTTAAAGTACTAAAAAGGGATAAAGAAATAAATATTATATTTTAACTAATAAAAGTTAGAAGAAAAATAAAATATATGATTTGGTTTAAATTATAATAATCACGGAGTATTAGAAACGTAGATAAAGGATTTAAGAGTATTTAGTTTATTAGACTTTTAATAGAAAACATGGACACTAAACTCAATAGTTTATTTTGCACTTCTACTTCAAATGAAGACATAATAAAGACTAAATGTAACTTATATTGATGCCCGCCACATATATACTTTTACTATTAGGAGGTTCAAGGGGACGTAGGTCAAAAAACCGTCTCAAAAACCTCACGTGAGTAATGCCTTTAAATTTATTGACATACACCGATTAGAAATCAGACTCCGTTAAATTAGGCCTAAAGGTGATTTCCACGGCGCGTCGCGTTCCGCGTGCGCCTCAAAGAGCCATCAGACCACCACAGATGGAGCCCAGTAGGGCTGATCCGGAGCTGCGGACTTACCGGGCTCCAGCTCAACAAGCAAGAGTAGGAAGTGGTTTTTAGTCAGTCAGAGTCTGAAACTCCCTCTCGCCTTGCCCTGGCGAGAGATGACATTGGATGAATTTCCCCCCTTAAAAAAAGGGTGATTTTCTACCAGAGATGTTCTATGTAGCTATGCTATGAAGATGCGCCGCCGCAAAGTAGCAGAGCAAGGATGATACACAGCTCGAGATAGCGATGTATCGATAGTAGGGAAGCCATCCATTGTGCGCATATTTCCATATAAAATAACATAGCTTAGCTGAGTCTGTTTCCACCAGTGTCACACATGAATATGAATGGTGGAAGCCAAATGCATTCACAGCAACGTACCATAGCACATCTCTGGTGGAAAAGCACTCTCACTGAGAATTTTAAAATAACAACGAAACCTATAATCCTTCTTACTCAATACCAAGTTTTTGTCACACCTATTTCTAAAACCATTCGATCAATAACGTCCAAAAGAAATGTTCTAAAACTAAAAATGTAAAACTCCCTAATGCGAATACTGAGCGAATTTTTCGGCAATATCTTCGCACTAGCTAAAAAGCTAGTGAATCCCAATGTTCGCCGCTATTCCTTAGGGCGCACTTCATTAAATTTAGAGCTTGTTAGCTGGGATTTTTCATGATCTATAGCCCTATGAATTATGTTAAAATACTCTAGCTACGGCTTTTTTGAAAATTCTGATCGCCTTGAGACTTAAAGAATATGCCATTTTAATAACAACCTTTGAATAAAGCTGGATTAGGTACTTAGACTTGGTACTTAGCTTTCGAAATTAATGCTCAGATGGTTGTATATTAAATTGTCTGAGTACCATCAAGATTATAGCTCTTTTTTAACTGAACGTAGATTTATAAGTTATTGTGTGTAATAGATTTATTACGAACATAATTATGTGAGAATTTTGTGGTTGGCGTGGTGGCTGGGCTGGGCAACTGAACTGTTCATGAACGGCGGCGTTTGCTTACCATCAGGTTATCCGTCAGTCCGTTTACCGGCTTATACCATAACAAGTTAAAAAAATGCAGTCAACATTGATATTAAGAGTCTATGACAGTCTACTGCTGGTCTGTAGTAAGACTTTTCTACATAAATGGGATGGGTCTTGATCTCCACGCTTGGCAGAAAAGTTTAAGGATTAAAGCGCAAAGTTGAATGTAGTAATATTCATTTGTACATACAACACAGTTGCAATCATTGTACCTACCGAAAAATCTTGCAAAAAATAAACCAAATGCTTTCCAATTACGTAGTAATTATTTGGAGCACTTTTTCAAAGAAATTCCTTTGTCAAACATTTTCCGTGTGCTTCGTTTGTTTCTGTGGATACGTGAAAAACAGAAAAATAGCAATGTTCGACTTTTCGCCAGAATAGTACCGTATCGATTTTAAAGTTTTTCTGTTCTGTGATTCTCAGAAACACAATTCTATTATGACATTTCAAAAGCGAGTGTAATGAATTTATTTATTATTTTTTTATTTAGTAAAAGGTTGCCCCACACTTGGATTTTCTCCTGCGTCGTAGGTGCGTTTACAAACATACATGTTCACATACATATGGCACCCAGACCCGAAACAACAATTTGGGGATCACACAAACAGTTGCTTCGTGCGGGAATCGAACCCGCTGCAAGTTGCGTGGTAGGTTGCCCATTTACCAAGGCAACCATGAAGTCGAATTCATCGATATTATAAGTGTGTATGTCACAATGTATAGGCTTTGGCTTTGACTTGCTGCTCACACAATTTTCGAACTATGGTCGAGTGTTTGCACTAGCAAGGGGTGTCTTGTTGGATTCCCAGGTCAGGTAAAGTATGGCTGGGTTTTTAATTAAATTTAGTAGTAGCACGGAATCTGGAGTTGTGTTCAGTATAATATGGCAATAGGTTCACCCCCTATTACATGGGACTTATAATACAAATGGTGAAAAAGGGGTGTACATTTTCAATGGCATTACGTGCCGAAAAATATGCACCTCTGCCTACGCTTTTGAGAATAAAAGGCATAGCGATGCAACAAACGAATGTAAGTAAATACATAATATAAATCTGACAAAACCATACCCGTTTCAAAACATTCGCAATTATAACATTTTGTTAATGAAACTAGTTGAAAACTAAAGAGCGGTTGAAATTGTGACCGAAACACGCCCGAGTACGTCCTACCTACTCGTACTGAATAATTTAACACTACTCACATACATACAGACTTATAATTAACTATATACACATTTGTGGAAAAACTATTTATCTAGATATGTGGTTTACACGTCTTTACTTTACTGGTTAAGTTTATGTGATTACAAAGTGAGATTAATGAAGGGGGTCTTAAGTTTGATTACCAGATTGAGAAGTGTTTTAAGAATTTCTTGCAACTTGCAACGTCACACATTTTATCCCCGAAGGGGTAAGCAGAGGTGCAAATTACGGCACGTAATGCCGCTAAACAATGTACACACATTTTTAACCATTTGTGTTATAAGTCCCATGTAATTGGTGGTGAGCCTATTGCCATATACTGGACACAATTCCAGACTCCGTGCTATTACTGTGAAAAAAAAACTCAACAATACTTTGGCCGACCCCGGAATCGAACGCGAGACCCCTTATACGCAGTCTTATCTGCAGTAGCACTGTTATAAGAATTTCGACTTTCGAAAACTTTCAGCATTAGCACGGATGCTCAATAAACAGTTAAAACATACTTTACCCGAGAACCGAATCAAGAATTCTCTTCTATAGCCTATAACCTCCCGTACTTAAAATTACCTTGAAAATTATTTATAGCAACCCCAAGACGTCTACAAGCCACGAATGGCAACACAGTTAGGTACCAAACCGCCTTTGTTACGGTCAAATAATGGTGTCAGTTGCAGACACAAATATTTAGTTGTGCGGCGAGGGGATCAAAGGATGTGCAACCACAATGGACCGATGGTTTTACTCTCTATATACTCTATAAATTCTATAATATACCCCGTATAGATATACAGAGTGTTTCTCGGAAAGTCTTGGGAGATGTGCCTTTGAAGAAGGCTTGAGGTTTCGTTTTTGAGGTTAGAATTTGTTTTTAAAAGGTAATTACTATTTACTGACTGCGGATTCGATTCCTGTACGGAGCAACTCCTTATGTGATTCATAAATTGTTGTTTCTGGTCTGGGTGTCATGTGCAAAAACGACCCACGAGACAGGAAACAATCCTAGTGTGGGGCAATATTTAAAATAAAACATCCGAATACGTTAAAAAATCGATGACGATGGTGACTGCCACGAGGCGCCGGCGTTTGGCAACGACCGCAGCGTCTCTATTAGGCACCTATTCGTATCCGCCTGCATTTTGATAAACGATTCCATAATATTTGTAAGGAACGTTTCGGTGTCCTTACTTACGGAAATGCCGGCACGGTCGGACGCTGTGACAAGTTCGGGGGCCCGTACAGGACTCTGCTCCGTAGCCTCGTCTTAAATCTCGCGATCGCTGACATCGCTCGGCCGGTCTACGTCCATGGCAGCTCTTGCAGCGTGCCTAGTACGCGGCATGGTCGGCCCCACGTTGGGCGCCAATTTAGCATGTGTTGTGTTTTACACGAAAGCTAAAAATCTTCTGACCATAAAATTTTCTCATCGTTGACAATCTAGTCAAATTTAAAACGTACAATTTTTCTCCCGTGTCACAACGCAGCCTGCCAGTGTGTGTCAGTATCTAGCCTGGCAGGTGCATGTGATGGAACCTCATCGCTACAGTTTGTATTTTATTTTGTACTAGCTTCTGCCCGCGACTCCGTCCGCGCGGATGTCGGTCTTCGCGTGGAAGTTTTATTTCTCCATTTTGAGTAACTCTGACAATGACATCTTATAAATATCTATTGGACCCAAATACGGCGAGGCCCATAATAATTAAGGAGATCCCTCTATTGAGCTACTGCTGTTGAGCAGAATAAAACTGAAAAATAAAGATTTTTTTCTACGTATTTTTCCAGGATAAAAAGTAACCTATTTTATGTCCAGGATAATAAGATATAATTATACCAAGTTTCATCGAAATCAAACCGTTAGTTTTCACGTGATGCCTGAACATATATAGACAGACAGACAAAAAAATTATAATCACATATTTGGGTTTGGTATCGATCCAGTAACACCCTGCTATTTATTTTTTCTATATTTTTAATGAGCAGAATTGACCCTTCTACAGATTTATTATAGCCCGCAACTTCGTTCGCGTGGAATAGTCACTTCCGGCAAATTTTTGGTTTTAACCACATAGTTCCCGATTTCGCGGGATCTCTTCAAAAATGAGATGTGGAAGATATTCTAGGGAACTCCTCAAAAATCAACATAATGAGCTCTGCGTTTGAATTTAATAGATGTATACTCACTTAGGGCATTGAAAAAATAGTTTAAAAACGGACTTAAACTAAAGAAATATCTTTCCGAACTTAAGATGAAAACTAACTTAAAACTAAAGAAATAAAGAAAGCTACGAATTTCGAATTTATAACAATTAAAAAAGAAATTATATTACAACCTATCCTCAATGCTATAATAACCAAGCTTAAACTAAATAATTTAAAAGAGACGACTTAAATCTAATTAATTTATAAATTATAGACTTACAATTTTATTAAACAAACTAACTACAGTAACTACAGTAGAGCCTCGATAATCCGTACTCAAGCTAATCCGAACGCCGCTGTAATCCGAACTGCCGCTGTCTTTAACTATAACTGAAAAGTATGCCATACTGGATAGTTTGAAATATGGAGTGTCTGGAACTTCTCTTTCCCTTAAGTATGGTGTTGGAAAATGGACAATTACTGATTTAAAGAAAAAAGAACAGAAGATACGGTCGTTTGTAGTAGCGTACTAATAATCGATATCAAACTAAACCTACGTTAAATAATTTAACCAGAAAACCAGGAAAACTCAACAAATAAACTTTTTAATAGACAAATACAACGAAACCAATTTAGAATACATGAAACAGCAGGACCACTGCAGACAAATAATCATACGACTTATAGTACACTATTTCCACAACAGTACCGAAGCGCTCGGCCGATACCCAACCAAATGAATGTAACGAAATTTAACGTTTATTTTTATTTTTTGAAATAAAAACTATCCTATATCCTTTCTAAGGTTTTAAACTATATCTGTACCAAATTTCAACCAAATCCGTCAAATAGTTGCGGAGATTATTGGTATAAGCATAGAATAGTGTTCGACGTGATTCTTTAATTTGACATAACTTTTTTATTTATGAACCGATTGACATGAAACAAACACTAAATGTAAATTTAAGCATCCCACAATATATTCGTGAAAACCGCATCCAACTCGGATCAGCCGTTTCTGAGATTAGCGCGCACAGACGAACAGACAAACAGACAAACAGACAAACAGACAAACAGACAAACAGACAAACAGACAAACAGACAAAAAAAAAGTTAATTACATTTTTGGGTTCGACATCGACATAACAATAACCCCTGCTATTTTTTTTATTTTTATTTTCAATGTACAGACAGCACTTTTCTACGATTTTATTATATGTATAGATAGCTTCTGCCCGCGACTCCGTCCGCGCGGATGTCGGTCTTCGCGTGGAAGTTTTATTTCTCCATTTTGAGTAACTCTGACAATGACATCTTATAAATATCTATTGGACCCAAATACGGCGAGGCCCATAATAATTAAGGAGATCCCTCTATTGAGCTACTGCTGTTGAGCAGAATAAAACTGAAAAATAAAGATTTTTTTCTACGTATTTTTCCAGGATAAAAAGTAACCTATTTTATGTCCAGGATAATAAGATATAATTATACCAAGTTTCATCGAAATCAAACCGTTAGTTTTCACGTGATGCCTGAACATATATAGACAGACAGACAAAAAAATTATAATCACATATTTGGGTTTGGTATCGATCCAGTAACACCCTGCTATTTATTTTTTCTATATTTTTAATGAGCAGAATTGACCCTTCTACAGATTTATTATAGCCCGCAACTTCGTTCGCGTGGAATAGTCACTTCCGGCAAATTTTTGGTTTTAACCACATAGTTCCCGATTTCGCGGGATCTCTTCAAAAATGAGATGTGGAAGATATTCTAGGGAACTCCTCAAAAATCAACATAATGAGCTCTGCGTTTGAATTTAATAGATGTATACTCACTTAGGGCATTGAAAAAATAGTTTAAAAACGGACTTAAACTAAAGAAATATCTTTCCGAACTTAAGATGAAAACTAACTTAAAACTAAAGAAATAAAGAAAGCTACGAATTTCGAATTTATAACAATTAAAAAAGAAATTATATTACAACCTATCCTCAATGCTATAATAACCAAGCTTAAACTAAATAATTTAAAAGAGACGACTTAAATCTAATTAATTTATAAATTATAGACTTACAATTTTATTAAACAAACTAACTACAGTAACTACAGTAGAGCCTCGATAATCCGTACTCAAGCTAATCCGAACGCCGCTGTAATCCGAACTGCCGCTGTCTTTAACTATAACTGAAAAGTATGCCATACTGGATAGTTTGAAATATGGAGTGTCTGGAACTTCTCTTTCCCTTAAGTATGGTGTTGGAAAATGGACAATTACTGATTTAAAGAAAAAAGAACAGAAGATACGGTCGTTTGTAGTAGCGTACTAATAATCGATATCAAACTAAACCTACGTTAAATAATTTAACCAGAAAACCAGGAAAACTCAACAAATAAACTTTTTAATAGACAAATACAACGAAACCAATTTAGAATACATGAAACAGCAGGACCACTGCAGACAAATAATCATACGACTTATAGTACACTATTTCCACAACAGTACCGAAGCGCTCGGCCGATACCCAACCAAATGAATGTAACGAAATTTAACGTTTATTTTTATTTTTTGAAATAAAAACTATCCTATATCCTTTCTAAGGTTTTAAACTATATCTGTACCAAATTTCAACCAAATCCGTCAAATAGTTGCGGAGATTAGTGGTATAAGCATAGAATAGTGTTCGACGTGATTCTTTAATTTGACATAACTTTTTTATTTATGAACCGATTGACATGAAACAAACACTAAATGTAAATTTAAGCATCCCACAATATATTCGTGAAAACCGCATCCAACTCGGATCAGCCGTTTCTGAGATTAGCGCGCACAGACGAACAGACAAACAGACAAACAGACAAACAGACAAACAGACAAACAGACAAACAGACAAACAGACAAAAAAAAAGTTAATTACATTTTTGGGTTCGACATCGACATAACAATAACCCCTGCTATTTTTTTTATTTTTATTTTCAATGTACAGACAGCACTTTTCTACGATTTTATTATATGTATAGATAAGAGATCATTGAGGTAAAATGTGATGTACACTTTTGATTTGTCAAATTTTTAGTTATATTTTAGCATACTTTTATGTTAACATCGCACAACATTACAAATCTCAATTAATCGACTGAAATTGACAGACTTGAGTGAAATTAAGAATTATAAAAAAAAATGTTCAGTATTTTCAAAAGAATGGAAAAGTAAAATAAATCAAGTATACCATGTAACTCAAACAACCTGTACCTAACTACATACATTTTCAAACGGCCTATACATACAGTCTGCTAGCCATCTACGTTAGCACAACATGTTCTAACTACAAGATCTATTCAAGTATTCAAACTTGCGGTCTCCGAGACATACCTAGGTACCCTAGATGTTGGTCTAGAGGTCTACATCTGACCCAGGTCTTAGACAAATATTACCTCTTGTTACCTAACGATATTGTTGACACGTTTGACATCAGATACCTGTAGTTATCTACATGTACATATATGATATTGCGTCCAGTTTAGCTATAAATAAAAGAGCAGAACAGCATGCATAGAAATACTGATTGTTGATGAAGCGATAGTAGTGTGTAAGAATCGTAGTGATTGACTTTACAAAATAAATGGTCTCTTACCCCAATGGGAGACATGCTTGTCCCATGTGTGTATGCAGAATAACTTCGTCACTAACCTTGCTCTTCCTTTGGGTTTAAAACGGACAAAGACTGAGCAGCAGCACTCTCTGGTACAGTGGAGGACAGATCCGCCTGCTCATTTTAAAATTCTATGGCTTGAATCTAGCAGGCACATTAAGCCATGCCCGTAAATGTTTCATCTAATAAAAACGCGATAACGTCGCAGTAGTGCGTTTGATGTTGTTCGACTACCTATGTTGGTGCCGGCTCCGCTCACTGACCACTCACGCGCTCACTCGCTCCGGTCAGGCTCATGTAACCACCATTATTGTACATCTTAATGAAATTTGATCTTCTATACCTGCCAAGCGTAGATGGCAAGTCCTCTTATGTAAAGGACGCTGAGGAGGCCCATAGTCTAATCAATTATTTAAATATCGGTTTTAAGGCCTAAAATAGAAAAACCTCTTGTATAATATTCTCAATCGTGTGGAACGATTCTAAAACCTTACGATTGACCGTCATGTTTGAACACAATAAGAAAGTTTAGAATTTAAATCCACAATTCTATTCAAATTCAAATAGAAATAAAACTTAGAATAAATTCTTTACAAAGAAATATTTTCTCGTTACATTAGTCTGTAGTCGACAATAAATCATGAAACTGAAAGCCGTGAAATCTCGAACTCATCCACCCGAATCGCGAATACGAAATTCAAATTTATTTACCGCCATCTGTGTTCCAAAGTTTGGACTTATAGTTCACATGTTGAATACGAGATGGCGTTACAAATTCATAAGATCCTACTCATGTTTTATTCAGAAATAAATAAGTAGATGAAAGTTTATTTAAACTCATCCGCCGTTTAAGCGACGGAGACAGTAGTTAAGTATGCAGAACTAAGACAAAACTATTCGCTTATCAGCTCACAAGTTGGGTGGGCTGGATTTTTATGGTCTAAGTTATGAGCTTATGACGTTTCAACATTTTATTTATTGCTGACAAGTTTGCAAATGTTTCTTTATAAAATTGGCCTAAGAGTGTTGTAGAAAAGACTAAAGTTTGAGGTTTGTTTGTATAAAATTGAATTGAGTACGTAATTTTCTCCGTTTTCAAAGTTGGTCAAATACTTTTAATTTTGTTTATAAGATACTAGCTACTTCTGCACAGTTGCGAACTTAACGTGTTTTATAGAACCTTTCTTGATAAATATAGTAACTTAATAGTATCCAATAGAAAAATAATAATTCAACTCAGACCAGTAGTTTATTTATTTATTTATTTATTAGTTCCATAGAATAGCGCATTCAAACAAACAAACAAACTCTTAGCTAGATTAAAACTAAATTTTAATCTTCTTTTTGAACCACAACTTGTATAAATACTACAACTATCAGATTCGTAAGAAGATGAAAGAAATTCTCAGATTCAAGACTAAAAAACATGCTAAAGAAAAACATGGTGTAATTTTAGAAAAAGCAAAATATAAATGGCAAAACGACAAATAAAATAAAAACGAGATTTATTAAAAAGAAGGCAGTAAAAAGGCATTTAGTATAAATACTATAAATATCAAAGAGACAGTCTTTGACTCAAGTCGCAGCTGGCACAGCATTTTAAATAGCAGCTCGGTTAGTTTACGCGCTTGATGGAAATAGAATGAAGTGCATCACTATTTACAAAAGAGGCTTAAAACTTTATTTCATTAAAATTAAAATGTTTGAGTTTGTGGTATTTCCGTGGAGAGTTCTTAAAGTAGTAGTCCAAGTTCTTTTTTGGAGTTCTGTGAAATTAAGAGGACTATGAAGTTATGGGAAGTGTAATTTTAATGATTGTTTGAAATTCGTCTACCTTTTTAGGGTGGTATGTTTTGGTTAAATGTTTCGCATTCGATTCGGCATGTCTATTGATTTCATTTATACTGAGGAGGCCTTTGTCCAGCAGTGGTCGTCTATCATCGTCTATAACTGACTGCACGGTTGGTGCGGTGGCTGGGCAACTAGCTGCTGTGCAACGTGTAGCGGGTGCGATTTCCCGCACGGAGCAACTCTTTGTTATGATCCACAAATTGTTGTTTCGGATCTGGGTGTCATGTGCATGTGAGTTTGTATGTTTTTTAATGCACCCACGACACAGGAGAAAATTATAGTGTGGGGCAAGTTTAAAAAAATATGTTAGGTGTGTCTTTGAACATCCTTTTTTTAATCTTTTTTTTCCAACTTTTGTTGAGGTCTCATTGGCTAGATATGTTATTTATAATGTTTTATCTACATAACTCGGTACCCCACAATATCATTTTTCAATCTGCAACAACACGATTATTTCTTTATGCAATCAAAACTAAACTTAAACAGTAAAATAATAAAGTACAAACTGGCTATCAAAGTAAATGCTCTCAGCTGATTATATCATTCCAGATAACTCTAGATTTGCTGAGACGACGATTAAGTTAAACTCAGACTACCTAGGTAAATAGACTATTATGTACTTTACCTGGATTTCTTTGTAGAGGCCCGGTTTTGTCTGCATCAATACTTTTTGTTGTACTTTGTAAGATTGTATAATAGTCTAGTTGTAAGACCTAAAATTTAGCTGAGGATTGTTCGTTAATTGATATTTTATACTAAAAACCTTTCTATTAAGCCAAGCTCATCCTTAAACTTATCCCATAATATATTATGTATGTATATAGACGTTCAGCATCATCCTTCTCCTTTAATAATATCTTTTGATTTATTTCGTTGCGAGATCCAAGACGCGTTGACTGGAACGACTTCAATGTTTCGGTGTTTTCAAGGTTGTATCTACTGTAGATGCTAGCTTACAGGAGTTGCAGCAGTAAGGGAGGTTGTGGCGAGATTGTCCCAATAAAAAAAATATACTTTCAGCCACGTATTGAAGTGACACATTTAGAAAGAAGGTTAAATATCAGTGTTGAGTTTTTACCATAATATACTATTATCTATGTTGAGACTTCACCAGACCAAAATCATGTCAACAATAAATCAGTCACATCACCGTGGTATACATAAAATAATTCAGAATTTCTAATATTCATAGAAATTGTACACGACCCGTCATACCAACTCCTTGTAAAACATAATCAGTCAAATCTGTAACAGATTTCAACCCTAACCTATTTCCATAGAGGTCATGGACCCTTTAATCAAGACTACACCTCCCTGTTATAATTTGAACATCAATTTGATTGTATACAGTGCTATACATAACCAATTTATCTTGGTCTTGCTTTCTATGACATGTTTGCACATTCAAAGATCAGCTTAGAGTGGTTTAGTATAGCTTGAGGTGAAGTCGTGTACAAGAATTGATCGAACCGTTTTCAAATATCTGAATTATTCATGAAAGGCGATGGTGGTTAATTTTCTCTAGGTGCTCTAACTAGCATGCACTTGGGAATAGTTTGGTGCTCAGTGCTTACTGTGTAATCTAGTTTTGATGGTGTCTTTGACTTTATTTGGGTTGCAACTGCTATGTCAGTATAAAACTTGGTACATTTAGTTTAGTCTTCATCATTATTAACCAAAATACGCTAATATATCTCCTGTTTAGGGGTTTTTCATATTCTCTATCCATTCAAATTGCATATAGCATATACAAATAAGTTCAACTACTCCTAGCTGCAGACTACCTAACGGGTTTAGCGGGTCTCAAAAAAAACTGGTTGTCTCAAAAGAGACTGAATCTTTAAGGAAGGAAAGATTATCCAATGTCTTCTACCACCTTGGTTGAGGTTAGAGGGAGTGTCAGAGTCTTAATGACTAAATACACCCCCCCCCCCCAATTCTTACTCCTGTTTTGGTTCAAAACGTACCCTATTACGCCGTTCCGTCATATGGAGCTGCGCATCTATTACCATCCTAAGTGTATCATCATCCTATCTTCAAAACAGCTACTAACTAAAGAACAAAACAGCCAGCAGTCCATAATAATTGTTTTCATTCATTCAAGCTAAACTTGCACAAACAAAAAGTATTTTTCCAAATTAAATAGTTGCACTCAGCAACTCAAGGCGGGTAGGTAGAATAGTTTCCCATTCCCCAGTTACAAATTAGTACTTCGCTAGTCATGTGCGCAATTTCGGTTTAATTAGTACTAAACTGTAATCAAACGGTTTGCAGAATGTTCTGGAGTTTGAGAAATAAGTGTTAATCGCTGTTCTAGGCTTTTTATTAGTTTTAATGTAATTGTTTGGATTGTTTCAGTACTGCTTTGGGAATAGAGTTTGGAATACTGGCGCTATTATCTTTTATCTTTTCAGTCAATGGCAAATGTTTGAATACACATACATAGTTACAAACATATTTTTATGGATATGTTGTTCACGATTACCTGTTGTAGAACTTTAAGTTAGGATTTAGAAACTTTTTGACCCAAATACTCTATCTGGGTTAAAAAGTCGAATAAAACATATAATACATTAAACAACCGCCGCACTCAAAGTCACTTAATGGTTACTTAATTCAGTTCTTAGCAATTGTTTTCGATACAAAATCGGAGGAATCGATCTTAATGAATAGTTTAAGTAATCATAAATAAGATGTCTCTGAGTACAACAGCAAGTGTAATTGGAATAACTTGATTGATTTCAGCATATTATAAAAATAAAAGCTATTTTTACAAAACACATAAAACCGTTTTTAGTGGGAAAAATCATCCAATGACCTTAGGCGAGAAGAAGAGTCCGACTCTTACTGACTAAAAACCAGCCCGTTCCCACTCTTACTTCCGCAGATACAAATCTCTCACCACAAAACATATATACTAAAACACCACAACATCAAAAGTCAATCCTAAAATCTTCAAAAATATCCGCTGCAGCGAAAAACAAAAAAGCGGTAATGTGTTTGTACTAACGTCTTTTTTAGCGCTGAAAGCGATGTACGGTCAGCATCGTTAGTGGTATTCGCAAAAAATATATTTTTAAGCTCTATCTCTATACAATTTTGTTGGATCGCTGTGGGAATTAAGAATTGTAGATTGTAACTGGTCAGTGGGAGGATAAAGCGTTTCGCTGCTCCCTTGGGTATCATTAGAGGCCATTAGACGGAATAATACCAGTAAAGGGATGAAGAAAGTGCAAAAATCTTTAACGCTAAGAATTATTGGGTTGTGTGTGATTTTTATAAGAGTTTTAGTGAAGGATTTGAGTTAGTGTTTTTGTTTTTTTTTTGACCCAAATTGAAATTATGTGTGTATCATCAAAATTTTGGTTGTGTAATTGATTTATTGATACAGTATATTTATAAGACTGCTTCGTTGGTCGAGTAGTGGAAAAGTGCGGTTGCTGAACTAGAGGTCTCGGGTTCGATTCCCGGGTTGGGCAAAATATTACTGAGGTCGTTTCGGTTTTTCGAATTTTTCTTAGTGGTAGCACGGACTCTACAATTGTGCCCAGTATATGGCAATAGGCTCACCCCCAATTACATGGGACTTATAATACAAACAGCGAAAAGTGGGTGTACATTGTATAGTGGCATTACGTGCCGTAATGTGCACCTCTGCCTACCCTTTCAAGGATAAAAGGCGTGACGTTGCTTTTTATATTTATAAGAATAAAAAAAATATCAATAAGAGCCGTTTTTAACTTAATTTTAAACATTACTTTGGTACTAGATACTTTTCCTTGATCATAATCTAAAACATTAAATTGAATAGGTAACAGTCATCAGTCTTTTCATGCATGCTCGTCGGTTAAGGGTACTTGAAAAAGGTATGTAAGATTCGCAGCAATTGACGTTCCATTGTCTCTGCCTACCCCTACCCCACCCTTGGGAGACAGGCGTGAAGTTATGTATGCATGTATGAATAGGTAAGTATGTTGTGAGGAATGCAATGCAACTCATATTTTATTCAACTTGATTTTAAAACGTATAAATATATTGAAATATAAAAAGAAATTCAAATTCGAACAGAAAAAAATATTTATCACAATCAATCAACACGTTCGCAGCCATTTTACTTTCGCATAAAGATTATATTTGATTAATAGCAGCTACCGCAACACAAAGCTCGACAGGGCCTATCAAAGTGGGCTGACAGAAGTTTTTTTTTCAACTCTTCGCACCAATGAAAGATGAAAAACATTTCCGAACGCAAAAAATCCGCGGCCAGGCCGCAACGTCAGAGCGCACGGAAAGGCCAAAAAAAAGGGGGAAATAAAAACACAACGACAAAAAATATATATTCGACCGGTATTCAATTACACAAACATTTTTCCGTGCCATTTACTTCGTCGGATATATGAGAACAAAAAACGGTCAAGCGCGAGTTGCAAGGGTAAAAGTAAAAAGCGGTAGAGTGTGCCTATACGGTGACTCCTTTTTTTTCTGAGCGACACCGCGTGACGTCACGCCATAGCCGCTTCATTAGCTTTGAAAATGGCCGTTGGAATGGAGTAAAGCATGCTTTGATCGACGCGTGGAAGTAATCGCGTCACCAATATTAGATGGAGACGAACAAATCATTAGCATTAAGGCCCTAGTAAGTCGTATATGAGAAACGTGTCTGTTTCACCGTGTATTGACGTTTTAAGATATTTTTTGTAAGAATGACTTGACTGAATATGTCAGGTGCTAAAGGTGTTTGATATTTTGTAGACGGAAGGAATATTAATATGTCTTCTTTTCTAATTCAATTTATTTCAGGTTAATTACTTAGTAAAGTATCATCAGTTAGCACCTATCTATGACTTCATAACTAAAACGATGCGAAAGAACTTTCCTATCAAGGCATCGTCAACATCAACGGATCGTGACAGTCTACTGCTAGACCTATAATGTTTGTACATTCTTGGCGGACAGATTGAGAATCGCAGTGTAATAAGTTCTAGCAAGCAAGTTGGCGTTTTCAAACTTATAATGAGAAATTTTAAGCCCAGGTTTCCTCACGATATTTTCTTTCAGCGTTTGTCAGTACCCGGAGCCGCGGACTACGTACCGGGTTTATCGGGGCTCCGGCTTAAAGAGCAGAAGTAGGAACAGAGTAGGAGCAAAGGTGATTTTTAGACAGTAAGAGTCTGACACTCCTTGATTCCCCGGGAGAAGCCAATGGATGATTTTCCCCCTTTAAAAAAATCTCTCAGTATTGTCTAAATAAGCTTAGAAAGTACATAAATTATAACTCGGAAAAAGTCACATTGGTACTTTGCCATTTGTAGGTTGAACCCGTACTCTCATGTAAGAGAAGCGTACGTCTTAAATCTCCGGGCCACACGACATACTCGTATTATGTAACAACAATTTGGTGGAAAGTTTTTATTGCCACCGTACAGTGCGAGTATACTGTATACAGTATACAGCTAGGATACATTTCGAACGGTTTTGTATCGTCATAAATCTGGCGTATGTCCGCAGTCCACGTTCACAAATAACACACTATAAAACATTAATGCTTCAATGACACCATCGCACCTAGATTGTAGATGAAATCTGTGGATTTTTGATGGGAAAATGCCATTGGATTTTGTATACAATACAGTTAATACTTATGTAGTTTGTAAGCGTTGTTTTAGCGGTGTGAAGAGGTTGTTTCATTTTTTAATATGGTAGATAGAGTAATTGGTATTATTTATTTCATTATCTGTATAAAAACTTAAGCTATGTAAAATGTTTACTATAGGTACAATTCTAAAAGTTGTTCTTATAATAAAATAACTTTAAATAATTATGTGATTTTGATGAAATTTTGATGTAACTTTCGTGAGACATACTAAATTAATTATTATGTTACCGACTTACTCACGTAGCTATTTGACGAGGAACTCGACTAGTTTCAAGCTATGTTACAGGCTCATATTCATGAGCAGCATTCCACTACACACCACGCGGCGATTGTCGTATTTCTACTAGTCGAGTTCCTCATCAAACAGTTACGTGAGTAACCCGATAACATAATAATTAATCTCTAAATAGACAAATTCAATTCGCTGCTCAAATTACCACTACAACCGAACCAAAAATCTTTTGTTCAATATTTAGGTACAGTTACAACCGCTCAATCAACGAGACACACATTTAAATAAATTGAACTAAAAATAACACACCCTTTTTCCCTACACGCCTTAGGCACGAGTTAAAATCACACTGCCGAACAGAGCAAATATTGAACTGTTGAGCATCAAACTCTGGACCATGCAGTTGAACCGTAGCATCATAAATTGAGCTACACTATAAAACAAATGCGCTCTCCACGTACCGTGGTTTTGCGCCCACAACTGAATTTTAACAGTTCTCCGAAACTTTATTGTGGTATTTTTTTGTCCAATAGTTGAATATCTATCGAGCGTTTGATTTTAGTGGGTATTGAAATATTTTTGTGAAATACGTAAAGTTCGGTTGTGTTGGCTACGTATGATTTTACATTTTTGTAAGATGTCATTTTGTATGTTGCCGTGCCCTTACCGGGTTTCATGTTGAAACTAATCTGTTAATGTAATACCTATGTACATAAAAAGCCCAATAATACTTTTCCCGACTCGAACCTAAGAACTCTTGTCCGCCAGTCGCACTTGCGACCACTTGATCAATGACAAATTCAAAATAACAAACAAATATTATTCAAACATATCACGTAGGTATACTATTTCAATGTTCAATTCCATAAAAATAATTGTGAATACCCACATCCTCTTGTAGGTAATACTCCCTAGTATACGGTACTTATAAGTACACAACAGTAAAGTCGCTACTTACATTACACAAATAATAAAATAGGTGTAACTACCGCGGTACACGCAATACTTAGTGTGTACCCTCACACGATTATAAGACAAACAGCGTCAAGTTCAACACAAACGCTGCAAAGACTTTGGACCAACACACCTGTACCCGTACCGTTGCGTTTTCTATACTAATTGTATATACATGTATATATGTATATATGTTGCGGTTTTGTTTGTTTTCATATTGTTCTCAGGACTTTGTGTGTAGACTTGTAGAGGCTTATGGGTTTGGAATTGAATGGGATAGCTTTTGTACAATTGTTACAATTTTTGATTAATGTGTGTCGGGGTCATACGTTTGCTTGTCTGTCTTTCGATGCTTATTTCTGCAATAGTTAGCAATAGTACTCTCAATCGTAGTGTCGTTAGTCATGGCAATGCTAAAGAGATAATGTTAATGCCAAAGGCAATTACCTAATGGTAAAGAGTTTCCTTAATTACATAGTTGTGTATTTATTTATATTTAATCAGAAGTCGAATTTATGGTAAGGTGTACCCTGACCCGGATCTGCGGAATACCTATCGGGTTTACCGAGCCAAGAGAGAAGTTATTGGATGACTTACCCCCAATAAAAAAGTAAGTCGGACATTTTACATTACATACAGAATAAATGGATGTTATTTTTATAGATATTCAGTAATAACAGACATCTGGAACTGTATACCAATATACTTACTAACAATTAATTATACTTTATTATAAGAGTTGTGATAAGCAAAAAGTGGATGCTCCAATTTAGTCCACTTTCACAAAACTCATCTTTGGAAAAAAGGCCTATGTTAAACTACAAGCAACAAACTGGTATCCTTTTAAAAACTTTAAAATACTAGTTGACTTTGTAACTCTCTTAAGTCACAAGGAAAGCGGCGCGCCCTGCTTTACTTGGCACATTTATTATTTACTAGTTTCTCAGTAACACTTTATTTGAACGGGGAAAGGACGCCTAAGTACTCGCTTAAACAACGTTAGGTTTTGTTACTTAAAACCTTGTCCAAACTTCGGAATTTGTGTTAAGTCTTTGTGTTGTTCTAGATGGTTATTTTTTTAGCTAAAACTTTGAAATAGAATATCATAGTGTGTGTCATGTTAGTCGAGTATATTTAAAAAAAATGTTCGTTGATAAAGTTTGCTTCTAACTAGTTTTTTTTATGGTATAAGCCGGTAAACGAGCTTACGGATCACCTGATTTTAAGCAATCGCCGCCGCCTATGGATACCTGAAACACTAGTAGCATTACAAGTGCGTTGCCGTTCTTTTGGGGGTTAAGAATTAAAGAATTGTTAGGGAATCGGGGATTGGAAAAATTGGGAAGGGGGATAATTGAGCCTCCAGTTTGTTTGAAATATTTTTATTAAAGGTCAAAAATTCATAAAATGCTCTACGTGGTGTATTCCTTAATCCTTTATGCCTCATACGACTTCACTTAGAGCCTAACATTATCTATTAAGATCCGAATCATCTGTGATCATTTTCACAAAAAGGTTTATTTATTGATCAATTTTCATAGATGGCAAAGTGTCGTTATTCTTATAACTGCCGTGTCTCCCAGAGTAATAGTACCTACCTATTTATAAATAAGTTTTATTCAAAATAAATTTACTTTTTTCCAAGACTCGAGTCGCCAACGTCTTGTAAAATCTGTTTATAGACATAACAATGTAGTAATTACATAATTATAATATAATAATATAATTATCTTTATAATTACGGAAAATAATCCCAGAATAAGTCGCTATAAATAATGTATTCTTATCTCGTAATAACAGCGTTTTACCTGAAATAAAACGCTTATTAAATACTTACCTTATTTGAAGCTTACTATTTGAGATAGGCCCTACCTGTTTTCCGGCTACATATGTCCTTCTCCTTCACTCTTATACGTCTGTCTCGCTCGCACTATCCCCACCAGGCAGGTCCGAGCTTGGTTGGTGGGTCGAGGACGTTCTCAAATCATTGAGTCGAAAATACCAGGCAGAAATTATTTGTAAGCTTCAAATAAGGTAAGTATTTAATAAGCGTTTTATTTCAGGTAAAACGCTGTTATTAAATTCTTGACCGTTATTTGAAGCTTACTATTTGAGACGTGTTTGTTATCGCCTGGTGGTGGGGACGCCAATGTGAAATAAAAGCCATTTGAAAGATAGTGTGATATTACATAAAAATCAGCTTTAGTATGTGTAAGAAATAAATAACACTTTATATTATGGGATCATACTTTATTTTCTTTACAAACAATCACTAACAAATCTTTACTAACAACATTCCTCTGTTACAAATAATATAAATCAATCAATAATCAATGAAAATAATTGGTATTGATAAAATAATAATAGACTTTAATCAGCTGGATTAAACATTCTGGTAATGCTATTGCTAGCAGAGGCTGGCACTATCTCTCTTCTGTAGAAACGTGTAAAGGTATCTTTAGACTTCCAATTTCCTCTGGACAAAATCTCATCCAGAGGAAAGTTATCAGACCAATTTTTTGAGGATACAGCTGAACGTAAACTTCCCGGTGTAACAGGTATGCCAGCCTCTGTTAGCACGGTTTTAACCCATCCCGCAATCACAGTGCGAGAGGCCGCCTTTGCTTGTCCTCTGATATTGATAAATAAGTTGGGACAGTTAACTGAATCTCGTCTGTCTTTAAGGAGATCAATTAATTTTCTGACCCAAAATACTGGATCCAGATTTTTACAAGTAGTATTAGGTAGTAACCTCCAACCGGATTGCCTATGAGTGTCACTATCGGTTTTAGAGTCAAATATTGGTTTTAAAATAATGTTACTGCCGTCATCGACACAATGATCTGAGTCCACTAACAGCAATGTCAGGTCATGAACTCGTCTGCCTGAGCACAGGAGGAGGAGTGTTGCTGTATGACGAGAAGCAGCGAAAGGGTTATTTTCATCTACAGTGTTTGAGCTTAAGAAGGAGGTCAGGGTATCTATATTCCAGACTGGAGGCTTATGGGTGACCGGTTTCTTTAAAGCTATTGACTTTAAGACGTGTTTCACCAATGTATGTGAACTAATTTGTCCAGCATCTTCGGCATTGCACAGAGTAGCTACCACTGATTTGTGAAGCAAAATAGTGTTATAAGACAACTTGTTGATAAGATATAGGTCTGCTAGATATCGAGCAACCATGGGCCCTGTAGGGTGAAAGGGGTCCAAATTATACTTTTTTGACCAAGATACCCATCGATCCCATGCGACCTTGTAGGTTTTTAGGGTCGAAGTACGCCACGAAGATCTGAGTAATCGTATTTGATCCTCATTCCAACCCGTTAGACTTTCCGCCCACCCCCACACTTCCAGACCTCGAGCGCCATCTCTTGGACCTTGGGGGGAGGCAGGCCGGTCGTGGTGTCTATTAGATACTCCTTGAGATTGATGATCGACCACGGAGATGCTACTGCTCGGGCTTTGAGATCGGCCCGCCAGAAAACTCGACTCCACCGGGGGACGATTAACAGGTACAGCCCGGTCGCCGAGTTGAGATGGGCCAGCACCTTGGGTATCATATATGGTGGTGGAAACACCCACGCAAGGTGATAGTTCCACTGCCGGGAAAAGGCATTGTGGAATATCGCTTGGGTGTCTGTCAAATCTAGCGACACGTAGTTGGCTACCACGTTGGCCCGACTGGACGCAAATAGATCTATTACCGGAGTGCCAAACTTGTGAAATATCTTCGCCGTGCAAGCAGGTAGAAGATGCCATTCTGGTACTCGTTTGTGTCTGGACAGGTGATCCGCATGTCCATTGTAAATGCCGGGTATATAATTGACTGTCAGGTTTATCTGATGAAGGACTAGTAGGCTGAACACTCTCCGCGTTACATCCATCAGAGGAGGCGATCTTGTGCCGCCTTCGTTCCGCAAGTAGGCCACAACTGTTCGATTGTCGCACTGGAACAGAACAGTGGACATGCACAGTAGAGGACCGTGGGTTTCGAACACCTTTAAGATCGCCAACATCTCTTTGATATTGCAATGTAGATGCTGCTCTTGAGCAGTCCACAAACCTGATATTGCGTAACCGTCCACCTGGGCTCCCCAGGCTAGATCGGAAGCGTCTGTGGTCACGAAATGTGTTGGTGGTGGGAGATGGATTGCAGATGTCTGGTGACAGTTGTGAAGCCACCACCGAAGTTCTTCTAGAACATCGTCTGGTAAGCGTATCGCCTTCCTGACTGGAATCTTTAGAGATGCATTTAGGAGGCTGAGCAGAGAGCGGTGATGTAGTCTGCCCTGTGGCACAGCAAAACTCGCAAAGTTTAGAAGGCCCACTAGGCTTTGTAATTCTTGCAGACAGGCCTTGCCCAAGTTCAGCATTGCAGAGACCTTGTGTATAAGATCTTTGGTCTTGTCTTGCGGAAGAGATTTTTCGTTGTCCCAGGGATTCCAGTGAATTCCCAGGTACACAAGACTCTTTTGCGGGGATACAACGGATTTCTTTAGGTTTACCTGCCACCCTAGATATTCTAGACGGTTCAGAAGTATGTGAACATGAGATTGCAGAGTGTCCTTGTCCTGGTGAGCTACCAGGAAGTCGTCTAAATATACAATTATGCGCAGATTCTGCTCTCGCAATGTCTGAGCTACCCAGTTGCTTAGGGAAGCAAACACTTTTGGTGCTGTACTGAGGCCGAAGGGTAGGCAGGTCATTTCTAAAAGTTCCCCTTGATAAATGAGGCGCAAAAATCTTCTGTGTGCCGGATATATTGGTAAATGGAAGTAGGCCTGCGATAGGTCTACTTTGCAAAGCCAGTCGCCTGGCTGGAGAAAGTCTGGTACACGAAATACATTTATTAGGCTGAAGGGTTCCGTTATTACATAGTCGTTTAAAGCTCTTAAGTTGAAAATTGGGCGATAGGATCCAACCCACGTTGGCACCAGAAACATTGTTGACAGGAAGCTCGGGGAACGCGGCACTGCTTCTAATACCCCCTGATCTTTCATCTGACTGATGAGTGCAGACATCGATTTGGACTCCTTTGTGATGTAAGGTCCTTTCCTCAAATTTGGCAGCATTAGAGGTGGTTTGAGAAGAAAGGGTATGCGGTACCCTGTTATTATGCGCAACAGAAAGTTTGGAGCTCCCATTTCCTCCCATCGGTCGTAAAATAGTGCCAGTTGACCCGCCCTGAATTGTATCGAGTCAGTACTTACGGTTTTTGTTCCCAGAGTTGTAGTCAGAGGAGACTCCGGGGCGTTTACGGTTTCCTTTGCCTTGATTCTGCTGTTTGTAGTTTTGGTGGCTACCTCGTGAGCGAAAGGAACCTCTATTGTTACTTGTAGGTGCCGTGCGACGGTCACTCTGATTATTCTGTCGCTGAGGACGATCATGATAGCAGTCCTGCGAGGACTGGCGATATTGATAATGTGGATGAGGCACAAAGGTGCAGCATCCATGGCTGGTACCCTGCGAGGGTCCATGATAAAGAGCCGACCCCTGCGGGGGGTGGCGAGCAGCTTTATTCGGTCCTGCTTGAGAAGCAGAGCCACTTGTAGGTTTGGTTAAAGGAACGAATGCCTTCTTAACTCCACCCATTTTTTCAAGGGCAGCGGTAAACGACTCATTCTCAAATAAATGGCGATCAGATGGTGGGATTTTGCGTAACGTTGCCTTTATTAAAGGATCACGGACGTGATTAGTTATTCCATCTCGGCGCATTTGTAAAATTTCAGCCCTGTGTCCACAGATAAGCTGCAACAAATCTGAAGACACTTTTTGGAAATCACCATTAGAGAAAACCTCCGTGATCTTATCCTGCAAGCTATTAAAATTTAAATCCTGTTCTGCATGAGCCCAGGATAGTAGTTCTGTCAAGGTAGAGGATAAGGCCTGCCTCTGTTTCAGCGCACAAAAAGTGAGAGCGGCGTAGGCTTTGTCAGCGTAGGCCAAATGGCGCGACTGATCATATGCACGAATTTCCTCGTTAGCCTCCAGGTCAACAAAACCAGGCGTATGGCAATATGATTTTTGTACTTCAGAATACCTGACCTCACTCCATTCACTTTTATTAAAATATTGTACATCCTGAAGGGCTTTCAATAAATTGTCGGGTGCCTTGGGAACCGCAGGTTCTTTCAGTTTTGTTTCAATATCGAAATTGAACGGCAGTTGAACCCGAGTAGGCTCACCTGCGTACGCGTCAATACTATCATTGTACAAGATTCCGCTCACATTGTCATCAATCAACGCGTCATTGTCTACCACTGAAGCGGGCTCCGCACTACCACATGGCACTGACGATGATAAAGTAATTTGATTTCGTAACGCACTCACCTCTCGGAATAACTTTTGCATCTGCCGATTGTCTTTCCGTGATTTGCGACTGTGTTTGCCCCCCCTTCTTTTGTGGTGACGGCCACGTTTCTTCTTTCGGTCGGAGGAGCTCGCGGAATCCGTGGAATCTGACGAAGAAGGGCTGCTACTAGATGATGAACTCCTACTCACTGACCTTGTACGTTTCCGTGAATTGGACAGAACCGCTTTGGATACACGATCCTGTGCACAGTCATGTCGTGGCTCCTCAACACTTGCGTTGGCACATTCACTATTGTTATTTGATTCGTTCATCCTGAAATTAAAACACTTTTTTTTTTTTTTTTTAAAGGAGGTATTTGTAAAACACAAAAGATTGACAACTAAAGACACAGTATAATTATGACACTTTATACTGAGACTAGGAGAAAGGACAATAGGTAAATGTTTCTAAAATAAAAAGAAGCAAGGAAAAATAACGCTAAAATACGTTACATACCTGCGTAATAATTTGAACTAAGTATAATATAAACGTTATATAAATTCGAATTTAAACACGAACGGTAACACCGTTAAAAATTTTTATTAACTTACGCGTAGGTGATACTTCTTTTTACGGTGAAGACAACCGTACTCGCCGGAAAACAAGACGCCAATGATTTGAGAACGTCCTCGACCCACCAACCAAGCTCGGACCTGCCTGGTGGGGATAGTGCGAGCGAGACAGACGTATAAGAGTGAAGGAGAAGGACATATGTAGCCGGAAAACAGGTAGGGCCTATCTCAAATAGTAAGCTTCAAATAACGGTCAAGAATTTAATAATTATTATATGAACATAATGAATTAATGTATTAAATAACCGTTAAACTTGATTATTTATTTTTGTCCTTTCAAGACGAGGGTTTTCTTATTCAGTACTTATACTATCCGCTTTTAATAAGTACTGAGACTAGAAGCAACCTCACAAAAACTTTAATGAGATATCGTATACTTGACATTTTAACAAGCTTTTCGCTTCCCTGGGGAGTGAGTAGGAATGCAGGCAATTATTTTTTATTCCTATCACGATATGAAGTCAGATATATAGTAAACAATACCAGAAAGACTTGCAATTACATAAAGCTTTATTTTTAACTATCCAACTGTCCAATTTCTATATTTACGTGGTACTAAAATACTTTATTTTTGGAAAAAAATAATTTAAAATTGTCGAGTAATAATCCCTAAGTCTGAAAATGCTATGCGGAACACACACAAACTTCCATACATACATGTCAAACTGAGTACCTCATTTTTTTGAAATCGGTTAAAAATACATACATATCGTCACGCCTTTTATCCCCGAAGGGGTAGGCAGAGGTGCACATTATGGCACGAAATGCCACTGTACAATGTACACCCACTTTTCACAATTTATGTTGTAAGTCCCATGTAATAGGTGGTTAGCCTATTGCCATATACCGGGTACATTTCCAGACTCCGTGCTACTACTGAGAAATTTTCGAAAAACCGAAAATCCGGTTAAAAATGATTGCGTAAAATACCTAAATAAAATGACTGAGGATAAATCGTAAGGAGAAAGACTCATACTGAGGTACGAGTTTGTTTTACGTTGAACGGCACTCTCATTGCCTGCTCCAATGAACCAACCAATCAGAGAGCCAAACGCGGTAACGTTTCGATATCGTTAAACCTACAAACACACAAATTCGTACTAACCCCTCTAATAACATTAAGAGTTTAAGAAATTGCCATATAGACTTGAAGAAGAAGAATTTACAACATAAATTCAGCCCTAACAAAGTTCCAATAAAACACCACTTACAACTACAACCCACATTAGCACACGCACACACATACACATTCAAACACAATACTCTATTCTGAACTACACAAGAGCAGACTCGTGTAAACTATCAAGAAGACTGAGCGACAATTATACGCCGCACTGTAGCACAACTTTCAAGACAAAGGGATATTTCAGTCCTCCCGAAATTTTGCTAGTCAACTGTCACCGGCGTTAGTAAAGGTACGAGTTGTTTATGGGTTTATGTTGGTCTTGGAGGAGTTTGTGATTATCTTAAGTATTATTATACCTGTTTTGGAGGTAGCTATTGTAGTAATACAACTGAAATATAAAGGAAAAGTCGTTCTAGACCTGTTTAGGATCCAACCTGTAAATGTGAATTGTCTGTCGCTGTCGATGCCGAACGGTGGTTTGATAGAAAGATTTCTTATTATTCACTAGCTACTTCCACGCGGTTACACCCGCTCTGCTGTTGTTTTATAGCCTTCCTCGATAAATGGACTATCCAACTCAAAAAGATTTTTCCAAATCGAACCAGTAGTTTCAGAGATTAGCGCATTATAAGAAACAAACAAATTCTTTAATTTTATATGATAAAAAATATGATGAAGATTACATTTCCCTACCATTTCGAGAGAGTAATAGTGTGGCCTCCTTCGATTAGTAGCTTGCGCAATTCAGACTCCAATCTCAAAATATCTACGTCATAATCTCCAATCCTAAACCTGACCTCTAAACCAATAACTTACATCTTCCATCTCACTCCACCTCTCTAACAAAACCCATCGAAACAAAACATTTCATCCAATTCTTCTCCTACATACATATAAACAGTCATATTTTTTTATCACTCAAACTTCAGTGATAACACCGTATTGTAATTTCCCATGGGCGAGCCGTGGGATGATGTCACTAATGGACAGCCTCCATGATTTAAGTAATTTAAGTATTGCTCCTGGGTATTGGGGGGGAGTAAATAAAGATATTAATACTAAAAACTGGGTTGGGGATTCTGTGGTTATAAGTATGGCTGTTTTGAGTTCTGTCTTGGAAGCTGGTTAAGTAATTTTGGAGGTTCTAATCGAGACTTTCAATGTGAATTTGATATTTTTAACAGACTTCAAAAAAAAGGACGTTCTCAGTTTGTATGTATGTATGTATATTTGTGCGTGATTATCTCGCGTTTGGCTAAAGCGATTTTGATGCGGTTTTCAGTATAGTATTTTTCAGACTTAGGAGAAGGTTTTAGGGATTATACCTGACTAAAAAAAATGAAGGCGGTAAAGGAAACAGAAGGCGGTTCCCTTTTTTTAATTAAAAGTTTATAGTTTTTATTTTTGCTCACTCTAGAACATCTTTTGGAAGCATTTTTTAGACAACAGTCTAAGCCAAAAGTCCTTAACTTGGCTTAAAAATATAACTGTTAATCATATAACAAGCATTACCATTACCAAGTATTCGATCAATAAAGCCATCAGGAATCCTCTCTACTCAATATTAAGTAAAGCAATAAATCAATCACTTTCCAGAACATTCTGAAACAATCCTGAAACATAAATTAACGTTGCGGTAACTAAAATTCCACTTCCTGCTTTATCTGTATTCGTGTTGCCTGAAAAAAACACATTCCTGAAAACGCTGAGTATCACTGAAAACAGCATGAATAAAATTTGCTCCAATTGTAAGTTTTTACGCGAAAAATGAGACTTAAAAAGGAAAAACGATTTCGAAATAGAGATTACAATGTAAGAAGTTATTCGTGTTGAGGCCATGAAATAAGGGGGAAAATTCTTGTGATTTATTTTACTTGCATTTTTTATATTAACTTTTGATGTTGCCTCTATAACTACTGAGCAAGGATTTTGGATAAAATTCTTACTACCAAGTTTCATGTTAGCGAAATCCTAATTAACTTATTAAGTGTGGAAGAGCCAAGTTTCGGTACGACTGAGCTGGTTCAACCGGAGTGATACCACGGCCTCACACAATACCGACGTGAAATAACGCTTGCGTGTGTTCTGTTGTGTGAGTGGGGTTGCAGTGGGTCTAATTACTCCCCTTCCCAATCTACCTAATCCCCGATCCCCCAATAACCATTAAATTGCTAACCCCCAAAAGGCCTGCAACGCACTTGTAACGCCTCTGGTGTTTCGGGTGTTCATGGGTGGCGGCAATTGCTTACCATCAGGTGATCCGTCTGCTCGTTTACTGGCTTATACTATAAAAAAAAACTTATAATCTAAGATTTATCACACGACCAGTAAAAAGTGAACCTTACATGAAAAAGTATTGGGGCACTTTTGTAGCAACTAAATTGTTTGAAAATGGTCACTGCACTGGTAAAAATATGCTTGGATTTAATAGATTTTCCAAAGTTTCGTTTGGTGAAGTAGTTTAAAGTCGATTTATAATATGATAATCATAGTAGGTAGGTACTAGCTATGGGTGTTGAGTTGAAAGAACGTTCGTTTCATTCTGTGAGTGAGGTTACCGGAGGCCCCCAATCTTCCCAATTCCCGATCCCCCAACAACCCTATTATGGTATAAATTCCTAACACCCAAAAGCCGGCAACGCACTTATAACGGCTCTAGTGTTTCGACGGTGATTGCTTACCATCAGGTGATTCGTCTGTTCGTTTACCGGCTTATACCGGTAATCATTTGACTAGTTGATAAAAGGAAATGAACGGTTTAATTTCATTTACGCTAAATACGTCGACAACTCAAAGACCAAAGACAGAAAAAAGAGCAGAATTTTTAATGTAACAGTAATCATGGTCGGCATCACTCGGATTTTTGGTAGACTACCCTGACTTTTATACAGTAAAGAAAAGGCCGACAACGCACTTGTAACGCCTCTTGTGTTTCGGGTGTCCTTGGACGGCAAAAACTCCTTACCATCAGGTGATCCGCCTGCTCGTTTGCCGACTTATATCATAAAAAAATAAAAGCGACCTCTAAGACTTAATTCTGAGTAAATTTCGCACAGACTAACACAAAAACTTGGAACTTAAAAAAAGAAAATTGACAATAAATATTTTGTCGGAGTACACGACAAGTTTTGTCCTATATAATATTCAAAGCACCCGATGGAATACTTTCACTAACTTACATCACATAAGCCGTCTTGATCTTCAACTTGCTGCGTAATTATATTAACCGGATTCCGCCGGTTTTCGGCGGTTCTCACTGGTAATCTCCGGTTTATACTGTCTCTTGAGTTTTGTAAGGATATTTGTTTTAATTTTATAACAAACTTCGCTTGACGAGATGCCCTTGTTGTTTTTTTATAAGAAACATTTCTATAAAATGATTTTGTGAGATTATCTTTTTTTTGTAGGTTTAAAAATATTATGTTTTAATCCCTGTTATGGTATAACATGATTTAAAAGAAGTTCATGTTGCTCCGTATTATATATTTCTTACTGAAATTGTAAAGAGTAGATATAGCAAGTGGGTTGCTCCCAAAAAAAAAAACGATTGATCATGAAATATCTTAAACAAAATCTTCCAAGAAAACCTTCAATCACAACCATGTAATATTATCCTGAATTACAGAATTCAGTTGATGGATCCCATGTAAATTGATACAAACGAAACATAATATTTATTATAAGGAAGAATTGATTTATTCCATTGCCTCCGGCGACAAAATATTATGGCGTCCTATGATTTTTTAAGGGGCTGATATCGGTACCAAATTTCCTATGAAATTGCAATTCTTAGTATACGAGGAAATTATGCGTATGTCAAACTAATGTATTCCAATAACTTCGGTCGCACATAAAGATGATTACTGTCACTCAGTAACAAAAGAGTTATAGAAATTAACTTCAGAGTGTTTAAAAAAACAATTATTTCAGCAGAACAATCAATTTCCAGCCTACATTAAACCAAAGTGAATAAATCAGTGTAGTCTAAAGTCAAAATTAATAGACCAGTAAGGCACTTTTGAACGTCAAAGCAAAAATTATAAGATAAAAAAATGTATGTGAATCTAGTGTAGATTCCTATGAAAAAGAATGAGCAAGAAACTCCATAGATTACACTTTTTCGATCAGGTTCACAATACAAATACGAAACAATGTAACCAATGTTTCGTTGGTTCAATTATGTGAGAACAATGAGTATTCATAACATGCATCTTCATTGTATGTATGTTAATCAGAATGAATAGAATATCATATCACAACAGCAAGTTTGGACCAAGTGTTCTACTATGACTAAATCAAGTTCACAACTTAGTGCAAGTCCTGGCTAAGTAAAGCCATAAAGCTGTACAATATCTGGACTTATAGTCTAACGGTCAGTTACTTAGCGGTGAACTGGAAACTGATAGTATGTGGGATGCACATAATATGCACAATAGTGCAAGAACTAATAAACGTAAACCATGTCCTATTGTAAAATATATCGCGAAGCAGAGGTATTGGCTATCGCTTTAGGGCTTTAGAACGAGTTTGCTTTGCGTTTAACAAGATCCGCTTTGATTGGTTGATTTGTTGGAGCCGGCCAATCACAGCGCTGAATGTGACCATGTTTCGATCTTGTTAAACGGTTTTTTATGGTCAAAGCTGGTAAACGCGATGGTAAGCAATCGCCGCCGCTCATGAGCACCCGAAACACCAAAGACGTTACAAAAGCGTTGCCGGTTAAGAATTTAAGAGTTGTTGGGGAAATGGGGTTTGGGAAGCGATTGAGCCTATTTGTAAATATTCGTACTAAGCCCTCTGAATAAATCATTCAATTTTCGTGTATTACTATACATAGTTGTTGAGCCCCATGTAATACAAGATAAAGTAACAAAAGATTACTAGGAATCATCCGAATGAAGTTTTATTAGACCCAGGAATTCTGAGGAACTCAATACTCGGGTCGAGAAAAACTTTATTGGGTTTTTCTTGGTAGTAATGTTCACTTGGGATATATAGCTATTGACATATAATTAATGACTACAGTGAGTGTTACTAGGTATATAAATATACACCTTATTAACTTTGAGGAGTCCAATAAACAAATAAATTGTGCTTGGTGACTGGGCTTCTCACAGTTGTACAGTCTCTTTTGTGTCTTTAGGCTTAAGTCGTTCTGTCTCCTGCATTAAATTCACCGAGGGAAGTGGACACTATTGTTTTCTTTTCTTCTCCTCTAATAACATCTTCATTCGGGATCCAAGACAGTTATTCATGTCCCTGGGATGGGACTTCAATGTTACGGTGTTTTCATGGTTGTATTTACTGTAGATCCTATCTTACAGGAGATGCAGCGGTACGGGAGGTTGTGGTGGGCTTGTCCCACTAAAAAAAAACAAATAAATGTCAAGTCATGTAAGTTTATTTCGGGTCATTATTACTAAAACTGTTAAAATTTAATATTTACATAGCAATGTAATAACAATTTTAAAAACGATAACAATAAGTAAAATAGTGCTTTAAATTAAACTCACACGTTATTAGTCTGTTACTTTTAATAAAATTGTAATTGAACTAGCTTTTTGTATGACATTGTTCATTAATACACAAGAGTCGTAGGTTTACCCGGAAATTTCTATATAGGGTGATTGGTGATAAGGTAGATGATTAATTTTTATTTGAATGTCCGTCTTGTAGATTATTTTAATATTAGACATGTATTTTTAATTTTCTTACAGAAACAAATAAATGCTTGAAATATATTGATTTTAAATATCGTGTGACGTCACTTCTAGTTACATTTTATACGTAGAAATTACGTATTTGTTCCAACTGCTTAAATTTGATTCGTTTTATCTAAGTATTGTTATTTTATATGACAAAATAAAAAAATACGTGTCTAATATTTTTTCATTACCTAACTGACGGACTAAACATACCATATTTTTAATTTTCCCTCTGTCGTCATTCCTATTAGTGAGGGATATCAAAAGATAAAAATAAAACCAATGAGTATACAAAAAAAATCTTTAGGATAATTGTTTGTAATCATGAGTACAATCATGTGTTTAAATATCATTCACTAATTACCAGCCACCCTATATAAGCACTTTAATTTACAAGCTGTTGTGTATTGCATAATGAAATTTACTATAAAAAGAAGCTGGTATGACTTCCCGCACGGAGTAACTCTTTGTGTGATCCACAAATTCTTGTTTCGGGTTTGGGTGTCATGTGGATATTGTGTATATGAACCTGTGTTTTTGTAACAGTATCAGTAACTTGTAAACACCCACTACACAGGAGAAAACCCTAGTGAGGGGCAATGACAATATAAGTTTTTAAACTGACATGGTCACTAACACTATTATTAGAAAAAAACATGTTTATATAGTGATAAGTCCACGTTTGTGCCCATTATTTTATTTATATTTGTTATTGTTATTTATTTTCTGTATTTATTATGAATAGTGTACAATAAAGGTTATTGTATTCTATAAATTCTTAAGACTATACGATGAATTTATCATTCGCTTCAGAAAAGAAAATTTTGCTGAGTACCATCGCATCGTTGAAAAATATTGTCTGTCTCCACCCATTACTCATATCCTTCGACGCTATACTTCTATACATTACACCACGACATAATGAGTAATAATGTCAATTCATACATTAAAATACACGCACACAAAATTGATTCTTATCTCCAACATTTATTATTAGAAACATAGCCAATATTGCTTGAAACACAGAAATAATAACCTCTACTTATAGAAAGTAACAATTAAGACTAAGGACGTTTCATTAGTTTAATCGTTTGAAGTGGTGCCAATAGTGTTATGACAAAAAAAGTAATAGTTTTAAGAGCTCATACGCCATTCGATAGTAATTCATCAAAGTGACACAACATGCATGTGAAAACGGCTAATAGGAGCTCTAGAGATACCTATTATACGTTAGTGCCTCTAAATTATATATTGCGATTTTTCAACCTATCATGCATCTACCGCAAACACAATCAGCTAAAGATCTGCTGGTCAATGATGAGAAGTATTCTCTACGTGATGATCTTCGGGTTCCTGAACTTCTTTTTCTTGTTCAAGAAGATCCAGAGGCTGGACGTCATTAGGAACAAAACATTCCTCGTCACCTTCTCCGATACCATCCAGATGAGCTATCTCATCGGATACTTCGCGTACACCGTTGACTTGTTCTACGTCTACAAGTATGGAAGAGATGGTCTCCTAAAATACTTCAAGACCTTCGACCATATCGATCAGATCCTTGGCATGACTTGTTATGATGAAATTCGGAAACTTATCGTGAGGACTCTGGTCATCTGCATCGTGTTCTTCATCACAAGTTCTTCTGTAGACTACGTGTGCTGGGTTGAGGGTTTCGGTTGGCTCTCCCCTACTTTGTATTCTTTGGATTATTTTTATTTCTTTCTAAGTACACTTATGGCTGTTGATGGCATGTCTCATGTTGTGCAATTGGAGTATCGTCTGAAATTGATAAAAAATCTACTTCAGGTTTGTATTTTTGCTTATAGCTATTATTTATTTAGAGGTTGCTTCTTAAAATTAATATTTGATGTCCATCCATAGTGTAAAGTGTTTGCCTGTATAGCACATGGATGCATCAAAGTGATACTTGATTTGATATTGCTTACCTTAATAATTATACTTTACTGTAACATACTATATACATACTGTTATGTCTTTAATTAAAATCAATTACCTGAATTGAAATTATATTGATTTATATTTCTCCACAGGGCTACTACAATCCAATGAACACAAAAACTGTACCTAATCCAAACAAAGTGTGGGCTGTGAGAAGTGACACAGGAAATCTTCAATTGGAATCTTTGAAAACCCTGAGCCATGGCCGTTTCATTGAAGCTATAGGATTCAACCGTTGTTACCTTCTGCTGCTGGATCAGACTAGTTATATTAACTCTAAGTTTGGTGTTCGGGTAAGTCAACTTTAACATGACACAGCATCTTACCAGCTCTCAGTCTGCGAAGGGTGTAAAGTATATCAACGCATATTCTGCGTTAATTTCGTGGGAGCGAAATGATTTCTAAGCATCTACGAAATTGGAATAACTATTATTATTCTACGGTGGTCTAATTATTTCGGAGGTAGTGTATTTTTGAAGATTACAATAGTAAATATAAATTATTAATAAAATCTAAGCTGTTTTGTTTTTCATACAATTGTACGTAACGTTGTAATGCAGAGTAAGTCAATGTTTTTTAACTTATTTACAAATTGAATTAACTGGTTCGGGGAATTTCTACACTATTGAGAAATCATAAGCAAATCTAGATAGGCATTTCTAAAACACACAAGAAAAAAATATGCCTTCAAAAAACATTTTCAAACAAAAAATTGAATGTGAGTTTATAATTTGTAACAAAACCTTCTAACAATAATTAACATGCTAATTGCTAATTATAATCAAACGAGAATGCCAAGTCAAGTATCAGTTTACTTACCATTACTTGTCTTGTGGTATCAAACACGATGGATGATGAGAAAGTTATAATAGGACACAATGTCTTGTAATATAATATGAAACTCTTGTTTTCCAGGTTTTAATATTTTGTATAAATCTCCTCGTCAATATGATCAACTTGTTGAATGTGTCCATCAGATTCGCCACGGGATCAATGGTGAGTAAGACTCTTGAAAGATTGAGCTATCATATCGTCACGCCCTTTATCCCCAAAGGGGTAGGCATATTATGGCACGTAATGCCACCAAAGTACACCCACTAATCACAATTTTTGTTGTAAATTCCATGTGAGCCTACTGTGTGTTGAGCTTCAGCTCTATAAGGCGGTTTTGATTTAGTTAATCCATTAAATGGAATTTATTTCAGAATTTAGCTCACTCTCTCTCTTTTTTTGGTTCACAAATTATTGTTTCGGGTCTGGATGTCATGTGAATGTGAACATGTATGTTTGTAAACGCACCCGCGACACAGGAGAAAACCCAAAAGTGGCACAACATTTTTTTTTAATACACAAGATAAATCCGAGTTAGAGACAACAATATTTTTTTCTCTACTTTAAATATTGTTGTGATGTTTCTCCAGGTATCACCAAAAGGTGTGAGTCGCTTACCATCGTTCTCCAGTTTGCTAAGGTTTCTCAACTGGTCTGCAGTGGGAGTTTCCATAGTGCTGCACTGTGAGAAGGTGTACAGAGAAGAAGAGAAGATTGTGGAGGTCATTGACCTCATCCTGGTGAATAAAGTTAATTGTGAGTATGATCTCAGGATAATAGATATTTTAGATTGAAAGTGCTATTTTATCCTTTTCACTATAAAATCTGTTTTAAAAAAGGGAGCCGCCGTCTATTTTCTTTATCGCCTTCATTTTTTTAAGGCGGGGTGTATACCTAAAACCTTCTTCTAAGTCTGAAAAATATGGTAAACTAAACGCGAGATCATCGCGCACAAACATACATATCTACACATAGGTACATAAAGGTCATAAAATTTGTACATAAAGGTCAAACAGAACCTCCTTATTTTGAAGTAATTTTTCATCATTTTCATTTAAATTAATTACAATCCTGCTATCAATCTCCATGTCCCTTATTTTACTGTTTCAGCTGACACTTTGACTACAACCCTGGTGAACTTTAGGAACCTGCTTCTGACCAGACCCATCAGGTTCCATGCAACCCACTTCTTCACAGTTAGGTATCCACTACTGGTGTCTATCATCTCATCAGCCGTGACGTATACCATTATCATGCTGCAGAGTATAAAATGAAGAGATGAAGGCTTACTCCAACTTTTAACTTTATCACCAGAACATAATGTTGAAAATCTATTGAAATAATTGGACAATTTAGGATAGTTTGTTGTGCTTTTTATAATGTTTATTGCGCTTAAGTAAGACATTTTATTATTATAGCTTTAGCGGTTTGTGTTACAATTTTAATAAAGATTGATGCTATTGTAGAAAATATTTAAAAGCCAATATTCTTTTGCCTGACATTTAACCTGCAGTCGTAGTTAAGACGAGTCGACTACAATAATCAATTAGACCAGAAATTCACATAGACCAGAACTGAAGGCACTTTTGAACGCGAAAACAAATATTAAAAATGTCTGTCTTTTGGTCATTTCTCTAGCTGAAGCTATTTGCTCGTTCCAAAGTGTAGATTCATATGGAGAAGAACGATCAAAAAACTCTATAGGTTACTCTTTTTCAATCAATTCATGGTTTTTGTATTTTACTGAATAATAAATGGAGTTTTAACTAACCAAACAAGATAATAATATCTCGTTGTAAACATAATCCTGGTTCTATTATAAATTCATTTTAATATTGTGCACGTGCCAATTTATTTCCTGTAATCGGTAATCCAAATACCTTTGAAATATTTTCCCTTTTTCCGTAGGTAGGTACTGTAGTGGAAAATTATTTAATTTCACAAATCACTTTGGAACGCTTTGACCAACAAAGTGAACTTTATTTAACGAATATTTTAAATTATGGTATTTATGATTAACATTCTATTGTGCAAAATGAATTTAATAACATCATTTTCTTTTACCACAGATATAATGGTGTTATTTTATTCGATAAATATTATTTTATGTTATTGGTATTTTTGTGTTTTAATAAGCTGGTTATTAAATAAAACTGTGGGTGTTTTATTGAAATTTTCGTATAATAGCTGAATATTTCGGGAAATATTTTGTCTTTAGGAAAATTAAATAGATAGAGAAGTATAAATTTAATGTTTAGCCGTGATCGTCTCATTGCAGGACAAAGGCCTCCCTTCCTTTCTCTCACTCCTCTCTATGCAGAGCTTTCTTTCGGCTGCGCTGCGGACTGCCAGCGGGTTACCTGGTCTCCGGCTCGAAAAGCAAGAGTAGGAATGGGGTGGTTTTAAGTCAGTCATAGTCTGATACTCTTTCTCACCTCGCGCAAGGCGGGAAAAGTCAATGGATGATTAATTTTCCCACTCAAATAAAAAGTATCTAAGCAGCTTATTAATTGTAAAAAATGTAACTTAAGAAATAAAACACAATGAAATTACATTTAATCACCATACTAACAAATCGCACCATAGCGTTATTAATGACTTTTATTGCAATGTTTGAACCAGTTAATATACGACTACCAAACTGACTGACTCATGACTGTAGGCTTACCAGAACTTGAAACTCAACTCCATACTAACTACTCAGAATATAATATAAAAAGCAATAACCACGTCTGAAGAGCAAAAATCCCAAATATCTTACCTATCTACTTCGACTGTTCAATAATTAGAAGCTGGAAGATCAAGAATCGCATTTACTGCGAGGTAGTCAGGCGTGACCCAATTACTGATACCTAACATAATTAACCTAGTACAAGTCTAGTATTCCCTCAGGCAATGCAGGCGTCAGGTTATTTTATAACGGGTATGTATTACTTAGGTAAGCTGTGTAGTGATGGGAGAGTAGATTACATTTAATACCATCTCCATTCTTGCCACGGGTGTGGTAAGACCCGACTAACTCAGGCTAAAAACCTTACGATTTATCCGTCCAGTTGTAACTGTTTGGTGTAATAGGCTGTATGGACCTACGACGTGACTGTGTAGTTACCCGACTGCGCCAGAAGGAGGGTTATGTTTTTCGAGTGTATGTATGTATGTATGTATGTATGTATAATTGTTTGGCACGCTCTACAGCCTAAACGGCTTGATGGATTTTGACTTGAGAGGTATCGTTAGATTCGTATTTACTGTGAGAGTGACACTGGATATATTTTTGGCGCCAAATTCGAATATTTCTCACTCTCTAGCCTAAACGCTTTGATGGATTTTGGCTTGAGAAGTGTCGTTAGATTCATATTTACTGTAAGAGTGACACTGGATATATCAAAATAATAAAAAAACAAAATGGCGGATTTTTGGCGCCAAATTCGAATATTTCTCACTCTCTAGCCTGAACGACTCGATGGATTTCAGCTTGATAGGGGTCGTTTGATTCGTATTTACTGTGAGAGTGACACTAGATATATCAAAATACAAAAATAATAAAACTAAAAAATAAAAATAAAAAAGGTAATTTAAAAAACTAAAAAACCCGACTGCGTTTCTTTATAATATTAAAATGAAAAAACCCTAAAACAAGAAAGTCATCGTAAAATTTAAGCAGTCGGGACCCATTCTATATATGAAGACTTTGTGAGGGCACATACGGCTTGCTTTCTAGAATGGGTCCCGACTGCTTAAATTTTACGATGACTTTCTTGTTTTAGGGTTTTTTTCATTTTAATATTATAAAGAAACGCAGTCGGGTTTTTTAGTTTTTTAAATTACCTTTTTTTTTTAACTTTATATTCGATATAGGTATTGTCGTGCTTGTGCCTCGGCATTTTAGCTAAGCACTGGCCATTTTGCGACGTAATGACATCTCTTTTATTCATATTTGTAATTTACCTGTTAACAGTAATAGAAATAGAAATAGAAATAGAAATCATTTATTTGCATAAAATGTAGGTACAGATATGATGTTATTTAGGTATGTATAGTTCCGATACATTTTGCCTTACGGCGTGCAAAAATTATTAACTTATGAATACATTGTCAAGTTGCTACAGATCCAGTTAACATTTTTATAATTATATTAAATTGAGATACAACTCAACCTAACGTAATCATCATTATAATAGACAAAAAATAAAGTATAGGTACTTAAAGGCACAAAACACCAAAAAAATCCAATATAAATTACCATAGCATAATAATTTAGAGTTAGGCACACACATACAATTCGACATAGAGTTACATTTTTTACAATCAGCATTTAATAAATATTACTGGCACAAAACATTTAAGAGAAAAACTAATATCAATTACCATAATATAATAATTCAGTGTAAGGCACACACATACAAATCGACATAGAATTACAATTTACAATCAATCACCTATTGCATCTAATAATAATAATGTTTATTATATCAAATACAAGTAATACTGGCACAAAAACACAAGTAAATAAAACTAATATTAATTATCATAGCATAATAATTCATAGTTAGGCACAATCCAAGTAACACAGAAATAATTTTAACATCAGAAATTAACAGAAACTTTCATCATCAAAAAACTCTTTAAGCGAGTAGTAATTCTTATCTAATAACCACTTTGTCAGCTGTTTTTTAAAAACTGTAAAAGGTAATTCTTTTAAATGTTTAGATAATCTGTTATATATGAGAGGACCCATAGAAAAAATACTATTTTTTAGTAAAGATGTTTTATAATCACCTGTATATAGTTGACTTTTATATTGTGATCTCATTGGTCCTTTGCGCATTCTTACATCCTCCATTTTTGTAAACAATTGACTGTTCATCTTAACGAATAGGGCAACTTCAAGTATGTACAAAGAAGTTAATGTTAAAATGCCTAGTGATTTAAAAATAGGTTTACAACTTTCCATCGGTTTCAGTCCTGTCATCGATCGAAGACAACGTTTTTGGGCCCTAAATATTCTTTCTCTTTCACTACAGTTACCCCAAAAAATGACACCGAACCTCAGTAATGAAGCAACTAAACCGTGATATGCTGTCACTAACGTGTTCATATTTAACTTTTTTGAGAGGTTATGGAGAATATATGCGGTTTTGCTCAATTTTTGGCATAAAATTTCAGCATGACCTTTCCATGTCAATTTATCATCAATATATACTCCCAAAAATTTTGTAACTAAGGTGGTATCTACTGTTTCGTTCTTATATTTCGTTATAATATTATTAGGCATTAGTCGTTGATAAAAATGCATTACTTTTGTTTTTTGTAGATTCAAAATAAGATTATTTTTGTTAAGCCAATCTATTATTTCTTCAAGTGTATTATTTATATCTTTTTCGTATTGAGTTTTATTTTTACATTCAATTATAGCTGTGCTGTCGTCAGCGAATAAAGTCATTGGATGATGTACTTGACGAGGTAGGTCGTTGATATAGAGCAGAAACAACAATGGTCCAAGCACGCTGCCTTGCGGAACTCCAAATTTAGTTATTCTGCAGTCGGAGAGATATTTAATTTCGCGTTTAGTTTTAGGACATATTCTCGATATTTCTGTAAATTGTTTACGATCCGTAAGATAAGACTTTATTAGATTTAAGATATTGCCTCGTACACCGTAGTGACTTAGTTTATTTAATAAGATGTCATGTCTAACATAATCGAATGCCTTCGTCATGTCTGTGAATACTGCGCATACAGGATTCTTTTTATCCACATTATCCATGATCACCTTTAAGAGATCAAATATTGCCATGTTAATATTTTTGTTTTTTCGAAAGCCCTTCTGCTCTTCGCACAAAATATTATTTTTTGTTACAAATGTATAAATAGACTCATAAATAACCTTCTCGAAAATCTTAGAAAACACCGAAATTAAAGCCACTGGTCTATAATTCGTCATGTCTTCCTTATTGTTTTTCTTATGTAATGGTTTTATTATTGTCGTTTTCAATTTATCGGGGTATATGCCAGAACTTATACATGTATTTATGATATGTGTCAATGGTTTAGCTATGACTTCAGATACAAATTTAATCACCGAGGTGGAAACTTCATCGAATCCAAAGCTATTTTTATTTTTTAAGTGTTTTATAATTCGTAGGATATCTTGGGGTACTGCTGGAGACATAAATAAAGAGTTTCCGACTTGAGGACTACCACCATTATTTCCGGAATATTTACTATTGTTATTTTGTATCTGGTTAACGAAAAAATCATTAAAACAATCAGCAACTTGCTTAGGATCCGTAACTAATTTATCTATTTTATTTATTTGTAATATTGGTTCTTTCAGTCGACTGTTGTTATTAATTATCTGCCAGGACGTCTTAACTTTGTTTTGGGAACAGTTAATTAGGTGATTATTTTGCGCTTTTTGCGTGAGATTGATAATTTTTTTCAGAATCCGTGAATAATTTTTAAATGTATTTTTACTTTCAAATGATGGTGCTATTCTATACTGCCAAAGTAGTTTTCTTTTTTTCCGGCAGCAAATTCTAATTCCCCGCGAAATCCACTTAACTTTTTTATTGGATTTAATATTGATTAATCGATGTGGAATGCATAAGTCATAGAATAAGCGAAACAGTTCAATAAACCTATCGTATGCCTCGTTAGGGTTATCCGTTTCGAATACTTCTGAAAAAGACAGACATTCAAGGTGCTTTTTAAATAAAGTTAAATTTTCAATGGACAAGTCCCGCGCAAATAAAGTGCAAATAAAGTGTTTTTCTTTCTTCTCTTCTGTATGTGGTGAGTGGCCCATAAATATCTTCAAGGTGCTTTTCCATCAGAGATGTACTATGCTACGTTGCTGTGGATGCGTTTGGCTTCTACCAATTATATTCATTGGTATAGCACATAGCATAGCGCTGGTAGAAACGGACTCAGCTAAGCTATGTTTTTTATATGGAAACATGCGTGCTGTGGATGGTTTCCCTGCTATTGTTACATACTCGAGCTGCACCCTAATGCTAGTTCAGCAATGAACTGTCATGGACTGGATTCAAAACTAATTCCTAGTACCAAGGTATACAAATGAGAACAATTCATACATTGCATTTGGAGTGTCGATAATCTAGCCCTCATTTGGTCAATGCATCGTCACTCTCACACAAAGTGCAATACTCATTAATATTGCATTAGGAGCAGCACACAGACGTTTCAAATCAAGTTATACAGAACCAGTATAACCTGACCTTGGAATGTATGAAGATATCAAACAAAGCGAGACCATGATAAAGTGGTTATGTATAGTTCTATATACAGCCGTGTGTACAATGTCGGATCATAATGCGATGTGAGATCTACCATCCTATGTGTACTGGTCGTTATCTAGCGTCGATGTATTGTTTAGATGGCTATAGAATGCATTAATTACCTCCGTTGTGTAGCTCTTTTAATACTTAGTTAATAAATAATACTATTGATGAAATTAGGTCATTAATTAATGGTTGTAATTTTTTTATGGTATAAGCCGGTAAACAAGCTGACGGATCACCTGATGGTAAGTAATCGCCGCCGCCCATGGACACCTGAAACACCAGAGGCGTTACAAGTGCGTTGTCAGCCTTTTAGGGGTTAGGAATTTAAGGGTTGTTGAGGAATCGGAAATTGGGAAGATTGGGCCTCCGGTAACCTCATTTACACAACGATTTGTTTCACGTCGGTTTTCTGTGAGGCCTTGATATCACGCTGGTCAAGCCGGCCCATCCGTGCCGAAGCATGGCTCTCCCACACGTAATATGTAATCACTTTCACCAAACAAATTTACCCTTCATATTTTACTACAGTCATCCAAAATCCATTGTCTTATATGTATATGAACGTATCTCTCTACCTTTCCCATATAAGTAAGAGTATATGGGGCACATAACCTATTGTTCCCTCTCACATATTATTATCATAAGGGAGAACATATACATACATTTTGTATAAATATATTTCAATAAGTGTATCTTTCATTAAATACAGAAACAGACACGTGTAACAGACTCAAAGAGAGGCAATGTTTAAGTGAATAATATTATTATGATGTTTTATTAATACAGGGAAGCGATAGATTTGTTTCTCAAATAATACTTACTGTTGGGTCGTGATTTTACCAGCATTTAGTTTATTTATTTATTATTTATTGTAACTGCCTCGTTGGTCGAGTGGTCGTGAGTGCGACTCGAGGGGTCTCGAGTTTGATTCCCGGGTTGGGCAAAGAAACACTGGGCTTTTATCGGTTTTTCGAAAATTTCTCAGTAGTATATCATGAGCAACGTACGCAGACGTCCATTAATATACGTGAGTAAACTGTGATTTTTATTTAATTTAGTATGTCTCACGATAGTTATTACGAAAACAATTGCTTAAGACCAAGTTAAGTAACCATTAACACTCTAAATACGACGGTAACAACCCTACACTATAAATAATAACCAAAGGAAATGAAACTGACAGTTCAAATCCAAGGAAATTACACTAAAGCCTTCTCAGAACAAGGAAGAATGTGGCTTCAGTACCCTCAATATGATCCTCAAATAGACTGCTTGTAATCAGGGAACATATTGTATGAACCGAAGTAATTAAGTAAAGCCTCTTTGGTATATAAAGCACAATGCCTTTCTTATGATGTGGTCGCTTTATGTCAACTGACAATCTGTTTGATTAGGATTTGAAAGAGTATAAGGTCAAGCTATTGTGTAATAGACTGGGTTTTACTCGTGGATTTTCCCATGTGTAAGTGGTATGTTTTATTGGCATGAAATGTAGTGCTTGTCCTTGTCTGTACTTTGAATTATATGTATGTAAAGTTATGATAAGTTTTTATTAAATAGATAAAGCGTAAAGACAAACAAACAGAGTTCCCTATTTTTATAGTTATTTTACAGGATTAAACTCGCATTCAAATTCAAATATCTTTGAAATAAAAATGCAACATTCGTTGCAATTGACGTTCCATTGACTCAGCCTACCCCTATGGGAGACAGGAGTGAGGTTATGTATCAGTCAAATCTTTTTTTTTTTTAAATACCACATTCGCAATAATGTTTTGGCTTATGGAATATTTTTATTTTTGTTAAAAAAGAGTTATGTACGTATAAATTCTTGTACTTGTACTTAACTTCAGAAAATAAAAACACGATTAGGCAAAAAGAAAACCCTTTTCATACACCTTGCCTCCAATAAAACGTAAACAAAATAAAAATAAAACAAAAGAAAACTTAGCGTAATTTGAAAAAAACAGGCACAAGTTTGAAAGCTCTTTAGTTCATAAAGAACCAATATCTTTTATCTTTAGTACAATCGAATTAAGTTGGAACTACAATGGAGGCATCAAAACAAAGTACAATAATTCATTCTCTTGTTTGCTCTAAAAAACTAGAGCGTAGATATAAAGAAGAGAAACCATAGTTCAATATTTTCTTAGGATACGTCTCGAGTTTGTCTGTGAAACAAATTCGGTTGGCAGTTAACCAGTAGTTTTATTGTGACAAAGTTGTATTCATCTAAGAATAGATTCTGGATATGTCAGTTTACTGATTGAAAGAATGTTTTAGAATTAATAAACAGTCAGTCTGGTTATGCTATGCACACTACCTTTTTTTAAGGGGGAAAATCATCCAATCACTTCTCTCGCCTTGGGCGCGGCGAGAAGGAGTGTCAGACTCTTACTGACTAAAAACCATCCTGTTTCTACTCCTGCTTTTCGAGCCGGTAAATCCGCTAGGTAATCCGCAACTCCATAGCTCCGTCCCTCCCGCACTGCTCAGTGATCGACCATTCTGTCAGAATTGTAATAGCAGACTAAGGCCCCAGATCAGGCGTCAGTCCCACTGGGTTCCATCTGTGGTGGTCTGATGGCTCGATGCGGACTACGGATTATTCCCAGTATTCCATTAAGAAATTTCTACATAATTCCTATCTCCATCAACCCTTCAACACAGACTAGAAACATCCAAAACAAAATCTAATCACGCAAAAAGATCTCTTTACCCGTTTACAAATCCGCGAACACCCTACAAATAAATAATAATACCTGTTTATTCATTCATAAAATAATTCTATTGAGTCCACAGACGAAGTTCGCAAATTAATTATATTTTATGGGGTTGCTAATGGCACTTTAATTAGTAAGCGGTCGTCGCGGGTTGAAAAATTGCACCGCACACTGCTATCTGATCTCGGTATTCATTTCAGTGGACTCCTGATAAATTAAGTTTGTTCAGACGAACTTGCCAGTTGGATTTAAACTCGGAACTGACAATTTGCTCATTATTGAGAAAATTCTCGTGGTCACGGCTTAGTGAGAAATAAGATTTTATTTATTTTATACTTTATTGCACACTTTTTTATGATATAAGCCGGTAAACGAGCTTATGCTAAGCAATATCCGCCGCCCTAGGACACCCGAAACACCAAAGCTGTTACACGTGCGCTTTCGGTTTTTTGGGGGTTAGGAATTTAACAGTTGTTGAGGAATCACGGGATTAGGATGACTGAGATGGTGGGTAATTGGGCTATCCGGTAACCTCACTCACACAACGAAGCACGACGCAAGCTATGTTAACACATACACAAAATACGTTTACATTGTAATAGTAATTAGAGTACAATGGGTGGTCTTATCACACACGGCGATTTCTTCCAGATAACCTTTGGATGGAATTATAATTCAAACTGCAGTCTGATAGTCTTTTTTGGAAGTCGATATATCAAAATAGGTTTCTATCTATTTTTCTTGTTAAAAAACATGTAGTCAGTATACAAGTTGAGCTATAGAACTCCTTGAAAAAGAATGGCTAAAACGTCCGCCAACGGAAAGAGCCGTTTCGGATTTTCTGTAAATTTTCGATGAAACTTCTATCGTATACGGTACATGGTGATTGATCTTTCTTTAGGGTTTCGAATAAATCCTGGACCATTGCAATACTGCATATTTTTTTTTATCTTTTTGTTTAGAAGAAGTTTTAGTTTTGTTTATTGAAGTTATTTTCATATAAATTTATATAATTTATAAAATAATAGTCCATATCCGTCCGTCCGAGGGAAAGGCCAGGAGCCCATAGTACAGGTTTTCCTAGTTTGGGTTCCTGAATCCCACCACTTGTCATTTCAATTGTTTTAAACCTGGTCGTGTAACTTGCTACAGAATTTATTATATTATTAATTATTAATTATTATATAAGCTTAGTTTTAAGACCAATGTCTGTATTAATATGGTGGAAAAAAATAAAAAAAATTTTAATAAGGTAGGGTATATCTAAGTCTCTTTGACAATCTATCTAGACATATTTTAAGGCGAATAACCAATAGGTTCTACAAGAACATTTGATTCAAATGTGGGATGCTTCGGCACGAACGGGTCGGCTCGACCAGAGTCATACCACGGCTTCACAGGAAACCGACGTGAAACTACGCTTGCGTTGTGTGAGTGAGGTTACCGGAGGCTGTATTGCCCCTCTTCCCATCTATGTTTGCTCGTTTACCAGCTTATACCAAAAAAAACACAACAACAACAAACAAAACAAATTACAATATCATTAATGAAAATCAAAACAGCAACAAATCCTTGCCATTACCTGTACATGTAGGTACTACAATATACGAAGAAATTTCTCTAACAACAATGCAAACAGTCGCTGTAATCCGTTATCATACAAACACAAGTTTTTCCTTATTATTTCAGACTTTCCTTCCACTCGACCGCTCTTAGACCAAGAGCTGGGCACACAGAGTAATTAATTTATGTATTTTTGCTTTGTGGGAAATTAAAAACAGGTTCAATTAGTGTGAGGGCGCCTACACGGTGTCAGACGTCAGCGAGGGTACGCCCTCAAAGAGGTAGCACAACGACCGAGGAAAGGTCAAGGATTTTTTGTATTTTTTTTTTATGTGGAAAGTTTGACGGCTTTACGAAATTCGATATAAGTTTTAATTGCTTCGTTGATCTTTGTTGTTTTATGTTCGATTAGCTGATCATAATTTAGCTTAAATGTCGTGCGATAATTAAACTTTAGAAATATGCATTGCACTTGGATATTTTACATACGTCATGTATCAAGGAATGTTTATGCTTTTAGACTGTACTTTTACTAGTGTTTTTACTATCTAAAATAATAATTCGAAAGGATTAACGATGATTTTATGTAAATCATGGACTAAATAGGAACTGAAAAACAGAAGTTACTTATCTGCAGCAGTCTCTGTAAAATATGGCATCTTCTTGAGTATGTATCGATAACTATAGCTTTCATTGATAAAATTCAAAACCAACATGTAACTTTTTTCGGTCCCAGCTCCCGGTCTAAATCTATCTCATCTCATTATGGGGGCATCTCTAATTGATTCCAGTCAGCCTGACGTAATTCATCGTATAACAAATTGTATTGTCTCGCCCGGTCAGTCCTTTGTTCCCCTTCCCTGCCCTAAGACATATGCTCATGTCATTATGATATTGCCGATTGAGCTGAACAGACGACCAAGGGCTTTATTTTGTGAGAAAATCATATATTTTGTTAGTAATTCGATTTGTTTGGCAGGTATATTGATATGTAGGTAGGTAAGTATAGTTGTTGTTGTTTTGCTTAACGGTTTTTAGAAGGAGCTAGGGACCTCCATTAAGATTTTCCACCTTGGAGAATAAAGGGGTTTAAGAATATTTTAATTTTTGGGAGGTGCTGAGGAGAGAGGTGTAAGAGACACAGCTAAGTTCAGTTCTTTCGTCATTATAAATATATATGTGCTTTATAAGCTTTATGAATTAAGAAGCCGGACAGAATAAAATATAGCTGACTCGATCATCTCTGGTAGCCTAAAGTCAGGGAAAATTTTACGACAAAACCAAAACAGAAGGTATGGGTATGGCTCCCAGAACTGTGGAACGAGTGTGCCTAGTGGGTTACTGGGGCCCGGCTCGAAAGCAGGAGCAAGAACGAGATGGATTTTAGTCAGTAAATGTCTGACACGCCATCTCGTCTAGTCCGAGGCGGGAGAAGTCATTGAATGATTTTCCCCCTTAAAAAAGGTATGGCTGATATGATGAAACATTCCAATAGAGAATATCGAGAGGAGGAAGGAGCAAGGAGAGGAGAGAATAGCGAGAGGAGTCATTAGAATTTAGCCAAGTTTAAGTACTGTACTTAGTCAACGAGGTAAAAAATTAAGGACAACACAACAATGAAGGAATTCCGTTAATTTCCACGTAGGTTTATCTTGTATTGTGCAATAAAACAAGTAATTAAACAGAATTCATTACGGGCTCGCGTCCAATTATCGCAATTATCATAATCCACAAAGCGAGCTTGTCGTCTAATATTGAACCGTAATCGTCTGCCACAATTTTCCTCTTTTATTTTTGGACTTCGGGTATGTATACACTGGGGAAGGATTGGTTAAATAAGAGTGGTGACATGATAAATGTTATTAGTTATTAAATTTGTACCTAGGTAGGTATATTCGTAAAATATTTAAGGCAAATATCATTTGAATGATTGCTAGTTAGATAGACGTAACCATAAACAATGGGGTGAACAAATTAAGGGCTAGGTAAATGTGATCCAGTAGGACTGATGCCTGATCCGGAGCTGCGGACTACCTAGCGGGTTTACCAGGGCTCTGGCTCGAAAAGCAGAAGGCATTGATGATTTCCCTCCACAAAAAATAAAAGGTAGGTAATTGTGGTTCTATCTACCCTAAGGACCTCATGACAATGGAGTTCTCCTACTTAAGTAGGGTTTATTCCAAGTTTTTGTATATTAGGACTTCCTAAGAGAATGAAGATCGTGTCGGTCGAGAATGAACTTCTGCATTTTCGGTTAATATCACGCAAGCCACATTTAAAACACTTTTCATGCATAAACCACTAGAACATTACTTTAAAACATCTCCAACGCAACAACTTACACCTTTTACCTCCTCTAACCAATTTCCAACCTCATCACCATGCAATAAGGTTGAAAATCAACCACCACCATCTTCATAACAATAATCTCGCCGCTCACTATGAGTAGACCCTTAGAACACGTCCGTAGCCCACATAATGAAGACGCTTGGAATCAATTAGTGGGAGCTCTCAGGAGAAGTGTCCACATTACTACCAACTACTATGTGGGAATGTCCACGTTATGATCGCGTTGAGAAGGGTGGAATTTACTTAGTGTAGGATTGTGAATGTGAACTGTTATTGTTTTATTTTTAGTAGACTTTTATGCATGTGTGAGTGTTCTGTAGTGATGGCATATTAGAATGAATTGTAATTACCCATACCTACGTTTACCTCAGGTGTCATAGAGCTCAATAAGAGGCTGCACTAAGCTACCTATCTATAACTGACACCGGGCATAAGCGCTCTCTGGTGTTCTAAACTGTGATCTCCAATTTGGCAATATGTATTTTTTGGAAACATGTAGATATTTTTAAGAGTACTTAACTAGTGAAGTTTTTTACAGGTTCTTCTACATTCGAAGCTACACTTTAGAACGAGCACCTAGCTTCATAGACGGACAGATTGGCAGACCATTATTTATTTCTTCATTTGTTAAAATTTCGAAAGTGTACCTGATTATGGTTTAATTGGAATAAAAGAGTCGACTTTGAATTTGGCGACAAAGCATAGGGATTATTGCAGATAATGACCACCACTCTTATGTAAAGGAAGCCCGTATTGATGGACTTGTAATTTATTAGGGATTTTCAGTAGATTCGTGTGAGACATTCTCAATCAGAACCAACTGAATGTCGAGAAGACATAAGTAGATACCTACCTATATCAATAAAGACAATCACCTTTTCCTCAATCCTTCCTAGTGAGATTGATTCCATAAACTTCTTCCTAACCTTTCGAGGAAAAACAGCAATTATTTCACGCAGTACCAACATAATTACTTCGGGTCCATAGTTATGAAGATCAATTTGGTCGAGTCTCTTTATATGAGGAGCATCACATCCTCGATCACGTGATGTGAAGGGGTTGGAGCAATTAGGGACCTGTTGACTACGGCTTGTGTTTATGGAGGAAAAGTATTACCTACTCAATGTTGTTTGTCATAGTAAGTACCTATATTTATTGTATAGGTAAGATAGATGTAATATTGCTTGATGCTGTTCTTTCTTGCACAATTTTAAGTGTTGGAGAGTCATGCTTCGGCACGGACGGGCTGGGTCGGACCGGGGTGATATTACGGCCTCTGAGAAAACCGAGTGAGGAGGTTACTGGATGCCCAAATACCTCCTTTCCCAATCTCGAATTCCCCAACAACCCTTAAATTCCTAAACCTCTAAAGGCTGGCTTATACCATAAAAAACCAAAATCCTGACATTCTGTATGCAGCGGATGCATAAACTACTCGATTGACAAGACCACCGATTCAGTGAATTCTCTTCATATATTACTTACCTACCTTTGTAAATAAACGTGGGAAGAGGTTTACCATTATTCGGTAAAATATCAAAAACAAAAAAACAACAAGAATAAATATTAATAATATTTATTGGGGCTTAAAATCAATCACAGAACACAAACGCTCCTTTGCACCATAATGATAAAAAAGAAAAACATAATTACGTCACAATAATGACTTCTTGAACATAATGACAAATAAATCATCTAAAATTCCTTATTTTTCTTTTAAGCTACAGAATTTGGCAAATAAATTAATACCACCATTAAATATTATTTAACCTACTAGGCAGGAAATATAGAGCTTAACCTGCTTTGATCTTATAACAAAAGATTGACAAACAATCAAATTAGTTTTAAGAATTATCTTCTACACATGCTAATTCTGCACCAACATTGAAAATAAAAAATAGTAGTGTTACCAGTGTTACTTAACACATTTTTTTTTCTATCTGACTGTATATATGTTCACGCATCACGCAAAAACTACCGGTCCGATTACGATGAAACTTGGTATAATGATACTTTAATATCCAGGGCATTACCACTAGGTACTTTTAATGCCGAAAAAATATATAGATAATAATAGTATCAAGATGAACTCCCTTACTCAGCAATTATTTATTTTGCCAAATTCTGTACACCTATAAAGCTAAGCGAATTACGTCTGAACATTCAAACCCAATATCATTTTGTCTCTTTCCTTTTCAAAGAGTCTGTGAAGGACAGAGCACCTATATCATAAACACTTTTTGGGTTTCAATATTCAGAGTGAAGATACTAGAAATAAGTGGAGAAAATAATAATATGAATTAACTTAAAATTAATACATACAATACTAATTCGATAGCACAAGCATTACTAAACTAACAAGACGAGATATGCTAAAAAGAACTTTAATAACACGTTTCAAAGTCACTTTTTCCTTGACATTAAACCCAGCACACATTATCAATCAAAATTTAACTCAATTGCAAAGAAAATAAAGTACATTTTTGTAATTATCTCGTCTTTTTAGCCTAAAGGGATACTACAATACGGAAATTACATATACCCTGATCATAGCTATCCTACATACAATGAATTGACGAGCATATAAAAAGTGCTAAACTCTATCATCATCAGGCCAGCTGTTTTTGATCTTGAGCTCATAATACGTAGACAAATTACGTTAATAAAACAGGATATTTTTGTAATCTCAGTGTAGTGTATTTTTATTATAATATTATTTACTGTAAGCTGTGCAAACCCCGTTTAAAAAGTGTAAATAGCAATTGATAAATGCATTGTAAATAAAACAATAATTTTCTATTATAATTCATATAACATAATTTTTCATATAAATGAATATAATATCAATAGTTTTAAGACTGCACAAAACACGACTAATGAGAATTTTTGCGCCACCAGAGGGCGCTCGCGTAGTTTAAGGACTATTTCCTTCTTGAATGGCTACCGAGTCACCAATATTAACTATACTGCCAATATCGAATGGCAACGGCAGATTACTGAACCATCAAACTTTCAACTTTGTGGTAGTTTGTTACGCAGCTTAATCTAATCACCATATCTTCACAAGTTAACAAAGGGCTGATTTTTCCAACACCAGATTAATTTTATCGCAGGAATAAAGAATATTTGACAATTCTTCTATTAATAACTGTTTAAAAAACTGTGATATGTCAAATTATTCTGCAGTTAAATATCTGTTGATTGAAAAATCAGCACTAAGTGATTTATAACTTGGAATTAGGAAATATTCCTTTAGTCTATGTATGTATGTATTCCAATAGACGTTAATACGCTTACGCCACAATGGCCACCTCAAGTGCGCAAAATAGAGTACATTCATACAAAAACAGAAAAACACATATGTATCAGAATTTGTCAAACTGTAAAATTAGTTTAAAATAAAACCAAAATAATTTTAAGATCATATAATAAAAAATGTATAATCATAGTGATGTTTATTTCTACCACAGATTATTAAAATTTAGTTCCACTTGTTTCTAGCACCAGACTTTTGCTGTCCAAACCACATAGAGTTGAGCAAAACTGTGTATGCAAACATTTGTCTATAGTTAGCTATTACAAACATATGACCTGTCATAAGTTATTTTTTTACATTAATAACTCTTCGTTTGGCTAACAACCCGCTTTCTGCCAGAACAGCAGATATTTTTTATCATTTCAGATCTCTCGCTCACTAACTTATGCAAATTGTGCGGGATAGGACACATTCTTTTGACGGGACAGTTCGCACGTTTGTAATGGCTTAACTACAGGTAATCATGTCTTATGAACATCTATGACATGATATATCGATTCTATCAGAGGGTTCACTTTCCCCATGCGCAGAGTGCGCAGACGCGGCGACATCACGCAGCCTACGGTAGCGCACGCTGCTTATTACGAAGAGTCCTACTGTGACTCAAAACTAGTAGAGCTTTTCTCCATTAATTGACGTGAGTAAACCGTGATTTTTAATTAAGTATGTCTCACGATAGTTATAAAAAAAACAGAGGCTTCCCTGTAACTTGTATACAAGTTTATGACAGACGATAGATAAGCGTTGAAATCAAATGTTCTAACTCCACACATATGCCTTGTAAGACAATTAAGTTTACATACACATTCTTGCTCACCTCTACAAACATTACAAAATTACATATTTTATACGAGTATCGCAGCCCAGCTTCGCAACACTTTGTTCTTTCATATTAGGCTAAATAAAGTATTCACCCGACTCCTCTGGTTTGATCTGTTATTCTGAAAGAATCATAATCATATTATGGCTATTTGCAAAGCAATATTAAAACACTCATACAGTGATTACTGACTAGAATTCAAAGCTTACTTCGCTTGTAGCAGAGATGAGAAATAAAGTTAATAGTAACAGAGTAGCTTGAAATGAAGCCGTGAGATTTATATGTAAAAACAATAATTAAATTAATAATTATTAAAAAAGAACAATATTATTGATATATTGTGACCTATCTCTTTCATTTATTTTAAACACCACTCTAAAATGAGGCATATGATAAAAGAAAACAAGTACATACATAAATTAGAGTAAATTGGAGTTTCTAGGATAAGAAACAATATTAATCAGTCTAAAAATAAAGATTTAACTATCCAACGTCGCATCACGAAACTGAGCTTATGAGTAAAATTGCTAAAATAACTCATATTTGTATGGTATACACTCATGTATTCCATTCATGTATTAGATAAGAGCCCGCAATGACTCGAAACTAGACGAGCTTACCCGAAATATGTAGAGCAAATCTTACAAATACAATTTAAAAACTTTAGTTTGTTGTATAAAATATGTAATTTTGTAAATACCTTACCCAGAATACATTCAATGTAGAACTATGGACCTAGTACTGACAAGAAGTGGTTCAGAGTTCATATTTGTTCTTTAGATCAGCTATCACTTCGTCGGTGCAGTTCTCTGACTGCTTACAGTCCTCGAGAAGAGTTGATAACACTGAAAATGAGAAAGGAAATGTTATAAATAAGGTGTTTGGAAGAATTTGAATCTAAATTAGGTCTAGTAAATGTCTCTGAATTAATGAGCTGGCTAATAAGTACCTCTTCTTCCTGTCACTCATGTGTCTTTTTTATGGGGGCAAAATCATTCAATAGCTTGTCCCGTCTTGGGCGAGGCGAGAGGGAGTGTTAGTAAGAAACTGGCAAAAAACCACTCCGTTCCTACTCATGCTTTTCGAGCCGAAGATTCCCTTTGTAACTCGAAACTAATAGAGCGGTTTCTCCAGATATTTATGTTAGCAAACCGTGATTTTTATTAATTTAATCTGAACCTGCTAGCCTGCTTACCACGCATGGAGATTATGGCCAATCGTGGATTGTCATGGTTTGTTGCTATTACTATCTACTCTAGGTACATCACCTTTTAGCTTTTAATTAACTTCTATCCAACAAATCAATGACTTACTCTGTTTATCAGTGTGTGAGAGGAACATGGCGAGGGCTGAGAATCGCGGCACGCTAGCGATACCGGCGAGGTACGCGGCAGTGCGGCCGCGGAACGTGTCCCGGCGGGAGTGCAGCACTTGTATCACGTCCGACACTACCGAGCTCTCCAGCGCGTTCGCGAATATGGACGGGATCTTTGACGGTTCTATTAGCTGTTGGAGTAAAGATAATGATTATATTATTGTTAGATTTAATTTTAGTGAGTGTAAGGCATCATTGTATTTTATTATTTGGATAAGATTTACTTCTAAATTAGTTAATATGATGTAATAATTAACATACAATGTTTGTTACATTTAAGACAAATGGATTTAATCGTAACAAGGACAAGTCTATTACAAACTTGGATCACAATATCAGACTAATTGTTTTAAGTTCTACAATAAAGAAATACTGTAAGCTACTTAAGAAATTGAAACCAAGAACTTTAGCACAGTTGTAAACACTGAAAAAAGTAAAAAATCCTCTTGATTGCCACAAAAAAATTGAAGTGTGAGAGAGGCATGCTTCGGCAAGAATGGGCCGGCTCGACCGGAGCGATACCACATCCTCACAGAAAACCAGCGTGAAATGAAAATTGGGTTATGTTTGTTGTGTGAGTGAGGTCACCAGAGGCCCAATTACCTGATTCCTAATCTTTCCAATCCCCGATTCCTCAACAACCCTTAAATTCCTGACCTCCAAAAGGCCGGCAACGCACCTGTAACGCCTTTTTGGGTATCCATGGGCGGCGGCGATTGCTTACCATCAAATGATGCGTCAGCTCGTTTAACGGCTAATACCATTAAAAAATCAACAATAAGTATAAACAATACTTACATTCCAGTATTCAGCCATGGCATCCCACTGCCCCTTCATGTACTTCCACTCAGACATGAACTGGACACTATTGACAGGTGCTACAAAATTCTTCACTTTCTCCGTAACCATGACCTCGGAGACCAGCTTCACTGACTCCGGACTAGCAACCTTCTTGTCCCCTTCACCGCACACATCAGTCTTCCCATGAGAATCCTTCTTATTGGAGTCATTGTTATTCGAGTCTCCCTGAGACATATTGTCCTCAATGTCCACAATTTTCAACCGAGTCGGTGGCTTTTCTGGTGTTGTCTCTCCGAGTAATACTTCTTGGATTGGTATGGATTTTAGCGGTCTCTGGAAATTATAGAATTAAATGTTAATTTAGGAATAAAAAAGCAACGTCACGCCTTTTATCCCCGAAGCGGTAAGCAGAGGTGCACATTACGGCACGTAATACTGCTATACAATGTACACCCACTTTTCACCATTTATTTTATAAGTCCCATGTAATAGGGGGTGAGCCTATTGCCATATACTGGGCAAAATTCCAGATTCCGTGCCAACCTACCGAGAAATTTTCGAAAAGTCGAAAAATTTATAGTAATTCTTTGCCCAACCCGGGAATCGAACCCAGAACCCCTTGTCGCACTTGCGACCACTCGACCAACGAGGCAGTTTAGAAATGATAATCTGAATATTTCATTCTGTTGTCGCCTAATATAAAATTCCAGTTAAATAAAATTCTAAATTGTTCAAAAGTAAGTAAATCTCACCTTAGATCTCAAATGTGGTGGTTTCTTCACAGGTCTGATGACCATGATGTTCTCTCCGACCCCGCTCCTCCAGTCGTCTGCCATGAGCTGGCCAGCCACGGCCGGCTCCGAAGGCAGCTCTACTATCTTTGGTTGGATTTTAGGTTTCACTATTGGTTTATTCTCAGACGTAGGCGTCGATACTGGTGATGATTTTGATTTAGCCTGTAAATGTAAAATGTAATAAAATTAACAATATGTATTACAGAAATTAAACACCTACTGGAGACTCAATAACCCCAATCTTCCCAATCCAATAGTTAAGTTCCCCAACAACCCTTAAGTTCCTAACCCCCAAAAGGCCGGCAACGAACTTGTAACGCCTCTGGTGTTTCAGGTGTCATTTGGTGGCGGCTATTGCTTACCATCAAAAAATTGGTAGAGGGCGCTCTCTACCTGATATATTAAATAACAGTTCATAAAAAGATTTACAGATATGGCTATAGCAAAATAATTATATAATATTTTGTTTCTTTGTTATAAGATAGTTATTTTGTGTTCACTTACCCCTTTCGTCCCCATTCTAGTCTTGATAGCTTCTAATTGTTTCCTAGCTGCAGCATTGTGTGGTTCTAGTTTGAGCACTTCAGTGAGATCATGAGAGGCAGCCCGGAGTGAGCCGAGCCGTTCCCGAGCGGTGGCTCTTCGTTGTAAAGCTTTGACATAGGTCGGGTCGAGGCGCAACGCCTCTGTGCAGTCTGATTCAGCTTGGTGAAGACTGGAAACAGTTGGAATTAGATAATTAGCAACTAAAGTTGTTGAGTGTCATTCATATTCAGCTTTGAAATCACAGTATTAATTATAGAAGTTGCTTAATTTATATTAGTTGGACTTCCCAAGGCTAACAACAACCTTGATGCATTTTTGGATGTCCACTTCAGGGGCACCCTGAATACATAATACACAATAATAAATATGGTCGCACACCAAACATTAAATTATTATTATGTTAAAAACATACCTGTCTTTCTTCAAATAACACAGTCCTCGGTTAGCAAAGTAAATGGCATCATCTTTCACCAGTTCAATAGCCCTGTTGTAGCAGGATATCGCCTCATCCCATTTCTCTTGCTTCACAAATGTGTTGCCCTGGAAACCAATAATCAAATTTTTTGTTGTTATAGTTACAAAGAAACGTTTAACTTTTTTGAAACGGCGACATATCACGCTCTGTGGTCTGAATATTTACAATAATTTATATTTTGTACAATAATTTTGTCAATTTACTTGTTTAGGAATCTCGAACAACAAACAGGAACTTTTTTAACAAGCTGAGATTATAATAAAAGAATTTGACTGCTCGGTTGGCACGGTGGCTGGGTGACCGGCTACCGCACAATGTGTCAGGTGTCCTAATTCCACACAGATCACTTTGTATGATCCACATTTTGTCGTTTCAGGTTTGGGTGTCATGTGTATGTGAACTGAACTTATGTATGTTTGTTAACACGCCAACGACACACGACAAAAACCTAATGTGGGGCAACATTTAAAAAAACACAACAAAGTTTCCTAGAAGTCATTATTAACAAGTTACATGATCAGAATTATGACCATTAAAAAAACCAAACTATCAAATCAATAACCATATTTAACATAATATTTTTGTTAAGAATTAATATCAATAATAATTACCCTCTCCTTCTCGTACTGGGCTTCCTCCTTGAGTTTCTCCAGCTTGGCTTGCTGACTCTTCTTGCCATCTAACGAAGTTGGGCCAACGTCTTCCATGTCTATGTCCTCGCAGGCTTTATCCTAAAAATTAAATAATTCAAGTTGTGAGTTTTTATTAGACTAATCTGCTGTTACCACTCTATGCTGGCAGTATAGTCGATAATTTCATGTTGGAGACACAGCTGCCATCAAGGAAAAAAATAATAGCTAATTTTTCTATAAAAACCTACAATTTAAAAAAGGACCTTGCTTTACTGATGGAGAATTCAATTTTGATATATTAAAAATTAATTAACTCTAATAAATGCTTTGATTTTGCCGCTCTTGCACAATTAATTATATAAATAGTAAAAAATTAAGTCTAGGTATTTTTTTAGTTAAATTAGTTATGCTTTTAGGTAGTGGTAGTTAGTAGTTCACTGAAAATCAGTGCTGTGTGATTTGTGTGCTTCGCTTATACAGTGGGTAACCAGTTTAGCATAGGCATGTCTTGCTGTAAGTTTTTTTATTGAGACAAGTGGTTGGTTAACCATATTGAAATAAATACCTAAATAAACACAGACTTATGACTTACAAACTTTGCGACTGACACTATTTCAATCAAATCTTAAAAACGAGAGACCATAGAGCATAAATCTATTCTAGTTAAGTTTTTTATCTAGGAGTCTTAGACTTATTAGTAAAATAAACAAAGATTGTGGGCAGGGGTGCACATAGGTTTCTCTGCAAAAACTTAAATAAAAAATAGGTATGATACTTACAACATCATACTTGTCCCATGCTGTATAATCAGAACCTCTGATCTTCGACTCAGGTTTCTTCTTAGGAACCACTGGCTTTTCTTTCTTTATCTTGCTGCGAACTGGAGGCAGGTCCTAACCTCGAAAGTAAACAAAAACAAATGTGAAAAACCTTCGAAACCCGTCTAAAAATCAATGTCTAAGAAACTACAAACCCTACATGGCGTAGACTACACAATACTCTACTAGTTACAAATAGATTTTCTTTCTCATAAAACGAGAAAACCAACATAACCTCACCAATACATGACAACTTTTACTTCGACATTTTTAAACCAATTTTAACACAATAATACATACAGATTTACGTGTTAATTATAAAATTTACACTCAATACACAATATAAAAACGGGAATCGGTCTAAACCTGTTCGAAAGCACCGTTCAAAGCAGCCTCTTTTCTTTTCATCTCTGCTTCCCAATTCTGCAAGTCTGTCATGTAAGTTTGCAATTCTTTAACATTATTTCGAGCTTGGTTCTGAATTTCAAAAACTTTATCCATGATTCTAATGGAAGGTAGCACAATAAATTCGTCTTTACGATTACCTGTTAGATCAATAATAATTTTCAGTTGCACATCAACGACAACGTAAACTTGTCAAACAAAATTTTCGATTGTCATGGTAATTTCAACATGGCGGGCTTTTAGCATAGCGTAACGCGTTCGGAAACATTTATTTATTATCAAAAAATAAATAAAACTGAAATTCTGCATTGTATTTGTTTAGTTGTGTTATCAAAATAGACATAATATTGCAGATTTTTAGTAAATAAAATAATTGTTTTTAATAATTTTTTGTTTGTGTTATACTGTTATTGGCAGTTTTTGGTGAAAATTTCCATTATAATGCCATTTACTATAAAAAAAGTTATAGAAAAAGAAAACTCTAATGGCATTTAAGTATTTTTGAAGGAAAGTAGCCAGTAACAGCGTTTTACGTAAAAAAAAAAATAGTTCACCATGAAGTTTTTATTTCAAATACCAATTATTTATTTATTTTGGTTGTAAATAAATATTTATAAGCAGCTGTTGTAAGTACTTACCTATTAATACATTCTAAATACTTTTATTAAAAAAATACGAACGATTGATTTTTTATGTAACTGTATTTTGTATTTATTAATTAACATCTTTTTGTTCCTGTTCTTCCCGTCTACCTATTTTTTAGTCTGTAAGAGTCTGACACTCTCTCTCGCCGAGGCAGGAGAAGTCATTGGATGATTATTTATTTATTTAAAGTTAAATTGTACAACATTACGTCAGTCGTTAAACTAAAGCGTTATAATATATTTTAAGAAAATAAATTGTATGTCCCTTAAAAAGTTGACAAATAAATACAGTCCACCTATTATTCCAAACCAACAACATACAACAATCTGCCGCATCATTATTAGAAACAATCAATACAATACATAAGTACTATACCAATCAGACCTTCACTCAAGGTTGCACCGTACCAACCAAAACAGAAAATCCAATTTTCATTACAAAATTAATTCGAAACTCATCACAGACAGAGTAACGCGGTAAGCCAGTAAACCAATCAAGAACATTTTTATAACGAACGCGTGCTTTCAAAGACTTTATTTAGTTCATCGTGTCAAGGTTTCAAACGTAACTAAACTTCTGAGTAATACTTATTTACTAGGTAGACTTTTACCCACGCCCTTGACCCATGTGAATTTCCCATTAGGTATTTACAAGATAAGCGCTCAGAAAGTGGCACATTAAAATGTTGACATTTTTTTTTAAAGGGGAAAGTCATTTGGGTCTCCTGCCTTGGGCGAGACGAGAGGGAGTGTCAGACTCTTGCTGACTAAAAACTACCCCGTTCCTACTCCTGTATTTCGAGCCGGAGCCCCTATAAAGCCGCTAGGTAAACGCATTGTAGATAAGTATGGAACCGCTAGTGATGCAAAATAAGTTTGTTGTTTCGCGCTCTCTGAAAAGAGTCATGCATTATGTTATGTAAGGTGAAATCCAGTTATGACTACTCTTAGTATTTTCTTCATGGTAGGTACTCTGTTAGGTACCTACCTGTTATTATGTACTTATCTGTACCTACCTATACACAAGTATGCGAGAACATGATTAAGTTCTTATATAGGTACCTAACTATCTACTTGTTTACATGAAGTTTTCCTGTCATGAAAAGCTTGATTAATAGGTTAGGACTTAATTTTTTAGAATACATGTACTGTGTCTTTTTGTCTTATTGCCTAAGGCAGTACGTACCTGACAGGTATACCTACATGTATATGAATGTTCTAGAAGCATTGAATAAAAGTCTGTGTTTCCTTTCGGAATAACCTGGGTGTCATCAAGTTCTGAGTCAATGAGTTACATGGGCATGTGATCTCCGTTAAGGCGCATCATCGCTTACCACCAGGCGAAATGGTGTGAAAATACCACCTGCCTATATTAAGTACCTAAATGTTTATAAATGGAAACTGTTGGCTGATTTATTCTCGGTGATTAGCAAACCGATCTCATATAATTAAACCTTTAACTGCCGCACTCAGAGACATTTAATGATGACTTAAACTATTCGTTTTAATTGCTAAGGATTGGATTAAGTAAACATTAAATAACTCTGAGTACGGCGTTTAGACTCTTTGCATTGCGAGCAACGAGGTAGCAACGTTATATCAGGCATCGAGACACTAAGGTGATCAACAATAACATTATAATGAAAAGTATATTCAGTCAAACATATATAGAAATATTAGATTCAGTAACACAACATAAGTTCCTGTAGTTCTGTCTAATGAAAAAAGCCTCTGGCTATTTGATCTTCACGGTCATAGATCAGACGGAACAAAACCGTTAAAAATTGAAGTTGAAGGATACACCAAATATTATTATTGTATCTACTAGGTATCTATCGTATAATGTCTTAAAACATTGATTAGATTAGTTTCGGATATCCAATATTATTTATGTATATGTAATGTTTTATTTTTGAAGGTATTTTTTATGTATTTATTAAACTCTTCATGCACATTAATAAATATAAAAATCATATAAAAATACGAGGTGGGCTTATCTAATGCCGTAGGTATTTTCTATCAGCCAAACCTTTGGATGATGCAGTGAAAAACCAGTGGTAGGTGCATGGAGCAAACAAATCCAAAGAAGTTCAAGTAGAAAACTACAATATGCTTACTTACACAAATATAGGTATGTATACCAAGTAAGTATAATGTTTGAGGTACTTAATGTTTTATTTCGAACTTGAAATAAAAAAGAATATTTTGACATCACACATCCTAATAATCAATATTGTAATTTATTATGATTCTCGTTGTATAAAAAAGTATTGCTTGTTAACAACATAATGCAAAAAGTTGTTTGAGCGCCATAAACCACGATATGTAGGAAGGTTCCGTAGTCAATAAGTTGCATGCTCACAATCACTGCCAAGGAATAAAGTGTGGGAGAGCCATACTTCGGCACGAATGGGCCGCTCGACCGGAGAGATACCACGGCCTCACAGAAAACTGACGTGATACAACGCTTGTGTTGTATTTAGTTGCGTGAGTGAGGTTACCGGAGGCCAAATTATCAATCTTCCCAATCCCCGATTCCCCAGTAACCCTTTAATTCCTAACCCCCAAAACCGCCGGCAACGCACGTATAACGCCTTTGGTGTTTTAAGTGTCCATGGGCGGCGGCGATTGCTTACCATCAGGTGAAACTCGTACTTACAATACAGAAACAAAATTGTTTTAAGGCTTATTTCTGGGTAAAAGACGACTTAAGCTGGTTATGATTAAAATTGAAACAACAAATTATAATATTTATTTATTTATTTTAGTATGATTAGTATTTCATTTGTGTGAGTTTGGCGACAGTGGTTCCCATAGTAATTTAGTTGGATGTCACTTCCTCTAGTTTCTGTATTCCATGATCACAGCTTTTAAGTGAGGAGCCAATGAATGGTCATTAAAGAGTTTGCGTTATTCAACCAACCTCTATCCAACCTCTTTGCCAATTCACAAGAAAGCGAACAAGCTAATCACGCACGATTTTATAAAAATCTTAATTGATTAGGTAATTAAAAACTAACAACGTCGGTTTGCAATACTCTACTGCTCCTAATATTGGTAAAACGTGACCGTTTGCACATTATGGTGAAGTCAGACCGAGGAGTGAAGCTACGGATTGTGGCCATTCGATTTTGATGTCGCAAGACTGCTGAGTAAGAGGATTCGGGTTCGATTGCCAGGTCGCATAATTAGCTGCGACAGATTTAATAAATTGCCGGGGCTCTGTCTCGAAGCAGAAGTAAAAACTGGGTAGTTTATAGTCAGTACGAGTCTGATATTCCCTCTCGCCTCGCCCAAGGCGGCAGGACATTGGATGATGTTTCCCTTCATCATAAGATACCTATACAAAACTACTTTCGTTTTAGACAGTCATATAAGTTTTTAAACTGACATGGTCGCTAATAATATCATTAGAAATATCTTCATTCATGATCATAGATATTGCAACAGTCATATCGGAATCTCATAAAAACTAATAAATATCCCGTTTTAAGTTCTAATAATATTATAGACAGTCAGTATGTACCCATCCTAACATTATTAAAACATACGAAACTTTTGCTAAAGATAAAAGTTTCTTCACATAATATGTTTGTAACAGTTATAATCTAAATTGTTATTAAGCTATTTAAAACGTAAGCATTACTCACACTTACATTATATCGAAAAGTCTTTTATTTAATAACCTATATGCATAGTTGCATAGCACAAAATTAGTGATTGCATTTAGAAACATGATGTTTGATCTTGAACTTTTCATTTTATATTATGAGTAAGTATCATTAATCAGTTTATAGTCTAGAACTAACTTGTTAGCCTAGGTATTAGTACTTTTTTATTGGTCTGTAAATCGTCTAATTACCTTGCAATTAGAATAACACCTATAAGTGTGGCTTGCGGAGCTGGCTTTTTTTTTTTGAGGGGTAAAAATCATCCGATGGCTACTCCCGCCTTGGGTAAGGTGAGAGGGAGTGTCAGACTCTAAATGTCTAAAAACTACCCCGTTCCTTCTCTTGCGTTGAGCCGGAGCTCTGGTAACCTGTTGCATTGTCCATGTCCATGCGGTGTTGTTTGAAAGATCTACCTACTCGGTCAAGTAAGTATACAGCACCTACAGCGCAGTAGGTACATATATAATTAGAAACACAAATGAATTTAAATTAGAAAAACAAATGTTTAATCCGTTATTAAAAAACCAAGTTATCGATTTTTGAAAGGCTCAGAATAAGACACAAAATAGCATAAAAAACTAGACAGTATTAGATTACACCAGGACCTACCTACTAGGCAAAAAGGTTTTAATTTTCTTTGCAAGGATCTCCAAACAAATCCACATCCTGATTATCAATTTAGCTGATATCATTTTAATATTTCGATATTGAATGATATGTTGCCGCAAAAACATTATATTCGCTGTCCTTGTAATATTTATTTATAGACAAAACTATACAGATTTAGATAAAAACAGCGTGATGTGATATTGGTTAAATCAATGCAGGATTATGGAGGTTTTAAGGAACAATAAAGTGTGCCATGCTTCGGCACAAAGGGGTCGACTCGACAGGAGAAATACCACTGCCTCACAGAAAACCGACGTGAAACTACTCTTGGCCCAATCCCCAACAACTCTGAAATTCCTAAACCCCAAAAAGCAACACACTTGCGTGTGTGTAGCATCTATGGTGTTTCGAGTGTCCATAGACGGCTGTTACAATCTTCATAGCACAGCTACATAGCACATCTCTGGTGGAAAAGCACCTTAGTCTAGTAGTAGACAACGAGTTTTACCTTGGCAGGCCAAAAATGTTGTCCTCATTATTTTAATTATTGTTTATAGTTCACACAATAATGTAGTTTATTACAACGTTTAAGTACTTAGATAACTTTAAGGATGACATAAAGTGATTTAAATTTTATGGGTTGCGCTAGGTTACCGCCGCAAAATTACTTAAATACGAGATCAAAGTCATCAAAGCCGCTTTGCACTCACGTCATTCTAGGCGGGTTTCATTGCTGCTAATTTATTGTAGCTTGTATATTTTTTTTTTTATATTTCAAAGGTCGATATTTAGCCGCTATCTCACCTGGTAGTAAGTGGTGATGCGGCCTACGATGGAGCACGTCTGCCCATGAGCAACCTATTCACTCGGGCTTTGAAGACACCCAGGTTTTTACCCACCAGGAAACACAAACGCAAAGAAGATTTCATTTCGTCATATTTCTAACAATGTGTTTCTAATCTATTTATTTAGTAAAGGTTTTAAGGTTTTACGGCCTACTCAGAGTCATTATTTAATGATTAGGTAAAAACAATTGCTAAGGACTCGGTTAAAACCATTAAACGATTATGATAGCGGTGTTTATAGTTTTAAAACTTCTATCAAAGGTCCTAAACGTTTTCATTACTCTCTCATATATGACATTTTCTTAGAAAAATAAAAATGAAGCCACACAACCAATGTCGACGATGTTCCCACGATTAAAATTTTGCATGCACAAACAAACAAACAATCTTTACTTATAAACATAATCAGCTTTGAGTACGTGATTCCAATCTTGTGAACTGTGTCGTGTCGTTGCCTTACGTAGTACAGACACCAGCATGACAACCTACCCCTTATCACTAACATTCTTCAAACGATTCACATCCTTATACTTTTCCAAATAGAGTTGGTATTTGTGTGAAAAGAATTTTGCAAATAAGGTGAGTTTGATGTGCAGCTATGTATGTTCTGCAAACATTTGAAGGTCGCGTGTAAAAGTTTTTGTTTTGATGTCTTGTTTTGAGTAATTAGCGTGAAATTGTAACGTTAGGTCTTATTTACAGTTAGGTAATTCAAGGTTAGGTTCTCTTTTAGTTCTTGTATTGTGACGAATGTAACATATGGCAAGGGTAATTTTCCAGCAGAGATATGCAGTGCTATGCTACGAAGGTGAAATAGCTAAGCTGTGAAACTATGTGACTATTTCCACAGATACTAAGCTAGCTGTGCGAGTACGATGTGTTATGAATAACATTACGTTTTACAACTCCTGAGCAGCACATAATTTTTTCATCAGATATGCTCCAGAATCCGTGTTGTTCCTAAAAAAAAATGAGAAAACGAAAAATTTTAATAGTGCCATATCCCCCTCAAACCCCTCCTACATACATTCGAAGCAGTCTAACACATTTTCTTAAATAGCAGGCGTTATACTATTTTACCCAATTAACGACCACCCAAAAACCTCATCGACCCAATTAATCAAGTTTACAAGTTACACCAGTTCATTACGCATTACACACCCATCATCGTAATCCGTAATCCGTAATCACTGCTTACCATGGATTACGGAAGTTATGTTTACGATTACGCGCAGTCAAGGTGATGTCAATGAACTCTGACCTGAAGCGTATGTAGCTAGCAACTAAGAGTAAAGCCTTATGTAGTCATACTCTATGTTATGCCTCGGAAAATTGGTGTCATAAGAAAGTGAATCTTATTTTCATTAATGTTAGGTATGGAATTAGGTGTTTTTTTTATGGAACACGCCGGTAATCGAGCAGACGTATCACCTGATGGCAAGCAATCGCCGCCGTCCATGAACACTTGAAACAGCAGAAGAGTTACTGGTGTGTTGCCGGCCTTGTGGGGGTTAGGAATTTAAGGGTTGTTGGGGAATTGGGGATTGGGAAGATTGGGAAGGGAGGAATCGTGTGTTATTTGTATTGGGACCCAAATACATTATAATATATCTCAGTCTGTATTTAAAGGTAAGTACATACAATGACCGGAGCTGCGGACTACTGGCTGGTTTACCGGGGCTCCGGCTCGAAAAGCAGGAGTAGGAACGGGATGGTTTTTAGTGAGTGAGAGTATGACACTACCTATAATATAGCCTGATGATTATCCCCCCTTAAAAAAATCACGTTCAGGTACTTGATTTTTTTGTGAGTATATACTGTTTGAAATAATGTGCTGTTTCTGTGCATTTTTTGACAAGCTTAAGGAAAGACTTTAAGATATTGGAAATTGACAATTTCATAATAAAATAGAGATGAGTCGAGTTGACAACTTCATGGTGATTTCATGGTGAACGAAACAGGAATGGAGACATCACATAAGTCATGCAATTACAACACTAGGTACCCATCTTTAGAACATTTCAATTATAATCTTAAACCGAAACCAACCTTATTATTAATCACCAACAAACGATATTCAACTCTAAAATAAAGCCATTAGAATAAAATTTAGCAAAAACAATCTCTTCAGTAACGCCCAAACTTGCATAAAAGCTTCAACAGAAATAACTCTATTTTAAACGTAGCCAATTACAGTATGCTCTCATTCTAGTACACACATACATCAAGTTAAAAAACCCAATATAAACTGAACTTTGAATGTGTGAAAAGATCATACGAAGCTAGACCAAGATAAATTGGTTATTTATATGTACTACCAAAATGTCACCATACATGTAAGATGAGGTGCCATCGTTAATAAAGCGTTTAAAATAATTAACTGTTCCACCAACAGATGGCGTTGTTAATAACTAACTCGTTTACCAAACAGTTTAAGTGTTAAGTTATGGAGTGTAAAGTTCGCGTGCTTATTCTTGAGATTAAGTTGTTCAAATTACCTAAGTCAAATATTTTAATCTGTGTTGTTTAATGTAGGGTAGCGAAGCAAATGTGACGTTAATTAAAGTCACATCTGGTTATGCAGCAGTGCTTATAATTATTGTTTTAATTGGTTTGTATCGTTACACCTTTTATCTCCATAAAGGGTAGGCAGAGGTGCATTGTACGATGTACACTTAATTTTCACCATTTGTGTTATAAGATCCATGTAAAAGGGCGTGAGCCAATTGCTTACGCTAAATTCCAGACTCTGAGCTACTACTGAGTTTTTTTTTTCGAAAAACTGTAAAAAGCCCAATAATATTTTGCCCGACCTGGGAATCGAACCCGAAATCCCTTGATTTCATATGGAGCCGGGAAACCGCATCCACAACTCTTGTTCAGCAGTCATCCTTACGACAATAGGACGAAAGCAAAACATAGTCTTAGTAACAAATCTACTTAAACAACGATTAAACTAACAAAATAAAATAAGGTATTGTTAACCGACTTTTCAAAAAGGAGTGGGTTCTTAATTCAGCTGGTATGTTGTTTTTACTTTATGTTTACTAATCGGCCAATGACTTCAAAACAAAACACAGGCATGCCACAATAAAAATAAGCAAATACAAAGCAGGTATGTATTACTCAATTTGACACTATCTCTCTCATCCCGTTACTTACTTGTCTGCCCACCCATTAATTATAACTGTGCAAATTGATACCTGACAAAGCGATAAGCATCTCTATTATTATGCTAATTAAGTCCAACCTCCTTTGGCTAGTAATTACAGGTTCAAACGGTTTGTTCTAGCAAAAAATGTAATGAGTTAATTATTGTGATTGGGTTAATATTGCCTGATTGGTGTACTGGTTGTGAAGTCGGTTCTTCGGTTGTTATAGTACATTATGTTAGTATTCTAAAGCATCTTACATGATATTGCAAAATCTATCTTTTTGAAAAAACAGGTTGATGAGTTTTAAAAAACAGGTTCACAACATTTGATGGAGTCGGAATACTTCTATTTTAAGGTACCGTAACTTCTACCGGGATCACGGGCGAGGTCAGCCTTAGAGCATGGTCCCAGCCATAGGAACGACTTTTTTAAGGATCCAGTGACTTCTCCCACCTTAGACGAGTCAAGAAGGAGTGTCAGACTCTTACTGGGTAAAATTACCCCGTTCCTACGCCAGATCTTTGAGCCGGAGCCCCGGAAACCTGTTACGTTGTCCGCAGTTCCGGATCGGACAACAGCCTTACCGGGCCCCATCCGTGGTGGTCTGATGGGTCTTTGAAGCGCACGCGGAACGGGATACGCCGTACACACGGGTCTAGGTTTAGGTAGAGCTACCCTTGCTCGTCGTTTGCAGACCCGCCGGTGGCCGGAAATCGTCGCACAATCCCCGACGCTCGGAGTGTCTCTCCTGACGGCTGGCACGTGAATGGTAACTCCTAACGGGATCACGGGCGCGACCAGCTTCATACCATGGTCCCGGGAGTCCAGCGAGTTGAAATGACTCCCTCCTTCCCTGACCCTTTGTTGATTATCCATTCTTACAAAATAAGGTACCGGCAACTCCTCATTAAGCATAGCATACTCAAATCCTTTCAAGGAAAACAGGACACAAAATATTTAAAAATAAAACATTACTCAACTTTATTTATTTCCGTTAACCATTTATCTGTTTCCATATTACTTTTTTTGTTGTAAAATGTTTAAAAAACAATGACAGACGGTTTGGCCTGGGATGACCCAAGGAAACCAACATGTAATTATGATGCCACACCACGCAGAACGTGTCATTCTTCATCAGAACGATGATCGCTTGACATAATCATTTAATGTTTGTATTTCCTTGTTTTATTTTTAATGTTGATAAAATTGTATGTGTGTTTATTAGTAACTGTAACTTATTATTGCTGCAGTGTTTTAATAGTTTTTTCCAAACTATAGTTTGCCAGTGGCGTCCCCTGCCCGGCTAAGGGGTAATAAGTATCTCTCCAGCTTTCTATCTATCTCTAGATAAAAGTCGTCCCGGAGCTGCGGACATTGTAACAGTTTAACGGAGCTCCGGGTCAAAGCAGGAGTAGGAACGAAGTGGTTTTTAGTCAGTAAGAGTCTGACACTCCCTCTCACCTCACCCAAGGCGGGAGAAGTCATTGAATGATTTCTGCCTCGTTGCATAAAAATCGCTCTATTGCGACGTAAAAGAACGACAAAGAAACATAATTACTATCCCAAAAATAAACTATGTTGTATCAATTAGTGACTTTACAAAAGTCCTCAGATTAACCTAAAAATCTATTCAATATAGAATAGAATAAGTCCGTCGAATTTAATTACTATGTCAGCTGAAACTGCCGCACTATTTTATTAGTCGTGTTCTCATTGGATAATATACAGCTGTCACGGATGCGACATAAAATTCAACCAATGAAATTAATGATGTACCGTGTTTTGCGTGACGTCATAGGTTGGGAAATGTTAGGGATGACACATAACAGTTAATAGCAGAAAGTGTTGGCAAGTGTGCATTTCATTTTAAAAGAGTAGTTCTAGTCTATATTCAGTCAGAAGTACTTATAAGGTAAATTACAGAACATTTTAATCAAGACCTTTCCCGGTGTAGAAAATACAATGTTAAAAATCGTTCAATTGTATCGTCACGCCTTTTAAAACCGAAGTGGCAGACAGAGGTGCATATTGTAGCACTTTACAATGTATATCCACTTTTCATCATTTGTGTCCCATTGGTCCCATGTAATACTTAGGGGATACCTATTATACTGGGTTTTTTTTTTGAGGGGGAAAATCATCCAATGACTTCTCCCGCCTTGGGTGAGGCGGGAGGGAGTGTCGGACTCTTACTGACTAAAAACCATCCCGTTCCTTCTCCTGCTTTGAGCCGGAGCCCCGGTAACCTTTTACGTTGTCCGCAGCTCCGGATCGGGCATCAGCCCTACTGGGCCTCATCTGTGGTGGTCTGGCTCTTTGAGGCGCGCGCGGAACGCGACGGTTCTGGTTCTGGTCGGGCGGCGAGCTACCCTTGCTCGCCGTCCGCAGACCGCACTTACGGTGGCCGACCTAAGAATTGAACACAAGACCGCTTGCCTGGCAGTCGCAACTTGGAACAACTCTACCAAGGAGGCAGTCGTGCGTAAGTCATTGGCTATAACATCGTAGACAGACACGCTGAAGGTTTAAGGATATTTTTATCACCACTAATGTACTTTTTGTAATAATTAGTAGATCGATAGCATCATTACAAATTTACGAAGACGGAAGAATAGCAAATATCTTTTTAATATTTATTCAAGGTCTGGCTTCGTGGTAGTTCTTTTAACATAATATAGTCTAACTTACTATGTAACAGTAGCAAAAACAATGCAAACACGTTTAAATCATTACACAAAGCCATCAATCAGTCGCCGATAGCATTTATTTTACGATCAAACTAATCAATCGATCATTAAGCTTTGAAGACTGTTGTTTCATACAAGATAACTTCGTCATTATGTATATTCATTATGAGTGGGAAGACGTCCACTGCTGAACAAAATCCTTACTCCTTTATGTCGAACGACATTTCGTCACTTGAATCGGATGGCTTTCCGACGCTTACCCCACTCTAGAACACGTTTACCCTATCGGTAATCGGTTCTTCGACAAATGTGATACCACTTTTTTTAAATGAGTTTTTGGGCAAAATCATTAAATGAGTTTGTTAAATGAGGTGAGGCGAGAGGTAGTGTCAGACTCTTACTGAATAAAAACCACCTCATTTCTTCTCCTGCCCTTCGAGCCGGAGCCCCGGTAAACGCGCTAGGTAGTACATTACCACTTCAGCTAGCAAGCTGACAAGGACTAGACAAGGATTATTAGCAAATAATCCGTGTCTGTATGAAATTGCACAATAGTGTGGATCTTCTTGATAGCGATGAGAACAAATCTTTATTCTCATGATACCAGCATAATGTTTAATGTGATGAATCGAGTAATTTGTACTGATTAATGTTCCATTAATTTGATTTGATTAATTGTACAGTTTGTGGCATTCAATGTTGAGATGGTCATGTTCAATGTCCAGGTGCATTACTATGATGCATTGTGATTAATATGCTCTATGAACTTTTATTTTGTGAAGCATACAAAATGATATTAAGAACTATTCACCAGTTATGAGTGTGATGAAATAAAAATGAGCTCATTATGTAAATCAAGGGCGATATCTATCGACGAACGTTATTTAATATCAGATTTTTGTTAATGTAAAAAATAAGTAAATGGAGATATTCGTCCTATATTTTGAGGCGCTGGATAACGGATTTTTAAAACCTACCGACCTGGTGCTAAATGGGGATGCTTAGTAGTGGATGTTTTGTGGTTGACGATAAGTTGATATGATAAGAATACCAACTTACCTACGTGAATCTGCAGAATCCTGTGCTTCTCCGTCTCTCCAATAATTCATCTTTCTACAAAAACTACTCATGAAAAATTGAACTAAGTATGTACTAATGTTCTTACTAGTACAATAGCAAATAACAGAGGTAGCAAAAAACATGTAAATCGTATTAAGTGCCAATATATCGACACTTTATCACGACCTATGACATTTAACAACAATAAATTTGTGGTATCATGCAAAGAATTGCAGATTGATATATGGCGGTCATTAATTCAGATATACAAATAAGTTAGGTTTTGTCCACGGCACATTATAATATAGAGTCCATTTTTTTCCAGATTCTGTTTTATTTAAAAAATCCCAATCCTCATTCCCATACCTAAACTAAAATCTCCAAATGCTTAGCCGATTAGCGAATGGTCGCCACCATTCGCGTAACACTTGAAGAGTTACAAATGTGACGCCGACTGGGAATTGGGGATTGAGGACAGGAAATTGGAGGTTGAGGAAAGGACATTCCCAATTCCAATCCCTATTCCTTAAAAATGCAAACCCTAAAAAGGTCGGCCTCAAACTTGTAACTCCTCAAGTGTTACGTGGGCGCCACTGTCAGGTGATACGACTACTCGTGTGTCGCCAAACACTTAAAAAAAGCCTTAGTTCTTTTTTTCACTCAAATAATCTTAGTTTACTATTTTTGTCATCATCATCAATTGGGAACGACTTGCATCCAGAGGATTGCGACCACGAAGAAACAAAAAAAAATCGAATTTGTGATTCAAACCTGAAACTTAAATCGCATCTATTCATTAATCGCAATTATTCTTATTTAAATATCGAGAACCTTATTCATATTTGATAATAGAGTAAGTTTTACTTTAGCAGAGATGCTCTAAAATATAATGGATAATAACCTTCCTTGTCTAAATAATCACGACATTAATATCAATATGCAATAAGGTGGTATTGAGAGATTAGTAATGAAATTAAAGAAAATAAAATGCATTATAGTACATACTGGGCTTGTGAAATACTATTTAGGTGTCAATTATGACCCGGTTTGTGTTTGCACATTGTACATAATTATTATAAATCTCCCGATCGAAATGCGGTGCACCCCTTCAATCTGCGGTTCTTTCACTCTTTAAACTCAATGGGACGGGAGACCGGAGAGATATTAGACGCAGTAACAACGACTTTACGTGCTTTCCGAAGCACGGGTCACCGCCAAACTTCCTGACTCCAGGCTTTTTACCGGCGCGGGAATCGAACTACTGCATTACTTAGACTAAGGCTAGCCTTCGCTACATAAGACAGTGTGCCAAATTTCCACACATAAGTGAGTAGAAGAGTTTAAAAAGTCTCTGTCAATGGCGTAATTTTTTATGGTATAACCAGTGTCCTTTGATTTCCAAATAAAAGTACCCAAATGCGTCAAAAATTGGTAAAAGTTATTTGGTAATTTCATTAAATTTATTTTACACAGTAACTAGTATAGTAATTGTTTTTTTTATGGTATAAGCCGGCAAACAAGGTGACGGATCACCTACTGGTAGGCAATTGTCGCCATCCATGGACACCCGAAATACTAGAGGCCTTACAAATGCGTTGCCGGTCTTTTGAGGGTTAGGACCTTAAAAGTTTTGGCAATCGGGAAGATTGGGAAGGGGGTGATAAGCCTCCAATAACCTTACTCACACAACGAAACACAACGCAAGCGTTGTTTCACTTCAGGTTTCTGTAAGATCTACATTACACAGATGTCATCACTCTTGTCTTCCACTGGAGTAGGCAGAGACAATGTAACACCAAATCATGACATGAGATCCATCATTCAAGTTCACTTCTCCATTGCCCTCAGGCGCAACAACGATTAGCTTAATCTAAAGACAAAACCTACATATTCTAGTTCAAACAAGTCAAGCTCAGCCAACGATTATACACGCAGGTATAATTTCTATGAATATTTATTTTGCCGACCGGTTCTGTCGCTAAGGTTAATGACCGTAAAATGATTAGTTCGGGCCGATTGTCATATGTTACCGCGATAATATTACACTATCGTAAATTAGTAATTTATGATAGGTTTCTCGGAATTTTTTGGTAAAAGCTTTTGCTATGGGATTTAAAAGAGATTGTTTAATATTATTTTTTGGGTTTTTTCATTCTCTAAATCTATATATACCTACATGTGGTAATGCATGTAAATTGATTGACAATTTAATCAATTAACATCATTGGTATAATCTGCCAGGATTTGGCTACGCGTCTGGTGCAGCGGCTGGAACGCATAATAAATAATTATAACATAGAAAACATAAAGTACAGGACTATTTTTACAGATGTAATTTACAGTAGCACGGAGTCTGGAATTATGCTCAGTAAGCATATTGCAATAGGCTCACCCCTTATTACAATACATGGGACTTATAACACTAATGGTGAAAAGTAAGTCTACATTGTACAGTGGATAAAAGGCGTGACGTTACACATTGCTACATAAACATGATTTTCGACTACCCACATAATACCTATGGTCGGTTATTCGAAATTGCGAAAATGATAGATTTTAAAAACCGAAATTGTAAGCTAGTAACCCAAAAACCCCATGATCTTTACCCTAAAACTATAATATATCTGTCAAAAGGCAACAAACGTGTGATGTAAACTTAGCTTTGTATATAGGTATTATCAAATAATAAATATGGACGATGTATGACATAACTCTGTATTATAACTTTAATACAATTTATGCTAAAATCCGTTGAAAGGCATTTAATTAAGTTTGACTAGTCGATGAATGAGTATAAGCATAATACATTAGCTCTATTTTCCTCGACATTCAATGATACTCTGCGTCATTTAACGAATATGCATGTAAGCTACAAATGATGATCACCAGATTTGAATGAGAGATGCAATGTAGCCGTGGCGTGGATACAGCTTTCAGCTTTGATTTTTTTCTACGCATGATGCAAGATTCGTCTTGCAATCGTCAAAACGAAAACGTAACAAATACTTTTGTGAAAACCGCGTCAAAATCGGTTCAGTCCAGCCTTCAGATAATCCCGCACAATCATACATACATATCTACAGGTCAAATAGAGAACCTCCTAGAGTTTTTTCAACTCGGTTAATTAGTAGCACCTAGTAAGATAATAAAATACACATAATCGTATTTTTATTTACTTCATTATGACACAGAATCCTAAAAACAAAACGAAAGTAAATCTGCCCTCAGCTATAAATACTTTGAAAACTAAGAAATCAGTTTCCTGCAGGCCTTGGCAGCACGCCCGTCACAATTTATTTATGCATTCGTGATATTTAAGCCCGAATATGTCCGGAATTATGTTTGTTGTCCACACAAGTGGTAAGTATTTAAGTAGTGCATGTTAAATAATATAAAACATGTTGACAAAACTTTTAAACGAAATCATTTAAACTTGACTTGTGTGTAGATGACTTGACTGCACCTGATTGATTATAAAATTGTGTTATAATTATTAATACTTCGTATATTGATATTGTTGTAGGTAGTTATTTTACGAAGAAATTTATAAGGATAAGTATTTGATAATCGACTGTCTCGTTGGTCGATTGACCGCAATTGCGACTGCCGTGCGAGGGGTCTCGGGTTTGATCCCCGGGTCAGGCAAAGTATTACTGGGTTTTTTTCGGTTTTTCGAAAAAGTCTCAGTAGTAGCACGGAGATTAGAATCGTGCCCGGTATATGGCAATAGGCTATTGCATGGGACTTATAATATAAATGGTGAAACGTGGGTGTACATTGTTCAGTGATATTACGTGCCGTAAAGTGTACGCCTATCCCGTCGGAGATAAAGATGTGACGATACATGTTTGATAATGTTTTATGTAAAAACTATTGGGTGGACAGTAGTAAAGCTACTAGGCTACAATTTGTCGACCAAATATTAGCAATTTATCAAAGAAATAAACGTATATGAATACACAATGTATTTTTGCAATAAACCTTATTCGTTTGCGACTAAAGAATATTTTATAAAGTTTTTTTTTATAAATATTATGGAACTAAACTTTTTATAAAGATCATATCATTTCTTTAATGATATCGTCTTTCGTATAAATAAATACATTTACTTATTGTTCTCATCAAAGAACGTTGGCATTCGATTCACGTATTCAAGAGATGACTCAAGTTCTAAGTTTCTAAACTAATAAATTTCTGTCTTATTCACAGAATATCGAATGATTTTACTTGGAAACATTACACTATTGGATGATGGATGACATCCACACTCTTGTATGAATGGTATTTATTGTAAGTGTCACTCTATTCTATTGTTTTGAACATCCTTTTGTCAAAATGAAATAGAGCGTAAAACTTTTTTGAAACCCTGTCCGGACCACACCCACTCTTTTTTTTTGAAAAACATCTTATATTGTTATCCTTAAGTCATCTTTTTGTACTTTTGCCTGAGATAATTAGCAAGGAAATGTTTGTAACTGCTTTGAGCCTTGGATTCAATAACCTACCACTATGATTGTGGCAAACCCTTTTATGTAGAGGAGGCACATAGTCTAGCAGTGGACTGGACACAAATTCTGACTTAATGTTCTGAATTCTCACAGAAAACCGACGTGAAACAACGCTTGTGCTGTGTTTCGTTGTGTGAGTGAGGTTACTGGAGGCCCAATTATCCCTCTTCCCAATCCCCGATTCCCCAACAACCCTTGAATTCCTAACCCCAAAAAGACCGGCAACACACTTGTATTTCGGATGTCCATGGGTGGCGGCGATTGTTTACCATCAGGTGTTACTTATGCTCATTTATCAGGTCATACCATAAAAAATGTCGATACTGTTCATACTTATACGGATGGTAAGACAGTGAGCTGATGTGACACTAATTATTATGTCACAATACATTTTCCAATGACAGAGAATCGTGTTACACATTCAATTTATATACTAACTGTCACACTCAGAGTCAGTTAATGGCTACTTAAGTCGTTCCTTAGTAAAACTTTAAAAAACTCACTAACTGCCACACTCAGAGTCATTTAATGCTTACTTAAACTATTCCTTAGTAACGATTTTGTATGGAAAACAATTGCTAAGGGAGGGGTTAAGTAACCATTAAATGACTCTGAGAGTAAGTGTATTATAGTGTCAAAGTCTATTTCTACCCTAACAGGTATAATGTTCAGGTAGTCTTGTAGAATAAATTATTTATTTTAAAAGATCAAAACTATGGAAAAAAGGCGAAAAACAGGTCAAACCTAATTCTATTTATAACCGGTTAATGTAATAGTTCACGTAAATGTCAATTGTCTTGCATAGCACTCTTCAAGCTATACACCACCAATTTATCATGACCTCGCTTTGTATGATCTTTACATACATTGAAGAGTCAGTTTATACTGGTTTGTATAGGTTGATGTGTAGTGTGTGGTGTAAATACATGATCTCATTTTGGCATTGTGGTATTTGATGGACATTAAATTTTATGCGATCTGCATCCAAATATACTAAAATAGGCAAATGATTGTGAACAGGATATCGATGCATTTTTAAACAACATAGCATTTGGAAATAGAATATTGTTAGATTTTGGTAAAAACCCTAGTTTCTTGACTTCTTTTGTTATGGTCTAGTTTGGTGTAAAGGCCAGGTACATGTAGATATCGTAGATAATTATGTATACTAAATAGAGATAAATATAAGTAGTAATTAATAAACTAACAATACTATTATTATATTTTTATTTTTTTGTGGGGGGAAAATCATCCAATAACTTTTCTCAACTTTTGTATAAACTTTTTTTTATACGGTGAACCGTTTTCGAGATAGAGGCAGACGCGGTCACTGCATCTCTTAAAAAAATTTTTTTCGTCTAACTTATCCGTGATGGTTGTCTATGGATAGGACATAAAAAAATACGTCATGGTTCCTAAAACCATTTTTTGTCAAAATCAATCGTTTGAAAGATCCGCACGCTTCCAAAGTGGAAAAATGAGGTCTATCGAATGCCCTACTGGGCCCTCTAACTTTTAAAATAAGTGAGTAAGAAAACTATATTTAAATATATACTTAGATTTACACATGGAACACCTTTCAATGAAAATTGGTTATGAATGAGTATATAAGTAATTATTTTTATCAAGGACGAGTTTATTGTCAATACACATTTAGAAAATACAACATTAGGTGTGTATTTAGCTTAAAAATGTATGTATAAACCCATAGGAAATGAGGTATTTCGAAAAACCGCAAATAATTACGATTTTTGGGCCCTAATTGACCCTGAATTTTAAGGGTTGCTTACACCCTACCATATGTAGGTTTTGAGACAAGTTTTAGGGGTCTTTACAAGTATATACAAAATTACAAAGCTGGGTATCTCGAATTCCGAGGTGCAATTCCTAAATTGACTGGACTATATGGTCTGGGTGGGTGTAAAGGCTAGGTAAATGTCAGTAATAGTAGATATGTATACTAAATATAGGTAGTTATTAATATACTAACAATACTATTATTATATTTAAAGTACCTTTTTACACAAGGAACACCCTTCTTGTTTTATATGGTATTAAGTAACATTTTTATCAAGGACGAGTTTATTGTCAAACACATTTAAAAATACAAATTTAGTATTTAGCTTGAACTGAAAACTTAGAATACGAATAATCCAAATAATTAATTTGTAATTACAATCATGTCTAACGAGACTAATAAAATTTTTCTTTAAATTATAAGTTACAAAGTTTACTTGTCATGCAATTTTAATTGAATTAATGCAATTACAAAAATATTAAATTCATTTAATATCTTCGAATTGAAATGACTCGTAAATAGCTAAAAAGGTTAAATGTTGTAAATAGATTACTCATAAAATCGAATGCGGAATTAATTAACAATCAATAAAAAATATTAAAATACTAGCTGACCCGGCAAACTTTAAACAGTTAACATATTTTTCTCACGTTTTAAACCTTTCCTTCTGAATAATTCATATATAGCCAAATAAGTCCGTTTTCGACTGACAGGTCACTAACACTATTATATAAACTTACTGACGGCAAATTTGCCATGTTTATTCACTTATGGTGAGTTTCTGATATTTCGATGCACTTATACTTATATTAGTTCTAATAAAGCATATACAATTTGGTAAAAATCGGTAAAACCGTTGCATGGGAGTAACTAATATTTATTGTGACATGAAAATTTTATTTATTTGATTAAACATTTTCATAGCTAACGTAGAAGAATACACGGAAAATAAAATTCGATACTAATTTAATTATTCTCGGATATACATATGTAAAAGAACAATATTAAAAAACAAGACTGCCCCTGAATTCTATATTAAGTAAATAACTGCTCAATAAAATTGAAAACTAGAGGAGAGGAGAGAGGAGAATAATAAAAAAATATTGCAAACGCCCAAAATCTAAGTTTATTATCCATAAGAAATTAAAAACAATAATTCAAACGAGTAAACCACATCGCTTGAACTTGGCTTAAACGCACATCTTCACAAATTTAGTAAAACACTCCGCAAAAACGGAGAAGAAAGAAATTTGACTCCTATTACGACGCAATAGAGATGAGTTAGACTCTGCATATGTGTTAGACAGCTGCAAAAGTAACTTGGCAGAATGATATAAGCGTGTTTTTTAGAAGACTTTTCAAACGCTATAAAAAGCAAAAGTTGCTTCATTGTACCACCAGTTTAAGTGGGCTAAGCAGAGTACACAGATCCCTGAGAGGGATATAAGGACAATGATATTGGTAATAATTTATTTTGTGTCATTGTGATGTGAATAGTGTCGTATAGTTGCGCGAGAGTCGTTTGTTATTGGAGTTCGAATTATGAAATTTTTTGGCGGTATTTTGTTTTTTTGGTGGTTTGGTTTTGTTCATCCCTTTGGATGTTCAATTGTTATCTTTTTTATATATTAATTAGTAATGCCTGTTTTTATTTATAATAATAATCCTCATTATTAAATTTATTTGTAATTATTTATTTATACTAAACCAACTAGACAATTAGACCAACTAACTACCTAATAATTTTAAGTAAATGGTAGAAAAAAGTAAAGTGCATATTTTTAGACTTTTAGATGCTTTCATTAATATTAATCTCTAATACTATTTACCTATAAAATATGAAAATAACATTTTCTATCTTATATATTCTATACATAATATTGGCATAAACTGAGATAGTGATAAAAAGTCAAAAATAAATTATTTAAACTTATTAGTACCTACAATAAAATCTTCAAAAATAATCACACTTTCATACCGCTTAACTTTCGAATTTTTCTAGCAAATTTTCTAGGAATAAGTCTGTAATTTATTGTAAAAATCTGATGACGTCAAAACGCACTATTTCATACAAAATTCAAAAAAAATATAGTTTTTTGATATTTTGAAAAGTTATGAAACTAGCCTATTATTATTTGATAATAATATAACGAGCAACACCTGGAATACTAACAAACCAATCATTCAAATAATACTAATATTAAATATTAATACTTCACAAAATCTAGACTTAGACCAAAAAACAAAGCTGGCTCGGAAAAGGTCAACAGATAGTCTAAATTCAATCATTAAATATTAATAATAACCACATCAACTTTATTCATTAAACCAGTCTTAGTATAATAATTTCATTATTAAAACATGCCACTGATTTTCCGACAATATTTATTTTTGTTCGAAAACAATCATCATAATATATATGCAAACAGGTTTGAGTTGACAAGTCATTTTAGCATGATAATTTCTTAAAAAGTATAATTAGGTAGTGGCCGGAGTCATGACTATGATATTTTTGCATTTTTGGTGATCAAATCCAGAAGGTCTGCACAGAAATATTAAGGAAGTCTATTAAGGAATATAGTCATAGTCTTATTAAGGAAGCATCTGTATACGATTAAAGTTCAATGTCCCTTAATTTGCAAACAAAAAGTACCTATAAATTCATATACGAATGAAAATTGCTATGAAGTTATAAAATGTACTCGATTTTTAATTAATTTTAAACAGTACCTACTTTTTATTCTATAAACCGGTAAACGAGCTGACGGATCACCTGATGGTGGGCAATCGCCGGCGCCCATGGACACCCAAAACACCAGAGATTTACAAGCGCGTTGCCTTTTGCGGGTTAGGAATTTAAAGGTAGTTGGGGAATCAGGGTATAGAAAGATTAGGAAGGGGAGTAATTGGGCCTCTGGTGAAGTTACTCATGCACCGAAATACAACGTGAGCGTTGTTTCACGTCGGTTTTCTGTGAAGTCCTGATATCACCCGAGTCGAGCCAGCCCATGCCTGCCCAAGCATGGCTTTCCCACACTTGTCCCACAATTATGTTTAGTTTACAATATGCATGTCAAATCTAGATACCTACGTCTAGGTAATAGCGCAGTTCATAACTTTAAAGAAAGTATTGAAAACTAGTACCTAACTTTCAAAATACCGGGCCGAATTTATGATCAAACTGGATTCTTTAAAAAGAAAAAATCTGTAAACGAATAATTAAAACAATTTTATTCGCTTTTCAAAAAAACCTTCCTCAAAATGTTTTAGTAAAATTTATTGCAAGGAGAACAGTTTAAACATCATCGTATCATTAATCTTAATGCTCCTAACATTATGTAATTTCTAATCTAGATCTTATATTTTTTTATTTCAATCACAAGATTGATTACTAAAAATTCCATTATTTCTATATAAAATATTTATAGACAGATGGTATCACTAATTAAGGTTAAAAGTCATATAGCACCACCTAAATAGACAAACAGTTGCCTAAAGAAAAAAAAGTGGCGAAACAGGACCGGATTTTAGCCTCATTTGCATTTTATTACGTGAAGATGATATTTTGAACTCTTGACATCTTGCTTTAAGGCTCTGCGCATCCTGTCCATGAGATTGTAGATCTTAAAAACTGGACACTTCGAGGCTAACTTGGAACATTTTATTCTGTTTGTTTTCCCACAAGACTTTTGTATTTTTAGTAAGAGATATCCTTGAGTTTTATCAGGTCATCTAAATAATTATAATTATATTCGCTTTCCAGGTACTATTAACCGCTTTCGCAGCGGTATGTGGGGCAGGAAGAATAGACGCAAGCTTCCTACCACCAATATCGGCCAAATCCATTGGAGGTAGCGCTGGTGGCTTGCAAGTTTCCCTCGATGGATCCGCCCAAGGTGCTGCTGGACTACCCACTGGTAGCTTCACAAATGACGCCCAAGGAGTGGTGGTAGACGCAGCAAGTCCTGGAACCAGGACATCAGGCGCTGAACCATCTGGTTTAGGAGGACCAAGAGCTTCTTATGGTTCGACAAACTCTAAAGTAGGAGATGCTGCATTCACAGGATCTGTAGCTAGTCCTCTTGCAAGGATAGCGCCTGGCTTTGGTTCCATTGTGGGATTAGAAGATTCTGAGAAAGTCAGTGGCAATGCATTGAAGATTGCCAGCAATGCAGTAGATACCTTCAGTTATGGATTTGAGACTGACAATGGAATTTCTGTTGGTGAGGACGCTGTTGCTCAGGATGGTGTTAATGCAGGAGGAGCTGTCGGCCATGTTAATATTGGTGAGTGTTCTTTGTTTTTGAAATTATATTATTTACAACCTGTATATTAAGCTAAAGACACTCAGTGTAGAAAGATGATAACAAATCTAAACACTTTCCAATAATGTCAATACTACACTTAGCAATAACATTCAATCGTCCGTACAAATATTTGTGTAGATTGTAGATCACTTTAAATCTAAACGAAAAAATCAAGTGTTTCTTCACAACTTTTTTATGATCAGAATCTATCAAAAACCAGTGTTTTTTGAACACTACCTATACAATAAAGAATGACACCGTTTCATAATTCAACAGCCGCTAATAATAATAAATATTAACCTAAAAGCTATTAAAATAAAGTGATAATCGTCAAAATCATAATTTGGAATTTATTAAATTGATAAAAAACAACGTGACTTGCCAATAAAATCGGGTCTAGACCATAATAGATTGGCTACGCGTGTTGCATAATTATTAGGATTTTATTTTCAACCATTTTCATATAAAACGTTTTTGATCAGGTTTTTCGATTTTATGAGAAGTCTGGTTTTGTGTCTATTTTGTTCTGGTGTGATATACAGCGGTATTTTTGTAGTATAAAGATATTTTGTTTTCCATATTAGATATTCAAACACTGTTCGGTTAAGGAAGTTTATCTAATCCTCCAAATAAACAAGATTCAGAGCTCTTAGTACGAGTTTTCATTACTCTTAAAGTAATCTAAATGAGAGCGCGTTCGGTGCTGTGATAGGCCGGCTCGAATAAGAGAACCAATCGAATTCACCATCTCGAAAAAACCAACCATATTTCGATTACTTTAAACGTAAAGCAAATTCATACTAAGGTTACAGTACGTTACGAAAATAAAAGGTATTTGAAAATACATTCATATAATATACATTTCCATAGCTTTCCTTGCGTATATAATAATACTTTTCCTGATAATACGGAAGCCGTTGACGAAATTGTAGGGAAATTGTGTGTTAACACTGCAACTAGCAATTTATTCACTTAACGATATTACATTGTGCATCATGAGTACTCGTAACCGCAATATTACCAAGTTTGAGATGACTAATTTTTAATATAATGACCGTCTTGTAGATCATTTTAAAATATTATACACGTATTTTTTATTTTCTTAAGGAAAGAAATACTCTCGAAGATATATCGATTTGAAATATTGTGTGACGTCACTTGTTCACTTCTTGGTTCGTTTTATACGTAGAAATTACGTATTTGCACCCACCCCTACACTTTGACACGTTTTATCTAAATATTATCTTATATTATGACAAAATGAAAAAATACGAGTCTAATATTTTTTCATTACCTAGCTGACGGATGAAATATATTTTTAATTTTCATATCCCGTCATCAACCTTATTACAATATTTACCTCATAGTTAATTTTAGTACACTCATTTAAAGATTGTATTGAGTAACGATAACCCACTCTCAAAGCATAATGACGAGTGTCAAAATATACTTCACAGATGTCGCTCTAATTACAAGACGGATCATTAATCTATCTGTCAATGCAGCTTACTAAGACACCTCTCATTCACAATATCGGTACCATCCACTTCAAAGGCTTTTGTATGATCAACAAAGGTTTCTCACACAGGTATCATTGACAAATTACTCACAACTTTCATTTTTATTTACAGGCTCATACGAGGAAGGTGGTGCAAGCGCCGGAGCAGCTCTTAATAACGTGAAACCTATTGCAAGTGCAGGAGCTACGTCCAGTGGACTTTTTGCCAGCCAGGGTAGTCAAGCGCAAAGACCTTCATCTGGTATACTTGTTGGAACTTATAATGCTGCTTCTGATGCAGTACAATCCCAGGATCTTAATAAAGAGCATAGGGGGGCTGGAATTTCTGGAAGTGGCCTTTCTTTTGGAAGTCAGTCCAGTAATTCTGCGTCTGCCCAAGCCAGTCAGGGTTTGGTCAGTTCTCAAGGTGCCCAAGTAGTTTCGTCTCAATCGACTGAAAATAGATTTGGTGAAGGTTCAAAGAAGTCTGAGGGTTCTTATTCTCAAACTGGTTTTGGAAGTGGATCTCTAATTAAAACACCCAGCTTCGATGGTTTATCTGGTTCCTCGGCTGGAAACTCTGCTTATAGTTCAGCTGTTGTGAGTGGATCTGGTAGCGCCAGTGCTTTTGCTTCCACTGGTTCTTCAGGTTTTGGGCTGAAGAATGAAAAACCATCTGCGAACTTTGGGTTATCTAGCCAGTTTGCACAAGGTTCAAAATCTGATTCCACGGTTGGTGGATCGTTCTCTGCTCCTGCTGTTGCTTCAGCGTCTGCTTCTGTATCAGGAGTTCAGAAAGGACAACAGAGCATCTCTCAAAATGTTGGCTCTTCAGTACCTAGTTCTCCTATACCAATCTCCACTATTGACTTAGAAGTTAATGAACCTTCCAGTGCTTCTGCATCTGCTTCTGCTTCTGGAAGTCAGTATAGTTCAATTCAATCAAATGAACAGAAATCTGAATCTGATTCATTCTTAAATAGATTCGGAGAAGGCCAGCAGTCTGGTATCAGCCAAGGATCAACTGTGTCCACTCAAGCCGGAGCTTTTGATCCCACAATTACACAAGAGCAGGGAGCTGACTACTCATACTTCTACAAACAACCATCTAAACCTTTTATCACCCCACCTAAGAGTACTAGTTTTGGTCAGGCAATTCCTGTTGGCGTGTTAACTGACAGCCACAGCTCTTCGTCTTACAGTGGTATTACTCAAGCAGCTGTATCTCCTTTCACTTCAACAACTACACGATTTGGTACTCAATCTAGTCAAGTTGATTCCAAACCTTCGGTTGGATCTTCAGTATCTGGTCAGCAAAGTTCTATTGGATTTGGATTAACTGGGTCTAACATTGGTCAGAAACCCACTATTCAAAGTCAGACACAATTCAGTCAATCATCTGTTAGCCAAACTTCTGATAGTGCGCTGTCACCAACCCAACAATATCAAGGTACAATTTACCAGTACAATAAGCCAGCTGTTTCTTTATCTGCACAAGATAACAAGGTTTCTTCTAGCTCATACCAATCAGGCAGTCAGTCTTCTTCTGGACAAATAGTAGGACAGAAACCAACTGTTACTGCACAAACATCTGGCTCTAATTACCAACAATCACAATCAGGATTTGGTACCCAATTTGGTCAAAAGGTACAATCTGTAACTTATACCCAACAAACTGTACCGACTATTAGTCAGACTTCTTTTGTCCAGAAACCGGTTGTAACTTCACAAGTAAGTTCATTTGGTTTGAAACCACAAACAACCCAGGGATCTAGTTTTACTTCTAACACTTACTCTGTGTCTGGAACCAGACCAAGCAACTCTCCGGTTGGCTCAGTTCAATTTGGATCAACTGAAACTCGATTCGGACAAAGTTCTCAATCCAACGTAGGTAGTAACGTTGGTGTTAGTTCTACAACCGCTAAACCCTTCGGTTCTACATATCAACAAGCTCAGTTTGGATCATCTGGATCTCAATTTAGTCAAAAACCACAAACAACTCAGGGATCTAATTTTACTTACACCCAAAGCCAGGTCTCTAGTAAGAAACCTTCGTTTACTTTTGGTTCTCAGTTAGGTCAAACTTCTCAGAAAAACCAGGGTTCCTACCAACAAACTCAATTTGGATCTAGTGGATCTCAGTCCACTTTTGGACAAACATCCCAGTTTGGCAGTAAACCCACTACCACTCAATTTGGCTCAAGCGTCTCTCAATTCGGACAAAATACACAATCATCGCAAGGTTTGGTTTCAACAACTGCAAAACCTTTCTCCCAGAAACCATTCGGTTCTCAACAAGTTCAGTTCGGTTCTACTGGTACGCAATTCGGTTCTACTGGTACTCAATTCGGTTCTACTGGTACTCAATTCGGTTCTACTGGTACTCAATTCGGTTCTACTGGTACTCAATTCGGTTCTACTGGTACTCAATTCGGTTCTACTGGTACTCAATTCGGTACCAAGCCACAAACCACACAAGGCTCTAGTTTTACCTCAAATACGTACACTCAAACTCAATCGTCTCAGTTTGGAAAGAAGCCTATTAGCACAGTGCAGACAACGTTCCAGCAATCTCAGTTTGGTCAAAATAAGGATTCCGTGATATCCTCAACTACCGCTAAACCTTCATTCAGCCAAAAACCTTTTGGCTCTTCATACCAACAAACTCAGTTTGGAGTAACTGGTTCCCAATTCACTCAAAGCCAGTCCAACAAAGGTAATGTGGTTTCTACGACCTTCAAACCAGTACTTAGTCAGACTTCATCCGGTGCCACATCTCAACAATTTGGATCAAGTGGTTCTCAGTATGGTGTTGGTTCTCAGTTGAATAAAGGCTCAAGTGTGGTGTCCACTACTGCAAAACCTGTATTTAGCCAAACATCATATGGTTCATCTTCCCAGCAGAGCCAATCCGGATCCACTGGCTTCCAGTTTGGACAAAACAACAAAGGCTCAAGCGTAGTTTCAACTACAGCTAAACCTGTGTACACCCAAACATCTTTCGGTGTCACATCTCAGCAATTTGGATCAAGCGGTTCTCAATTTGGTAGTGGTTCACAGCAGAACAAAGGGTCAAGTGTGGTGTCATCTACATACAAACCAATAGTCAGTCAGACATCCTTCGGGTCCACCTCCCAACAGTTTGGTGTTAGCGGTTCTCAATTTGGTAGCGGTTCACAGCAGAACAAAGGCTCAAGTGTTGTGTCGTCTACGTACAAACCCACAGTCAGTCAGACATCTTTCGGATCTACCTCTCAGCAGTTTGGTGTAAGCGGTTCTCAATTTGGTAGCGGTTCACAGTTAAACAAAGGTTCAAGTGTAGTTTCGTCTACGTACAAGCCCATCGTCAGCCAGACATCCTTCGGTTCATCATCCCAGCAGAACCAATTCGGATCCACTGGCTTCCAGTTTGGACAAAATTCCCAAAACAACAAAGGGTCAAGCGTAGTTTCAACTACAGCTAAGCCTGTTTACACCCAAACATCTTTCGGTGTCACATCTCAGCAATTTGGAGCAAGTGGTTCTCAATTTGGTAGTGGTTCACAATCAAACAAAGGCTCTGTAGTTTCTTCTTCATACAAACCAACCCTTAGCCAGACATCATTCGGTTTTGCATCTCAACAATCTGGATCAAGTGGTTCTCAATTCGGAGTTGGTTCTCAGGTAAACAAAGGGTCCAGTGTAGTTTCTACTACGTTCAAACCAACCTACAGTCAGTCATCCTTTGGTTCTGGAACTCAACAATCTGGATCAAGTGGTTCTCAATTCGGAGTTGGTTCCCAGGTAAACAAAGGCTTTGTATCGACCACCTCTAAGCCGGTAGTTGCTCAAACTTCGTTCGGTTCTAATTATCAACAAACACAGTTTGGATCAAGTGGTTCTCAGTTCAACAAGGGTTCAAATGTGGTTTCTTCTTCATACAAACCAACAAGTAGCCAGACGACTTTCGGTTCCACATCCCAGCAGTTTGGATCATCTGGTTCTCAGCTAAACAATGGCGTTGTGTCGACCACTTATAAACCAACAGTTGTTCAAACTTCATTTGGATCTTCTTCCCAGCAAACCCAGTTTGGGTCCAGTGGTTCTCAATTTGGAGTAGGTTCTCAGCTTAACAAAGGATCAAATGTGGTTTCTTCTACATACAAACCTACATTTAGCCAAACATCTTTCGGTTCCGGATCTCAACAATCTGGATCAAGTGGTTCCCAATTTAGTATCGGTTCTCAACAAAACAAAGGTTCAAATGTGGTTTCTTCTTACAAACCGACATTTAGCCAGACATCCTTCGGTTCCACATCTCAACAGTTTGGATCATCTGGTTCCCAGCTAAACAACGGCGTTGTGTCGACCACTTATAAACCAACAGTTGTTCAAACTTCTTTCGGGGCTAACAACCAACAAGTTGGATCAAGTGGTTCTCAATTTGGTTTCGGTTCTCAACAGAACAAAGGCTCAAATGTGGTTTCGTCTACATATAAACCAACATTTAGCCAGACATCCTTCGGTTTTGGATCTCAACAATCTGGATCAAGTGGTTCTCAACTAAACAACGGCATCGTATCGACTACTTCCAAGCCAATAGTTGCTCAAACTTCATTCGGCTCCCAACAAACACAGTTTGGATCAAGCGGTTCTCAATTCGGCCTTAGTTCTCAGTCAAACAAAGGTTCCAGTGTAGTTTCAACGACGTTTAAGCCAACAATTAGCCAGACTACTTTCGGTTCCACAACCCAACAGTTTGGGTCATCTGGTTCTCAGCTAAACAACGGTGTAGTTTCAACCACCTCCAAACCGATAGTCAGTCAGACATCGTTTGGTTCTGGATCTCAACAATTTGGATCAAGTGGCTCCCAATTCGGAGTAGGGTCTCAGGTAAACAAAGGTTCTAATGTAGTCTCGATAACATCGAAACCAATAATTAGCCAGACTACTTTCGGTTCCACAACCCAACAGTTTGGGTCATCTGGTTCTCAGCTAAACAACGGCATCGTATCAACCACCTCTAAACCAATTGTTGCTCAAACTTCATTTGGTTCTTCTTCACAGCAAACACAGTTTGGATCTACTGGTTCTCAATTCGGATTTGGTTCTCAATCCAATAAAGGCTCTAATGTGGTTTCAAGTGTATCCAAACCAACATTTGGTCAAGGATCCTTCGGTTCAACTTCTCAAGGTAGTCAAACTGGATTATCTGGTTTCCAATTTGGTCAAAACTCACAAGTAAATAAAGGTTCAGGTGTAGTATCTTCAGTATCAAAACCATCATTGGTCCAAACATCGTTTGGATCCACTGGTACACAATACGGTTTCAGTTCTCAACAGAATCAAAATTCCGGTGTGGTCTCAACTACAATCAAGCCAATTGAATCAACTGTTTCTCGGTTTGGTGAGAAGCCCCAAACTGTAGTTTCAACTGTTGTTTCTTCCGTACAAAAACCTGTTTCAACTCAAAGTGGTTCTTTCTTCCAACAATCACAATCTGAATCATCTGGATCTCAGTTTGGTGTAAACCAACAGTCGCTTGAAGGTCAGGCTGTGCAAACATCACAGTTTGGATTATCAGCCCAAAATGTAGGATCTAGCGCCCAAGTAGGATCTGTGAGTGGTTCACAATATGCCCAGCAAGGTACCGTAGGTTTGACTGAAACTCGTTTTGGCCAGAATTCACAAGTTAATGTTCCCGGTGTTACCACTATTTCCCAGGTTGCACAACCTGGTCAAAAACCTTTTGGTACATCAACTGGACGCTTTGAAATTAAGCCACAGTCTCAGGCTAGTGCATTTGCTTCAAGTTCTAGTGGAAACGTAATTCCATTCGGTATTTCACAAGTAGGACAGGTTTCTAAATATCAACAAACTACTCAAACCCAGAAACCATTTGTCAGTTCTTTTTCACAGAACTTTGACAAGTCTGGAAGTCAGTTTGGTCAAACTGTACAATCTAACGTTGGTAGTGGACAATTTGGACTGGGACAGAAGCCTTTCGGCTCTCAATTGACTCAAACAGTTTTCCAACAGGCACAATCCATCCAGGGTAAGAAGCCTACTGACAGTTCTCAGAGCTCATCATTTCAGGTTGGTCAGACTATTGTAAACCAGCCTATTCAGACTGTACAGACCGTGCAGAGTGTAGCTGGTCAGTCCACGCAAGGTTCTCTTGGCAATGCTCAGTCTGGTATCTACAACTACCAGAAGCCACAATCCGTTGTGACTACCTTATTTGGAGGTGAACAAGGTCAAAAAGTACAGGAAGAGCAAGTTAACTTTAACTCAGTTGTTTCTACTGTGCAGACTCCAATCAGTGGTGAACCACTCAGTGCTTTCGGTGTCTCAACTCAACAGTCATCACAGTCTAACGTAGGATCTTCTCAATTTGTTGTACAACCATCGAAATCAAGTCAAATTACTGGTCCGATTGTACAAACTACTTTCAACCAGTTGAGTGGTCAACCATTCCAACCATCCACCCAGGGTTCTATTGTGCAAAGCCAGAGCTCAGGGGTTTCCACTTCTCAGTTTGCAGTCCAGCCTTCGAAACCAGCTGCAATTAACTATTTTAGTGGACAGCCCTTCCAGTCAGTGTCATCTCAAGGATCTAGTTCTGGAAGCCAGACGATCATTGGATCAGTTCCACAGTACACCATTACTCCTTCTCAAGGTGTTCTGCTCAGCTCCCAAGGCCCTAGTCAATCTCAATTCAGCGTTGAGAGTGTTAAGCAAAGTGTTGTTAGCTCGAACGTTCCCAGCTTCCCATCTAGATTAAATTCCAACGTAGGCCAGTCTAGTTTTGGTGTATCTTCACTCCAGAGTCCAATCATTCCAGTTCCAGGGTATGAAATCCAAACTGGTTCTAATGGATTTGTAGGATTTGAGGAATTCGGAGGTCCCAGAGACCCTCCCACGTTTGATGATAAAACTGGATATCATTATTGAACAGTGCCATAGACTGGATTTGTAATTGAAGTTGGAAATGTAAATGAACTGCTAGAAACTGTCAAAATTAATATTCAAGTATGCAGTAGTAGTGTAAAATGTCAAAGAGGTATTTTGGAAAATAGGAATTGTGTTATGTAAGCTTTGTTGGATGTTTTGGCAGTTTTTAGAAGATCGTATTATTTTATAAGTAAAATGTGAAATGTAAAACGTTGTTATGAAATGAAATGAATAAAAAATTAAGCATTTAAATTGTGAAAAATAAATGTTTAAATAAATTATTAAAATGTAAATAATAAATGTTTGACTTTTATTGACGAACAACTCTACAATATTATGAATCCAACGCTTTGGAAATTGAAAGTGAGCACAATAAACTAAAAAGAAAAATACGTAAGTAAACAAATATATCTACGTAAGAAGTATAATCTTAGCAACCTCACGCCTTTTATCCCCGAAATGACATACAGAGGTGCACATTACGGCACGTAATGCCACTGTATAATGTACACACACTTTTCACCATTTGTGTAATAAGTCCCATGTAATAGGGGGTGAGCCATTGCCATATACTGGGCACAATTCCAGACTCCGTGCTACTACTACTATAATTATTATTCGAAAAACCGAAAAAAATATTACTGTGCCCGACAAGAGAAGCGAACCCGAGGCTCCTTGTCCGGCAATTCCACTTGCAACTTTTCGGCCAATAAGGCAGTCAAACTATGTCTTTGTAAGAAGTACAATCCATACCAGTATTATAAATGGGAAAATATTTTTGTTTGTTTGTTCGTTTTAACCTATCTTCACGTCGCAACGGAGCGAGTTAATGACATGATTTTTGTTTAAATTGGAGGGCTGGAAAGTGACATAGACTACTTTTTGTCTCTTTCTAACGCCCGACTTAAAATGAGGAGTGGAAGTTTGTATAGATCAATCCGCAATTTTCAAGATAGGAAGCTAAAAATAGTATGATCGTTGATTAAAAAAAGTAAATCGTCGAGCAGATTTAGATACATCTCTGTAGTACCTATAAAGTAACCTTTCCCCACCCATTACCTACCGACTTGACCTTTGATATTAGACAAAAAAACTTAGGCTAATAATAAAGACTAATCCAAATTAGCTGTCAAATGACGTTAACAACAATAACCCGTTTGCCACGTGATTCACAGATAGGTACAAATTATACATATTTATTTTTAAATATTTTGATGTCGTCATAAAACGATATGCTTTCCATACCATAACATCTAATGACTTTGTGACCCGATATTATGTCTTTGATGATAATATCCTATGATAGTATCCACCTGCCGCCCATGGATACTTGAAACACCAGAGGCATTGCAAGTGTGTTTACTGCTTTGTGGGAGTAAGGAATTTAAAGGTTTTTGGGGAATCGGGTATTTGGAAGATTGAGAAGAAGGTAATTGGAGCTCCAGTAACCTTAATCACACAACGCAAGCGTTGTTTCACGTCGATTTTCTATGAATCCGTGGTAGCACTCCGGTCGATCCGGCAAATCCGATTCGGTCGTGCCGAAGCATCTCCCACACTTATATATAAACATGTATATATCCCTTCGACAATCAAAATGATATATCAATAACATTAATTAAAAGGTAAACTGTAATGAAGTTCAAGAGTCAAAAGTCAATTGGAAATAATAAATAAAGTTGGTCGGAGGTCAATAGCACCATGTCTTCGTGTCTTCACATTAAGATAATATCAACGAGCCAATTAATCAGAAGTAACTCAGACAAATTATTACAGTATTTGATAACATCTGCCAATGCCATAAATGGGTTTAGGATTAGGTGTGAGTGTGTGGCTCACGCCTGTTTATCGTAAAGTAATTAACGTATAAATATTATTAGATTATGATCACTATAATATACAAGTAATAAGCAGGGATCACTAAAGTATTCGAGTAATAAGAAGGGATTTACTTTTACTATTCCACATACTTTTACAAAATACAGATTTTTAATGTATTACATAGTGACTTCTTTTCTTTGAAGGCAGAACATCATCCAGTGATTTCTCTCGCCCTGGGTGAAGCAAGAGAGTGTCTCTTCCTCCTGCTCCTGCCTACTTTGAGCCGGAGCCTGTATCTACTTCTGCTTTGAGCTGGAGCCCCGGTAGCATTTCGTGCCGAAGAATGGCTCTCCCACATTTATCCCACTTTAGAGTGAGAGTTTTTGATCAATTTGAGACGGTGAGAATAATTTATCGTTTAAAGAGTAAGTCTACCGTTGAGTACCTACAAAATTATTCTTCAAACAATTCGACAATACTTCGTTCGACACTAAAATTTATTGAGCAATCGCACTGTGATCGAATTGCTGGTAGACAAATGAATCCGTCGAAAACCAATAAAACCTAAAAATTAATTACCAGAGCATATTTATTTTTTCTTATTGCTATCAATATTGTCTGAGTAAAAATAGACATCGCCTGAGTTGACATTTGTCTCAAAATGCCAAAGATTAATATCGCACCTTCAGAATAGTAGTGACGTATCTCAAAAAAACATTTTTTTGGGAAAACAAAAACGAAGTTTTGAAACTGCAAACTTTCAACTTTGAACTAATTTAATTAATTCATTTTGTATGAAAACGTATCAATTCTTTGATTTCTGTATCAAGTTAAGTTTATCTTTTGTGAAACATGATCAATAAAAAAATGGTATGTTGCATATTTTTAATTAAAATTAATTTTTTAAAAAGGTTCCCAATTTAAGTCAGTATTATACCGAAACATTTTTTTTCTTAAAGACCGTTTTCGTCTTAAGTCTCTTTTATTCTGAAATCATTGTAACATCGTAACAGTTTTAAGTATTAAAGGGACCCAATTACCAATAAGTCCTAGAAGTCAAAACCAAAATCGGTTATAAAAAGACCTAATATGAAAAAGAGTCTCTATTAAACTGAAGATTGAGAAGTTTATTTACCCGTTTGTTCAGTACACTTTCGACGCATCACTAAACTCGTCGCTACCGATCCTAACGGCGCGGGTAGAGGGAGGGAGTGCGAAAGAGACCGAAGTGTCGTAAGCTTTATTCTACCATTAAAACGCCGCTTCTTTACTATTCACCTAAAAGTGCAGCCCTTTTAGTGGCCCTCTATGACCGTAACTCGATTTCTTCGATTTTTGAGTTAAGTCCATATCATTCTGAAGGTGCGATATATACTATTTTAAAATCTTTGATTCACTCATATAACGATTAATCTTTTTGGTTACTTTTTTGTTGGAGCGGTCACAAGTACAACTGTAGGACAAGATGTTTTGGGTTTGATTCCTGGTTTGGGTAAATTATTAACCATTAAAGTCGTGGCAGATAATTTTAGATATGTAGACTGAATATTGACCTAAACTTTATTGGAAAGTTGAAGAAAATAAAGCAGTATGTATCTAGTCCCAAGTATACTAAATATAATATTAAGTGTAGGAGAACCATACTTTCGGCATGAATGGGCTGGCTCGACCGGAGTGATACCACGGCTTCACAGAAAATAGACGTGAAACCACGCTGGTGTTGTGCAAGGGAGGTTGCCGAAGACCCAATTACCCCTCTTCCCAATCCAAGGTGATCCGTCAGTTCATTTACTGGCTTATACCATAAAAAATATAATTATTTATCTCGATTGTCTCAACTCACGTATGTAATTGTATCTTACAATTTGAATATTCATGATGTGTATTTACTTGATTTTAATGTAATTGAAGTAAATTGCTGTAATTCAATGTCATTGTTGTTATTATAATATGTAATCCACATGACTGCGTGATTGGTGCAGTGGTTGGGTGACCGACTACTCTGCAACGTGTCGCGGGGTTGATTCCTGCGCCGGTCAAAAAGTGATAACAGGGATTTTTGAGTAAAATGTCAATTTTTAGCTCGGAGTAAGGAAGATCGGCGGTGGTTCATCCCCGTGTCTCGAAAAGCACCTAAACCCGTTGGTCCTACGCCTGACTTCTCTCAGGTCACGTCCGTCTGCCGGCCCATCGGGTTCAGAGTGAAGGAAAAGAGAGAACAGAGTGGCTAGTCTAGTTGGACTGACTGGTCACCGTGATCGAAATTGGTGGAGAGATTTATTTGTATACAGAATATGTATTGTATGTTTAAACTTGACATTGACGTCTTTTTATCCAAAAAATAGACAAATGAAAAGTCATTAAACCGAAATATTTACTGCCGTCCTTAGCAATTGTTTTCAGAACAAAATCGTTGCTAAGTAATAGTTTAAGTAATCATGAAATGTCTCGTGAGTGCGGCAGTTACTGCAATTTTTGTAATACGTAGGATATTTATAAACAAAGAATACCTACCTAGAATATTATTGAAGTATAATGTTATTATATTATTATTTAATATCAATCGTATGACACTAAAGTTGTAGTTTAATTTATAGAGGATCTTTATTTTAGTGTGTTTTTCTGTTTTATGTTAAGATGTGAAAGATTTATGTTCAGTTTTATAAAATAGCTTGTTAGATGGACCTGATAAGCTAAAATAGGTGATATATTACTCTTAGGTTAATAAAAAACATGAAATAATGAATTGTTTTGTTCACATTTAGGAATTAATCGCAACCAAAATGCCCAAATACAAGATGACTTAGCAACAAGTTTGTATTAAGTCATCAAGACTGCCTCGTTGGCCGAGTGGTTGCAACTGCGACTGCCGGGCAAGGGGTCGATTCCCAGGTCGGGCGAAGTACTTCTGGGCTTTTTTCGGTTTTTCAAAAATTCTCAGTAGTTCCACGAAGGCTGGAAATGTGCCCGGTATATGGCAATAGGCTCACCACCTATTACATGGGACTTACAACATAAATTGTGAAAAGTGGGTGTACACAGTGGCATTACGTGCCATAATGTGCACCTCTGCCTAGCCCTTCGGGGATTAAAGGCGTGACGATATGTATGTATGTATGTCATCAAGTCTAACCACGGAAAATATTTTTTTAAAAAGAGGAATGCCTCAAAAATTAATGAAGTAAGAAAGAAAACACTTTGACACTAATTGTTTTAAGTTGGGTAATATACCTTAAACCTTTTCCTAAGTCTAAAACATCCTATAGCGAAAACGGCATTCAATTAGTTCAGTCAAACACAAGATAATCCCGCACAAACATACATAATATGTTACATACATTAAGATCAAACAGAGAACCAGGTTTTTTTAAATCTGCTAGAATTAAAAAATAAACTGGTTCCATAATTCATCTTACAAGTAATGCAATAAAATCATGTTGAATATAATATAAATATAGAATTCACGATGTAAAAAGAATATAGGAGTGGCAACTACATATTATATAGAAACATGACTACACTAAAAAGTAAAAAAAAATCGAGCGTGGTTTGGGCGGGACGCATTGTTTTTTTAAATTTATTTTTCTACAAAAAAGATATAGTAGGTATAGTTACTCAATGGGAATGAATCCGGTTGTGACTCCAAGTTCTTTTTAATAGTTTGGTAGATCATAATTTATTTATTTAGCTTTTCATGCACATAAATGTGTACAAGGTGGGCAGTGTCGTAAGTATTTTCTACCAGTCAAACCTTTGGGTGATGCAGAGACAAACCAGTGGTAGATGCATTAAGCAAACAAATTCAGAAAAGATAAAGGTAGCAAAATGCAATATACTTACCTACAAAAATATATATTTAAATAATATGTAACGTAATAAACCTACATGCATAATATTTAGAACAAACCAATGATTACGGTATTTAATATTGATGCCTTGTAGAAAGGTCGTATAATGTTCAGTCCTATTGTTTTGTGATTCATGTCCCATTGTAAATAGGGCATTAGTAAATGCACTCACTCACACTTTTAATCATTAAATATCATAATACGAGTACCGTACCCCTAGCGCGCGGCTACAAATTGCGCGGCAAAAAATTATGTCTATCTATACTAACTAGTAGTCGCCTAGTGGTCGAAATTCGACCATATACGATTTAATTTACAATACCACTTAACATACGTTCAAGGATATTTTTTATTTAACTCAAACTCAAACAAACTCTTTTATAAAACTCTATTCATATGAGACGTGAAAATATCATCGCAATGTCTATCGATTTTGACGTTTTGTCAAATACGATCAGATACTATGCATGTGTGTGTAATGTTTTATTTATTAATTTAGTGTACTTTATAAGCATTATTTTTGAAAAATATTAGCGTCCTGCACTTCTCCTACACATAAACTATAAGTGTACCAAATTTTATGCTCCTACGTCCGCGCATTTTTTGTAAAAAGCGGTCCAAAGTTTTTGCATCACGTATTAATATATATATAGTATATAGATATTATAAAGCTGAAGAGTTTGATTGTTTGTTTGAACGCTCTAATCTCCGGAACTATTGGTCCAATTTTGAATATTATTTGTGTTAGATAGTCCATTTATCGAGGATGGCTATAGGCTATAAAACATCATGACCATTATGACCAATAGGAGCCAAGCAGAGCGGGTTAAACCGCGCGGAAGTACTAAATAAGAAGTAGCAATCGTGTGAATAGAGCAAAACAATCATGCATGTTCTTTGTCGCGGTTAAAGGGTTAAAAAAGACCTTACATACATATAAAGCTTGCTTGAAGACAAAAACTCCACTTTGATACAAAAACTTAAATAAAAGCCTTCTTCAAAAACATTCAATATAATTTATGGCCTTACCACTCATTAAACATGTTTATATATTATTTAAAAACGTTGAACGTACGTCAGTTGAATTTGTATACATTCACGAAAAGCTATTTGAATATAAAATAAATTGTTAATAAAAAAACACACGCTTTTTAGTAAATCTATGTAGTTGAACCTTGAACTTGAGTCGATCAAATTAAAGGCGAGTTTACACTGGGATAGTGTCGGTCCGGAGGATTAAAACGCCCGCTTCTCATACATAATGTGGCGAGTTCGAAACCTACCAACAGCAAGTATCAATGTGACTTTTTCCGAGTTATATGTACTTACTAAGCATATTTAGACAGCACTGACAAATGGTGAAGGAAAATATTGTGAAGAAATCTGATAATAATGTAAAAAAAAAAATGAAATTGCTAACCAGCATTGAGCAAGAGTGGTGATTAATATCCCAATCTTCTCTGTGTGAGAAGAGAACACCACTGTTTTTTTTTTATAGGTGGCAAACGAGCATACGGGTCACATGATGATCACTATTATTTGAAGTACAGAATATTAACAGTTAATATCTTTGACACAACAACTATTTTGACACAGTTCCAAACTAGATCAGTCACACGTGACAAATTTAAATCAGCAACAAGTTATTTACACACCTAAATATTTACAAATTACTTCTAAGAGACAGAACAATAAACTAGTTGTTAACAATAAATTGGTTGTTGTCTCGTTCACAATAGCTAAGTACAGACACAAGCAGATCAAACTACTCCAATTTGACAAAATTTCTCATGGCATTTTCAACCCTTTAATGAAAGCAATATAGTTGAAAATCGAATAAAGAAATGTGACTAGATGAGTAGCTTGATCTGCTCTTGTTTGTACAATGAGGTCTAGACTCGTTTTGTGCCTAGTGTTTGCTTAATCTAGATCGCAGTACAATACTTTGTGTCTCGTAATCACAATGGATCAGTGTCAGTGTAACATAGGATGAGGCTGTTGTAAGCAGAACCAGCTAGTAACTAGGCTATTCTATAATTGTCCATTCGAAACATTCGAAGTGAGCTCGATCGCATTCTCGTCAGTCATTGGTGGAGATTATACTCACAACCAATGATATGGTGAACCGTGATCGCATCAATCGAATTGACAATTACAGAATACCCTATCTGTAGTTAATTGTTAAGATGAATTCTTGTTTGAGGATCTGCGTAGGAGATTTTTGTCGTAATACGTTGTTGAAGAGAGTCTTTTATAAAACGTGTCTAATAAAACGTATATAAGAGATTGATTGGATGGTTAGGGATGTCGAGTAAATTTAAAGAACTGATAGAATGCCTTGTCATCAAAATCCGTTTAGTAGTTTTAATACATAGACTACTGGACTGACCCTAACTAAAACATTAAATTCAAAATATATTATTTTCAGTTTTAATTTTTTCTTGGCTAGCTTCTGTCAGCGGCTTCGTTCGCATTCCCATGGGATAAATTGCCTCCTATCACCCAAGTTACCTCATACTCTGTCTGTATACCAAATTTCATCCAAATCAGTTACTCAGTCACTATTTTAGTGTAAAATGTGATTTTAAAGAAAGAACAAAATAAATAAATATGAAAATAATAAGCAACACGTTTGTGCACTCGCCTTTATAACAGCCATGAACTGGTTTGAACGATCCATAATGTATTCCAGTTTGTTGTTATTTTTGTTTTAAAACATTTCATAACTTTATGCAAAGATATCGGTTTCTTATTTATTTGCAAATGTTCTAAACAGTTTGCCTGGACTTGGGTCACGTTTTACAACACACTAGTTGAATTTTACGGCTTCGCTTGCTTGCAAATTACACTAATATTATTAATGTAAATTTTTTTTTGTTTGGATGTTTGAATGTTTGTCCGTTAATAACGCTGAAACTACTGAACGGATTTTGATGAAATTTGGTATACGGACAGGATATGAGCTGACTTAGGTGGTAAGACTTTTTGTTCCATAGAAACGCGGGCGAACAGCTGGCAAAAGCTAGTATTTTGTATTTCAAACTAGTGTTAGACATTATTTTATTTTATTAAACGTTAGTAGGGAAGATAAAAATAATACTGAAAGAAATAATAAGCCCTGGATTCAATTTCAGAGTCACCAAATAATAATAAAAAAACGTCATGTCAAAACTTATCCTGCTAATCTAAAGCTATCAATGATAAAAGTTTTTTTTTAATTTGGCCAGTATGTAGTTTTGTAATTTAGAAAACGCAAACAAACGAAGAAACAAACAAATATTTTTAAACTTTAATATTAGTTTAACGATGATAAATAATATAACTTACATAACATATAAAATATACAGTATTATAAATAACGATGCACTTTAAATTGAACATAACATGATCGCACTGTATCAAATTCAAAATAATACAATACGTACCAATCAAATATTTCGTAACTTTTTAACTGACTGACACATTAACATCTAATATTTCAGACTTTAAAATACTAGGTAAATGTTATTTTATAAATAAATTATGATACTGATGGTATATAAATTACATATTTTATTTTTAAAAAAGGTAATCAACATCAGACATATGATTAAAATAAAAAAAGCTTAACGACAATTAAATATATTATACTACTTAATCACTTCTAGATTTTAAAAAAAGTTAAAATACTCTATTTCTCTGTTAATTATTGTTTACAGTATCCTTGGTTGAACGAAAATGAAACGAGAGCGCATTCGGTACCATTAGTATGAGTTTAACTTAGTTTAACCTTGTTGCAAATTTGTCCTAAGGGTACTGATTTGGGCTCGCTGTCCAAGTGACGGCGAGCAAGGGTAGTTAGCCACTCGACCAGAACCAGCGCTGCGGCGCTCGTTCGTTTTGTTTTCAGACCACCACAGATGGGGCCCAGTAGGGCTGATGCCATAGCGGACTACCTAGCCGGTTTACCGGAGCTCCGGTCTCGCCCAAGGCGAGAAAAGTCGATGGATGATTTACCCCCATCAAAAGGGTACTGATTGTTTGGTTCATTCGCACCGATCAATTAGAACGCCGAAAGCGCTCTCGTTCGTTTTGTTTTCGTTTCACGTAAGGGTACAGATCACTTAAGGGCAGCGGTTAAACCTAATGTCAAAATTAGCCTACGTTCTAGATTAAAATAAATATAAAAAATAGACGTCTGAAAAATTACAAAAAAAAACTTTAAAATTAATAAGCACTGATAAGCTTGTATATGAAAATACGAAAAACTTGAATTTTAATATAAATAATAAATTTGAGCTTACATCGCTCCGACCGTTACGCTAGAAGCTATGTGAACTATTGCTGTCGGTAAATCACGAGATGAGTTACTTATATTACCGAAAACACTTTAATTATGATGGATTGGATTGCAATTTTATTTTAGCAACTTTATAATAAATGTTACAAAAAAAAAATTTGTACGTGTGAGTCTAAGTTAGGTTGTTGGTTCCGTATGTTACAAGTGAAAAGTTAAAGCCATGAGAGCCATTCTACGAAATGGTTGGGCTCGACTGGACTGATACCACGGCCTCATAGCAAATCGACGTGAAACAACGCTTGCATTGTGTTTTCTTGTGTGAGTGAAGTTACTGGAGGTACAATTACTCCCCTTCCCAATCCCCGATTCTCCAACAACCCTTAAATTCCTAAGTTCCAAAAGGCCGGCAATGTACTTGTAACGTCTCTTGTGATTTGGGTGTCCATGGGCGGCAGCAATTGCTTACTCTCAGGTGATCCGTCTGCTAGTTTACCGGCTTATACCATATAAGATATATATATAAAAAAATATTTAACAACATCGTTCACTACGGTACCCTAAAAGCCTCATGAATCCATTTCACACACATCTCAAGGATGATACATGACATGACATGCGTATGTAGTTTAATTGGCGCATGATCAGAGGTTAAATTAATATTTGCATTAATATTACCTAAACTATATATAAAGTTATTAATTTACACTAGCTTTTAACACGATTTCACTCGAATTTTAATACCCTTTTTTCGAAGATCACGACTCGCAATGATTGAGTAAGCGCGTTGAAGTCTTTTGAACTGCGGGTCGAGAGTTCTATTCTTGTTCGGAGCTAAATAAATAGCATGACTGTGTACAATTTTATTTTGTAACAGCAATCAAGTATTTAGTGGAGTACTATTGTGGGTCATTATAAAAGAGTCTGTTCATACTCGTATTCTCACGCCTTTTAATTTCCAAAGGGGTAGGCAGAGGCATGCATAATATAATATTGCCGTCCACATTTTACCACTTATTATGAGTTCCATTTAGTAAATGGCGAACTAAACCTACACTAGACATAATTTTAATTGTGGTATTACTAAAAATTTTCGAAAACCTAATCAAAGCATCGGTAAGGAATCGACTCCGAAATCCGTTTATCGCATCAAAAAATCGCACTTAATAATTTTACATTTAATACCAGAAAGTGAAAAAGCTTACCCTACGACAAGAGAAGCGAAAAGTGATATTTCTGCACTCTTCTTTCTGTCTTATGGAGACCGACAGCCATAGCGTTATGACGTAAATATTTAACGATGTTATAATTTATGAGTATCATTGAGTGGAATATCTTCATTTATGACTGGCACACGACATATTACTAATAAATATTTACAACTTATATTTATATGTTAAAATATTGACTATTTATTAAACTTACTACTTTTGTTTGTTTGTGTTGCAAAGGTTCTGAAATAGGTAACTGAACCAGTTTGAAAATTTCTTCTTTTTCATCGGTAAGCCTATTTTTCAGGACATAGCACATGAACAATATTTTTATCTAGATATTTCGACAATATTGGAAACCACAAGAAATAAATTAACGACTGCACGATTGGTGCGGTGACTGGGCAACTGGCTGCCGCACAACGTGTAGCGAGTTCAATTCCTACACGGAACAACTCTTTATGTGATCCACATATTGTTGTTTTAGGACTGGGTGTCTGGGATGTGCATGTAAAATATAATAATAGTTTGTAAACGCACACAGGAGGAAATCCAAGTGCATGGTAACGTTTTTTTTTTAAACCAAGTTTTCACGCAGATATAATTAACCAAAGACGGAAAGTTATTTACTAAGGCATTTGTGAACACGTATAGGATAATTCATTTTACGGTATATTTCAATCTTTTGAAATCGATTCGTACAACTTAATAAAATTAAAATATCGATTTTGATTGCTTTTGACAGAGTTAATTGAAATTTTAATCGATTTTGTTTAGACTGTTGATAAATTAATTTTGTAGTTTAATAATTAAATGAAGATGTTGCTTGCGGTTCCGGGGTGTAAATTAATTTAAAATTAGTCTTTGAATTTAGTTCGCCTTTATATACATAAACCAGATGTCGTTTTGTTACTGAAAAATAAATATGAAATTGACTCGATTTATTTGGAATACCAAACAAGATCATTAAGTACTTAAATTATGTCTAGTTCATATTAATAAGTTTAAAATTCTTGACATAATAATATGAAGTAAAAGAAGAATGAGTAAAATGAATCTATCCTATTTTTAACCGATTTTGATGCTATTTCCAGCATGGTATTTTTCAGAATAAGGAGAAGTGTTTAGGTAAACCAATTGATTTAAAAAAAATTAAAGTGGTAAAGAAAATAAAAGGCGGTTATCTTTTTAACAAAAACTATTATAAATTGATTGTTTATTGTCTTTACATCTAAATCTTGATCATAGCATTTGTAAATAAGCTTACTCAAAAGATTCTTTTTTAATTCTTACACATTGTTATGTTTGTCTAGATAGGTCACACTTCCAAAAAAACAATCTTAGTCTTTATTCTCAAAGTCCTTAAATTCATATTGCCTCATCATTGATGACAGTAACCTTTTCTCAATGACGAAACGTGATCATCTTTCTATCGATAGCAATCAAATCAGACCAAGTACTAGGTCCAGATACAAAGATAGCTTGTTTTCAAATTATGCCTATTTTGAAATCAGTATGAAATAAATGCTTTACTTTCATTTTTTTTATGGAAACCAAAATTAGAACATTCGTTATAAACAAGCTTCTATCATCTTGTTATTGTGTAGTTTATGAAAACACACACAAAGATATTAATAGAAAACATTTTATTAAAAAAAAGTTCGCCAGAATCAAGATTAAACCTGAAACTTTTTGCTCGACAGCACTATCGCTGGTGACAATTTTTTATGCTTATGTTGCCCTACACTATGATTTTCTCCTGTATCGTGGGTGTGCTTACAAATAAACAATTTTACATACACATGATACCCAAACCCAGAATAGTAATTTGTAGATCACACAAACAGTTGCTCCATGTGGGAATACGAAACGTTGTACGAATTTTTTTACTCGACAGTTGCATTATCACTAATGACCACTGAACGGATCATTCAGTCAATTATATTAACACAAGAAAACAATAAAATGTAAATAGATTACTATCACATATAAAAAATTTCACTTTCAAACATTAAGTCCATGACCTCTAACACCTATCATCTATATCTAAACACACAATGCAAAACAATTAAACGGTAACCTAAACCTATTACCTAACATAACTGACATAGTACTAGACTATACGTAGCCTAGCAAATAGTCTAATATAATGGTCTGTCACTCAAACTGATAGATGGACAACATGACTACACTTCAAAATATACATAACTAGTATAAACTAACCGTTGAATGTGCGAAAAGATCGTACAAAGCGAGACCTGGATATACTGGTTGTGTGTAGATTGATGTGTACTCGTCCATTTGTATATCATTTCAATATATCCTTGACTGATGTGATGTGCTACTGATTGTATTGACTGACAATGTGGTGACGTCATATGGACGGTAGTAGAGCGCGGTAAGATGGCGCCTTTTGTTTTATGAAAGTATAGGTAACCTTTTCTTTTTAATTAATATTTATGTTAAACGCCAAGGATAGCATTATCGGGAGATTTGCCTTTAGCTGCTGTGTCAATTTTTTTATGGTAAATGAGGAGACGTGTCATCTGATGGTAAGCAATCGCCGAAGCATGCCTTCCCTACACTTGATTCTCTCACTCTATTATTAGAAATTTATTTAAACAGCTTAGTAAGACCATGTGTTTTTACTACGATTACATGCAAAATGATAAACAAACCAACTGGGAACGGGACTTGAAACCAAAACTTTAGCATTGCTTTACCAAATAGTTGGTCACAGAATCCCATGTACTGAGCCTTAATAAGTATTTTGAAAGAGGCAAAAACGCATACAAAAATTACAATACAACCACTTTGATAAACTAACACTAATTCATAGCTCGATAATCGCAACAAGACTAATGATGCTCACACACGATCGATATACAAAACAAATCTTCATTCACATAACAATACAGTGCAACCTTCCAACCTTCTAAAAGTAATTAAAAATCGATTACAATCGGGAGACAGGATGCTATAAACATAATCAGGGTTCTTGATAAAGAAAGAAAAAAATATAAGATACATACATACATAGTGACTATATGAGGATAAGGTCACGATGTATCGTGGTCGTGTCGTAAACGACCTGGACTGCCGCGCCGATCAACATATTGATTTTGACCAAGTACTCATCACGCGTCGCTATTGAACCATCGGTTCAATGGTTCTGTAGTGGATTTGTGAAATATTTGTTACCAAGTTAATGCTGGTCGTGACTTTGTTTGCGTGGAGTAGTTGTTTTAGGGAGAGTATGTTTTGAGTTTTGTCTCTGTCGTAGTATCTGTCTGGTCTGTAACTGAAAAGAGAAAGATCATGATTTGACAGAGACTGGACAGCGATGCTCTTTGATAAATAGGAAGGTGTTATACTGTGATCTCTAAATGATTAGCTAAATGTGGAAATTATTACAAACCCTGTTATTGGTCGTTATTTAAAAAAATAATCCAGAGTAACGACTGGTTGTCACGAGATTTTTTTAAACTTTGCCCCACACTAGGACTGCGTTTACAAACATACAATTTCACATGCGTATGTCACTCAGATGAGAAACAATAATTTGTGTATAACACAAAGAGTTGCTCCTTTCGGGAATTGGACCCGTTACACGTTGTACGGCAGCTAGTTGTCCAGTCACCGCGCCAACTATGCAGTCAAAAGTTGGTGATTATGGCGAATAAAGAATTTTTCTGTGTGGAAATATAGATCACGCCATAATTTTTGGCGCTCTGATGTGGACGATTGGACGGCTCGAATAAACCAATCAATCAGAGTACCGCACTCGATTACTTTAAACGTAAAGCAAACTCGTAGTAAATGTAATGACTTTTCTGTCCTCAGGTGATATCAATTTCATTGTCATCATCACAGTGGTCTTATTACATAGCAATAAAGGTTATTTTCCTTTAACTGCTACATAAATAGGCTATATAATGATAAGTAGGCAATGAATTTAGAAACATAGTTTCTCATGATTCTCCCAATTACTCAGAGTTTTGATAACATTATTATTATATTATTATAAATACGATAAACGGCGGAAATGTCCCAATGGAGTAAATTGTAGATGATTTTAGATGTAATGAGATATCTTATAATTTTCCTTTCGATAGGCACATGTGTTTGAGAAGAGTACACTAGTTAATATTATAAGGTTCAAGAGTTTGTTTGTTCATCGGACATTTTATAAAATATTTGTTCCTAATAATCTCAGTAGCTTATAATTGTGATGACCACATACCACATATTGTGGTAGCGTAATTGGACCATTGGGTCCAATTATTGTGGGTTTTACACTAATATCAAAACACATTACAAAAAAAGGAAGCCGCCTTCAAAAGTTAAAGTGCCAACAAATAAGTGGGTAGTATACCTAAAATATGCTGAAAACTGTATCAAAATCGGTTCAGCCAAACGCGAGATAATCGCGCATAAACATACGCACAGGTCAAACTGAAAACATTTTTTTTTTAAGTCGTATAATTAAAAAACAACCGGGCCATTTATTTTTGTAATTGATACTTCAATTACATATTTAAAAAGCCTATTATACCCACGCCATATCATAACGTCGCCTCACGCAAGAAAACCCGCAGGGCAAAGCTAGTATTATGTAAGTATCGTAGACAAATTGGACGATGAACTTAAAGTTAAAATTACAGTTACCGATGAACCATAGTTTGAACTCAGTTTATTTATTTTGTATTTTTTGAACTCTATGAACGGAATTATATTCGGTGATTTTAATCAAAGTAAGCTTTACCTGATTGTTGTCCATTAGTTATATAGCTCTCTAGTCGCCGTATCGATTCCGGTTTCTTCAAGTTATATGTTGATCTGTCGATTAAGTACAGGAATAATTTTTACCCGACTGCGCCAGAAGGAGGGTTATGTTTTTCGAGAGTATGTATGTATGTATGTATGTATGTATGTATGTATGTATGTATGTATGTATGTATGTATGTATGTATGTATGTATAATTGTTTGGCACGCTCTGCAGCCTAAACGGCTTGATGGATTTTGACTTGAGAGGTGTCGTTAGATTCGTATTTACTGTGAGAGTGACACTGGATATATCAAAATGTTTAAAAAAACAAAATGGCGGATTTTTGGCGCCAAATTCGAATATTGCTCACTCTCTAGCCTAAACGACTCAATGGATTTTGGCTTGAGAGGTGTCGTTTGATTCGTATTTACTGTGAGAGTGACACTGGATATTTAAAAATAATAAAAAAAAACAAAATGGCGGATTTTTGGCGCCAAATTCGAATATTGCCCACTCTCTAGCCTGAACGACTCGACGGATTTCAGCTTGATAGGGGTCGTTTGATTCGTATTTACTGTGAGAGTGACACTAGATATATCAAAATATAACAAATAATAAAACTAAAAGAAAATAAAATAAAAAAAGGTAATTTAAAAAACTAAAAAACCCGACTGCGTTTCTTTATAACATGAAAATGAAAAAACCCTAAAACAAGAATACAAGAAAAATTTAAGCAGTCGGGACCCATTCTAGAAAGCCATAATTCATAATATTTAGAATGGGTCCCGACTGCTTAAATTTTTCTTGTATTCTTGTTTTAGGGTTTTTTCATTTTCATGTTATAAAGAAACGCAGTCGGGTTTTTTAGTTTTTTAAATTACCTTTTTTTATTGATTGAACTAGTCGAGTTCCTCGTCAAATAATTACGCAAGTAAGTCGAAAAACGTAACAATTAATTTAGTATGTCTCACGACAGATATCATATTATTTCTGATTGGTCTAGACACCGTGAAATTGGTTCATAATTTTATTTATAAATAAAAATAAATAATTTTCAAATAATATCAAATACTATCGATTTTTTGTCGTCATTCTATGGATACTCTAATTTGTACAAGGAAGTTATGTCACGGTCAGTTAAAAATAATTTAAGTATGTTATCAATTTAACATCATCATCGATTAGCCACACGAAGACGTCTGCAGTTAAACATAGACCCCTCAAATTAAATAGTCACTATATTGTACAAATACATAGTATAAAATGAATAGAAAAATCACCAATTTATTATCATAAATATATAATAGAAAATTGGAAAATTGCATTCAATAATTAATTTGTTTTTTTTTTTCGTCGGGATGTCGTAATGAGAATGATGATAATGATATGAAAATCAAATACCGAAGGGGTAGGCAGAGATGCTGCCTACCCCTTCGGGGATAAACATAAAATTTTGATTTTCATATGAAAGTTATCTTAGTGGTAGCAAAACATTGAAGTTCACATGACAAGATTTTCCTGTCTTGCTCTTCCTATGTCATTAGAAAAATTGTGTCATTTTTGGTTTAATGTAATAAGTTCAAGTTATTTTAACCAATAGGATTCTAGAACGAAGCGTACCTATATTTTTTTCATTGGTCTAGCCCAAAAGGTTTAAACAAACCAGATCTGCGGACTACCTAGCGAGCTTACCGCTGCTCCAGCGCAATAAGAGTCTGACACTCCCTCTCGCCTCGCCTAAGGCAGGAGAAGTCATTGAATGATTTCCCCTCTAAAAAAAAGGGTCAAACGAACCCGATTTTAGGGTGCGTTACATTAAAAATTTTTGCTAATTACTACTGTTACAGGTAAAGTAAAAAATATTTAGTCTGAAGTCGTTAATATAATCAATTTAATAGGTATATGTGAGCCTATTTTTAAATTAATATTTTAAGGACAAGGACGTCAAGAAAAAATACAAACACAAACGGGATCTTCAGTATATTGAACCCGGACAAACAATGACTCAGAAACAATTATAAAAATATGTAATTAAAAATAAAAAGCTACCAAGTATGTACAACAACACATGTAGTATCTCCAGTACAAAGTAATTATAAAAATCTGTTACTTATAAATAAATGTAATTAAATTATTTTATTTTTATTATACTATTATTAATAATTGTTTTATAAATAGCAAGATGACGTGTTACATTATTATTTTTACATAAATATAATTAAAGCGAAGCACGTTTCAATTTATTAGAATTAAATTTGTCCGTGAAAATTGAAGTACATTTTTGTATAATGAATAGTAATTGCTTATCCCTTAAAGTATTTACCAAATGTGCGATATGGTTCCTTACGAGTATAAAACTCTAATAATAATATATATTTTATTTTATTATTTTATTTTGTATGTTGTAGTATTTAAAAATGTAAATTTAGAGAATTTTAAATAAATATAGATAAATATATATTTTGTTTTATTTTAATAATATTTTTTATTTCATGATTCTTTAAATTATTTACGCCTGATGATAGTAATTTAAATCAGAATAATTATACCAGCAATGTCACACCTTTTATTCCCGAAAGGAAAGGCAGAGGTAACTACACATTACGACACGTAATCCCGCTATGCAATGTACATCCACTTTTAACCATTTGTGTTAAAAGTCCCATGTAATAGGGGGTGAACCTATTGCCATATACTGGACACCATTCCAGACGCCGTGCTACAACTGATAAATTTTCGAAAAAAAAAAAAATATTATACCAATCACAAAAAATATATTGTCATACATTTCAGCAAAATTTACTACCTCTTTATTGCTATAAAAGGAGCGAAATATTATGATAAATTATACTTAGGACTAACTAATAATGTTGTTGACTATTAAACACCCTAGGCAACAGGTTTCACCAGACTAACTGGAGCCTTTCTCAAAGGCTAAATTAATACTATAGATAGTCTATACAGGCATCTTGTGTAACGAATATACCTGAAAAACTAATTTTATTGATATTATTGTATTTCAAACAACAGAAAATAAACTAGCTGTCTCATCTTTGTTGCCGTGGGATTTTACTTAGTTATATCATATTGGTTTACTTGATCAATTTTAAAATGAAAATTAATTTTACGACCTATTGATAAAATTACATATTTTTTATATTTTGTATATTTGTAATAAGGAACCCTAACGCATCCACCTACGCGACCATCTCCCACAAACCACGCGGATCTCCAATTTTAAAATAAACAAAGTAAATCCATCCATACATGGGCCACACACGCACACACGCTCACAGTAATTAGAGTATCAGTAATATTGATCGAGTTATTGAGTAATACTGAGTACACACACACAGACATACCATGTGGAATCTTCACTATTAGTACTGTCAAAGGTTAGCTCCGTGAGTACAATTTTGAGTAACTTAGCATGGTGAACGAATTAACTTCATATAAATAGGATGCAGTTACTCCGATATGCACATTCAGTGATCATCCCGTGGTAACACAACAGCTTTTGACATGAAGCTGGTAATAATATATTCTATCAATTAATATTTATTTATTATATTTATTTTATAAAGTTTAAAAAATAAATTATATTTTTTTATATAAATAAAAATAATAATTAAAAAAATCGTTTTAAAAATATATTTAAATTATTTTTCAGTGTGTAATTTCGAAATCGAATAAACGTGGATTGCAGTGAAAGTTTTTGAAATTACGAAATTTTTCATAGTGACAACTGACTGATAGGTTCAGTTGAACTTATTTTAAAATTAAACTCTGACCTCAATCAAGTTGTGTTTTGTAAACTAGATGCCCCGTTTCTCCATCAAGGGCTTCCCTTTCTAACTGTGACTCAATATTATACAATTTATGACAAATCTGTGGCTTCAAACCGTTTTACTTGAACTCATAACCTCCCATTACCCACGTCTAACGAGTCTAATTATATTAATTTTGTGTTTTCAGCTAATCATTCTATCGGTGCTGGCGTGCAGCTATGCTGACAAGTTAGACAGGACGTACTTGCCTCCTGCAAGTGCTGGAACTGCTGGTGGAAGCCCTGGAGCTTTAACTGCCCCTAACGAGCCTGGATTTGACCTTCCTAAAGGTCCTTCTTCATTTGGCCAACCTACTCCCTCCGGATCTGCTGGATTTGGCCAGCCTAACGCTGGAAAATCTGGATTTGGTCAGCCTGCTCCTCAGTACGGTGCCCCTACTGGTGGTGCTGCTGCTCCTAGCCAAGGTCCCTCTGGATTTAGCCAGTCTACCTCTCAGTTTGGTGCTCCTTCTGGATCAGGCTCATCGCCTGCTCAAGGTCCTTCTGGATTTAGCCAGCCTGCTTCCCAATACGGTGCTCCTTCTGGCTCCGGCTCAGCACCCGCTCAAGGCCCCTCTGGATTTAGCCAGCCTGCTTCCCAATACGGTGCTCCTTCTGGCTCCGGCTCAGCACCCGCTCAAGGCCCCTCTGGATTCAGCCAACCTGCTTCCCAATACGGTGCACCTTCTGGATCAGGCTCAGCTCCTGCCCAAGGTCCCTCAGGATTCGGACCCTCAGCCAATGCTGGCCAGCAGACATTTCAGTTTGGGGCTCCTGCTGGTGGCCCAGTTGCTGGACAGAATGCAGGATTAGGCTTCGGAGCTCAAGATGTGAATGCGTACTCTGGCCAGGCTCAACCTGAGCGTGAACGTGCTTCGATCGACAGGAACGCTGAAATCTTAAGATACGAAAACCAGAATGATGGTGAAACCTTCTCATACGCCTTTGAGACTTCGAACGGAATTTCTGCTGAAGAATCTGGTGTTGCTACCAACGGTGTGCAGGCTCAGGGTGGCTTCGCTTACACTGGTGACGATGGCCAGGAGTACAGAATCACTTACACTGCTGACGAGAACGGCTACCAGCCTCAGGGAGACCATCTGCCTACTCCTCATCCCATTCCTGAAGAGATCCTGAAGTCTATTGAAGAGAACGCGAGGGCTGCTGCTGCCGGCACACAAGAAGGTAAGACTATGTCATTCTTATAACACTACACATTTGATCTTTACAATAATGTTATTTTAACTCTTGCCTTTTGTTAGATGGGTCTTATAACATAACTAGTGAAAATCAGGTATTTACCAGGCATGTGCACTATTGTCTACCCTTAATGAATGCTAAGGCGTGATGTTACAAAGTCTTTCAATCAATTTAAGAGCATAAACACACAAATTTACAAAAATAAATTAGTACTGATAAAAGATAACTATAAAATAAACACAATCAAAGGCGATGTGGTCACATTTGTGTGAATTTTTCATTGTTGTCCTAATAAGTGATTGAGTGATAATGAAATTTATTGCGCTTTGATAAAAGGCTCCGATCTATTTCTTGTAGCAACCGCGGCTATTGTAAACATCGTGGGTCCTATTGTAACTATTGTAGTTTTGCATACAGTTGGGTAATAGATATTATATTGGCAGATTTTTACTCACACATTTTTATATAAACTTAAAAGTGATTTAATCTAATCCTTTAGTTAATGCTTACTTAAAATAAGTCAAGTTATGGAAAGTATCTCAAAAAAGTCTTCGTTTTTCGTCATCTAAAAAAAGTTTTGTTCAAACTAAAGTTCCACAATGAAGGGTAGTATGTATTACATTTAAAGTAATATAGAAGCTTGTGCTACTCTCTGAAATGCATGTATTTCAGAGATTCGGCAGAAGATTTTCATGTTTATTATAGTTCATACCACCCCATAGTCATATTTCATAGCATATACATCTGAATGACAATAACAAAATAACTTAAACTTCACTTTACCAAACTCAATAATCGAACCCGAGACTATTCAGCAGTTGTGACTACAACCACTCAACCGATGTCACAAGGTCATTCAAAATATAAAGTAATAGGCCTCATCCATGTCACTAATAACATAACTGGCATACGTGGGCGTATACCTTTGCCCAAAGTAAAAAAAAATAACACGCAAGACGCGCAGACAACAGCTCATCAAGATACCCTAAACTGAGATTCACTTAATGGACTTTCAATCTTATCACTTTAAACATAAAGTTGAAAATCAATAGCTTGATGATGCTACACTAACATGTCGCAACCAAGAAAATAATGGTGAACGTGAACTTCAATTATTTTAAAGTTTTCGTGAGACATTATTACAATTTATTTAGATAGTCGTGTCATGTGATATACTCTGTTACACATCGTGCCATAAAAACCAGTTAATCATGACCTCGCTTTGTACCACGTCTCCGTACATTCGAAGACCAATTTATACTGGTTGTCTAGCTTCATATGTAATCGCGTGTACATGACTGACATTGACTACTAACCAATTTACTTCATTTAATGTTAAGTAACGAATTTAAATACCGACATTAAGTTTTAATAGCAATAACACACCTTTGAACTGTATTTTTAGTACATTATGAGTATTGCTCCTATAGATGAGTTCTTTGAAGCGTAAATAGTTGTAACGTGTTGTAAGAATATAACAGATATTATGTATTGATGGAAGGGTCACCTGTTTTAATAGAAATATTAAGTTTTAATAACAGTTTTGGTTTGTTTATATTGAGGCAAAATAACAAACTACATCTCAGTCAACATCTTAAAGGTGTTCATTATTATTATTAAATTAGTGTAAAGACGCATTTATTTAGTTATTTGTATATTGGGATTTTTGTATCTAGAGATAGTTAGTAGGCTACATAGATTGCCTAGTGGGTTACTGTAGCTCTGGCTCGAATAGCAGGAGTAGGAACGGGGTGGTTTTTAGTCAGTAAGAGTCTGACACTCCCTCTTGCCTCACCCAAGGCAGTAGATAGAATTCATTGGATGACTTTCCCCTTAAAAAAAAAGACTAGGCAGTTGTATAATATTTGTGACAATGCGGGTGTAAGGCTTGCACGTATATTGCAATATAAAGTCGATTTTTGACCAACATTAATGAAGATAATTATTGCATACATACTTTTGTAATTATGAAAACGAATTAATGTGTCCGTAGTTTTAAATGTATAGCAATTAAATATTAAGCCACATACTACGTTCACTAGTAAGGCAATATTAACATTTTATAATTATTCCATATCTTCTGTGGCATTTATTGACCATTCCTCGTAATTGGTTTACTATTGACAACTGCCAACTGACAATTTATTTTAATGCTTTCTAGGTGCTTACAACCCTGACGAAGATTCTGGACCCTCATCCCAGCAATACTACGGTGGAGCTTCTCCAGCATACCAGGCTCAAGGTCAACCCGGCCAGTCTCCTTCTCAGTACGCCGCTCCTGCTCAATCTGGACCTGCTGGATCCTCAGCTCCTCAAGATGTCTCTTCTCAACGTGGACAAGGACCTACATCTCAATACGGTGCTCCTGCCCAATCACCTGCTTCCCAGTACGGAGCTCCATCTCAATCCGGACCTGTCTCCTCGGGTCCTCAAGGCTTCTCGGCTCCACGTGGCCAAGCTGCTCAGGGACCTTCTCAATATGATTCTCCAACTCAGTCTGGACCTGCTGGTCCTTCTGGCTCTGGATTCCAAACTGCCCGTGGTCAAGCTGCCGCTCCTTCTTCATCCGGACCTCAAGGTTCTTCTCAATTCGGTGCCTCTGCTGCTCCCTCTGGTTCCGCTGGAGCTTCCCAAGGTGGTCGTGACTCAGGTTATTCGTACAACGCTCCCAGTGCCGCTCCATCTGGATCTCAGGGCTTCCCATCTCAAGGAACTCAGGCTTCAGCTAACCAATACAACGCCCCAGCACCTACTCGTACTCCATTCGGATCAAGCAGACCATCTGGCTCCCAAGGTTTCCCAGCCCAACGTGCTCCAGTTAACCAATACAATGCTCCTGCGTCTTCTGAGCCCTCCGCACCCCAAGATTATTCGTCCCAGGGCAGCAAAGCTCCCGCTTCTGCGTTTGGTGGTTCTTCATCTTCACCTTCTGGTTCTGCCAGACCTTCCAGGCCCCAAGGTTTCTCATCTCAACCTGCCGGAAATCAAGGCTCTCCTTTCGCTGCTGCTGGACTGTCAGGAAACAACGGACCTACTCGTGCTGGAACACAAGGACAGTCAGCTCAAGGAGGAGATGATGGATATGAATACAACAGGCCTCAGGCCCAGTTTGGCAGACCTAACCAGCCCGGACAGTTTGGCCAGTCGGCTCCAACTCAGGGACCCGCTTACTCCAGACCTCAAGGATTTGGTCCATCCAGACCTGCTGGTTCTGCACAACCTGGTCAGTCTCCCACTTTCGGTAATGCCCCTACCTCAAGCTTCGGACCATCATCTGACCCCGCTGCCCCTGCTTCTGGACCTTCATCCTCCTCTCAAGGCGCAAGATTCCCTGTAGCATCTAACGATCAAGGCTATCCTAGAGGCCCAGCTGGCTCACTCTCTGGTAATGCCCCATCTAACGCGGCACCTAGTCTCAATGGTCAAGGTTCTCCTTTCAGGCCAACTGGATCTGGTAACCAATACACACCTAGCACTAACTCTTTCGGTGCTCCTAAGCCCAATGGAGCCGCTGGTCCAGTATCTGGTTCCAACGCTCAGGGACCTTTCGGATCTCAACGCCCAAGCTCTGCTATGTCCGATGCTGGTTACGAATACAACCGCCCTGGTGCGCAGGGATCTCAAGCTGGTCCTGCTCAGGGTACCCAAGGAGGTTTTGGTCCCGTTGGACAAAACAGGCCTGGAGTTTCTGGTTCCCAACCTAGCTTTGGTGCCGTAGGTCAAAACAGGCCTGGTCAAGCCGGCCCTCAGTCTAGCTTCGGGCCTTCTGGACAGGACAAACCTGGACAGACCTTCGGAGGACCTCGCCAGCCCCCAAGCTTCAGCCCTGAAGAAGGATACAGATACTAAACCAAGGATAGATTAATTAATTTATGATAAGTAAACAAGCAAATAGACAAAACCGAAAAAAAAAAACTTCGCATTACGCTTAAAATATTTTGTACATATTTATAAGAGATGTATAGAATATAACGGAGTCACTATGTGATCGAAATGTAAATTAAATAAACTACGCAAAACTTAATATATCTAGTTTTATTATGTTTTAATTTTCCTATTATAAAATAACTTTATGAAGTTACCAAGAACGGAACCATTTAAAGATCAAATTCCTCATTAAGATAATTGCTTGATTTCCCTGTTTTCCAAGTATAATAAAATTATTGATTAAGATGACACATGAATTTAATCAGCTTAGATATTATGAAATTACTCAAGATGAACACAGAAACTAAAGTTACTAGCTAATAAAAAAATATACTAAAAAAATTGATACCAGTTAAATAAACATTTCAGTGTACAGTAACTAAATAGTACTACAGTAAATAAGTTACTAAGTCGAAATGTATAATTTTCGATTCAAATAAAATTCAATTGTCTTGTGATGAAATGAAAAACTCCAATAAAATATTAAAAATCTACATTCATAGCTCTAACTCCCATACTGTAAGATAATTTGTATTACGCTTTTGTTTGTTTAATTGTATTGTGTAATTTGTTTATTTATCTGTTTGAATACATATCAATTTACAGTTAAACATTTGCGTTTCCAAGACATAGGGTTTGCCCTATGTGTTTATTCTATTAGACAATAATCTACATAATATTGGCCTTTGTTCAGCAGAAGATGTCTTACTAGTCAATATGATGGATTATTCAAACGAGCTGACCCGTCACCTGATGGTAAGCAATCAGCGCCGCCCATGGACACCAGAGGAGTCCTGTTTACTGTAGTAACGACTAACAACCCAAAAGCACTATTATATACAGAAACCCGTATATAAATTTGAAAAAAACTCTACAGCAAATATAATTGGTAGTAAAGTAAATTAAAGTAAAATAATGTGTGAACTGTTCACGTTTAGAAACAGTGCGCTTGCGTCATTTCCAGAGTACGGGCAAGTCGTGCGGAGATGGTGCACTGTAGTGGCGATGGTGAAGATTGCCCACGAACTTGTATTTTGTATACGACGGTACGACTTTATGTTTTATGGATTGTTGGATATAGTTGATGTAAGCCTTATTGTTTGCATTAGGAATGTTGTATGAGAGTGTAGGAAGAATTATTTTGTAATAAATAAAAAAAAATGTATTTATGATGCGGTAACGACTTTTTACCTTGTTGGCAAGGTGATCGTTAATGTGTTTGTGTGAAAAAATACATCTTAATATTTTAAGATTTTAATTTAGAAAGCCACATTATTTAATTAAAAAGTTAAAAATACTAACAATACTTTAAGGTCTTGAAAGTTGACATCTTATGACAGTATCCTAACGGAAAATAGTAAATGTGAGAAATTCTATAACCTTGATCGTTAGCATATATAGTTATTTAAATAATACCACTTTTACCTACAGCTTATTTTTAACGACCATCATATTTTTTTTTATTATTCAAAAAGTAAAATATTCTGGCCAGTATCCCTCAAGCCGACTGTATAGTTAAATCTTAAAAGGTAATTGTGTAAAGGCGCACTAATAACAGTGATCACGCTATCGACTGTGACGTTGATTGCACAGATATGAACACTCTTAGGGCCTCGACACACTGAGCAAATAAGGGTTTTATTTTTATAATAATTATCGTGAGACATACTAAATTAATTAACTAAAAATCACAAAATTATTCACTCTCGAAAATTTATGGAGAAAAGCTCTACTAGTTTCGAGTCATAGGGGGACTCTTTATTATGAGTAGCGTGCGTATACCTATAGCCTATAGCCAGTAGGCTGCGCCTATCTACGCTGCACGTGATTTTTAGTAAATTAAATAAGGGTTTTATTTTAATGTGACATTTTTTTAAATTAAACATTGTAAAAAGTCGTGCTTGTTCAATGGGAATTTTTCATTTTATTATTCACTTTGTAGGTTACTTGTAGTCAGTGAAGTTTGTAACGTAGTCATATCAAGTACCAAAACTGATAAATGATGGTGGTGGTGAAATGTCATTTTTGTCAATCTGCTTGAATTTTCTTACTATTCGATTTACTATGTATTCATAATGCCGGCATTCTGTAATTAAATGTAGGTAGTGTCTTTGATGTTTAGTAGTTTTAGACTGTGATGAAGGTGTTTCGGTATAACGTCTTTGAGTTCGGTATATTTGTGGACTTTTTCAGTTATTGTTTTAGTTATATTGTGAGTATTAGGGACGGCGATATCTTAATGATATACTATTATTATGTTTTGAAACCCAGTTGTTATCATAAATTCAAAATATTTTGACATAAGTAAATAATTATCTTTAACTAACAAATTCGCTCAGTGTAACCATACCCTAACAGTCGTAACCCGTACATCCCACGTTGTATCGAATGATAATAATACACGAACACAAAACCTGTGCTTTGAGCTCCGAACATGTTACTGTGAGAGTACACACCTACTACATGGTGCTATACATTATATTAGGGCCGTGTTGGGTTAAATGTGAGTTTATAGTCATTTAAGATTATAGCTATACGAGTATGTATTATTTAATATTTTGAGTGTGTAAGAAATGAGTAATGAATATGAATGATGATTTTTTTTTGAGCGGGTATGTTATTAATGACTTCTCCAGCTTTTGGCGTGGCGAGAAGGAGAGTCAGACTCTTACTGGCTAAAAACCCGTTACTACTCCTGCTTTTTGAGCTGGAGCCCACATTCCCAGCCCCAGCATTCTTTTTGTATTTATAATGTTCAAATCTGATGTGTTAATTAAGATATTTATAAGGTACAATAGGACCGTCATGTACCTACTTATGTACAAAAGTTTCTAACTAAATAAAGAAAAAAATAACTTAAGTACGGTACTATATTTACTTGATTTCAATCTATCCTTTCTCCATTTATATTTTTTTCAGATTAATGTTTTCAAATGATTCTCTTATTCATTATCCATACCTTCCAAAGCAAGTCAGTATCACAAGTGCGAATACCAGGCAAGGCGTTTCGGGGTCCATACCCAGGTCAGGCAAAGTATTGCTGGGATTTTTTCAAAAAAATCCATGTAGTCTGGAGTTGTACCCAGTATTATGGCAATAGGCTCATCCCTTTACATACATTATTACATTAGACTTATTACACAAATGCTGAAAAAGTACATTGTACAGTGACATTACATCACGTAACATGCACCTTTGCCTACCCCTTCGGGAATAAAAGGCGTCACGATACATGTATGTAATTCATCCGCGCACCAGTTGTAGCGAGCATAGCAAGTTTAAGAATGATAAGTTTGTCCGCTGTAGTTGCTTATATACCATCTGTCGGTGTTACGAAAATTGTACTAAAGGCGTTTACATCATAAACTCGTATGCGTGATGTAAGTAATATCCTTGTGTAGGATATGTTGAATAGGATCACGTGTAGAGTAGATTCTCTTTGTGCTCGTAATTCATTCTATGAAATGAGAGGGATTTTTGAAATGTGTGTTGATGAAAATCTAAATAATATCGTAGAACGAAATAATAGTATCCATCCATTGACTAACTTTGAGATCCAAACTGAAATGGGGCGTAATGCCTTACATCTCGACTCGTGAGAGTCGGTATTTCACAGTCCTCCTGCCCTGAGATCTTTAAAAGAGGAGGAAGAGGAGGATCGAAACTTTATTTAAGATGGTAGTTGTATGAATTTGCCCGCGCGAGCTTTCGTATGATCAGCTGTTAGCAGCGAGGCGCCAGCGCCCGCGTTATCGAAAGACTAGTAGATATTTTGGAAAATAAGGCGCGTGTGCTAATGAAAATTTTGTTAAAAATAAAACTAATCAGTATACAAAAATGTTTCTCTGGGAAAGTTGTTAGTAATAATGAGTACAATGACGAGCTAATCTCTGGAACTACTGGTCCGATTTAAATAATTATTTTTGTGTTGGATACTCAATTTATTGAGGAAGGTTATAGACTATAACATCACGCTACGACCAACAAGAGTAGAGCAGAGAGGGTGAAACCGGTATCAATAATTATTATGAAAAACAACAAAACATTGCTCAAACATTTTCAATTTGTACACAAGATCACATACAAAACCTCCAAATAATGGTCACCCATTAAGGTGTGATCTCTATTTATCTAACGAAGATGAAATCATTAGGCCGGTATTGGGCAACGGTACCTCTGGGCGGTCCCATCCGTCACTCGTGCAATACAGACCTATCACGTTTTGCTGTAGGGGGATCTTAGGAAGGATGAGCTTCTGCTTTCAATGAAGAATTTGAAATAAATTCATTCATTGCATTTTGTTTGCGGTTCGCTGATTTTATTAATTATTTTTGTGTTTAATATTTTGTAGAAGGGAAGCAAGAATGAAGGTTTCTTAGCAGTTGCTGTTTCATTTGTTATGTACAATATTATGCTTGCTATAATAAACTTTTATTGTATTTGATAATCTTAATTAATGTTATCAACCTATAATTTTAATATAATTACAAAGGTTTTATAAAAATGTTAAATATAAATGTTATAATTATAAATTATTTTAAAACAATTTAAAACAATGTTTGTATTATTATATAAGTAGATTAAGTATATTTGCGGTGCCCAATAGGGCCCGTAGTTGTAACATTTTAGGTACAGTATTCAAATTGTAAACCACACTGTACACAATGAAAGCGATAAAATGATTTGATTTGATTTGAACTTGAAGTTATTGTATTTATTTGTTTAGTTATACTTTACTGTACATCACATAAACACATAGGACAAAAAAGCGTAGTGTACAATGAATGGCTGGTAATACATGGTGTACAAAGTAATTACGCTGTCTTTATAAATACAATATTTACTACTTACTTGTTTTCATTGACGGGGCGGAAAATCTAGTGCGACTTTAGAAGATCCTTTAAAAGTCGCTCTAGATTTTTGGGGGCAAAGATGTGTGTGAGATTTTTACCTTATTGAAACTTCCCCGACGGCCACCGTTATCCTTTATTTGAGTATTTTCTCTCCTTTTTAACGTAAACTTCATTTTAAATGAATCGGCAAAATAATGGAACTATAAAAAATATACCATCAATAAGAAATGACATAGAAGCAGTAAGCTGTCTAAGATTTATATCTCATTAGCGTACTGTAACCAAAATATAAGTTTAAGCTGTAAACAATCTCAAATCAAATATTTATAGGTCACACAGATTTATGTCGCGATGCGGGAATTGAACCCGCGACCCTGATCTCTGAAAACGGATTTGAATGCACTATTTAGGTCACCGCGGTGTACTAGATTTGTATCGATAGACTCTTAACTTAGAATTCGTAATTAAAGTTTTGAAATTAATTAAACCTTTTTTAATAGTAATACTTGTAACTACTCATTATAACCAGGACTACTAAACTTTATGTTCCTCGTTGGTCGAGCGGTCGTATTACTGGGCTTTTTTTCAAAAATTTTCACAGTAGTAGCATAAAACCTGGAACTGTGCCCAGTGCATGGCAATAAGCTCACCCCCTTTTACATATGGGACGTATAACACAAATGGTGATAAGTGGGCCCCTTATACCTTGTAGAAACTGCGTGTGTCGGGGAATGCTGATTATGAATATGAGTTTCTGCATGGCTTGAAACTAGTCAACTTCCTCGTCAAACAGTTTCACGTAATAATTAATTAAGTATGTCTCACGAAAGTTATAATAAGGTATTATAGTAATGTTTGACTGATTTTCCATATCTTAAACCTACAAATATACAATCCTATATATTGAATTTTCAACATTTTGAGCTACTCATTTACCGTACTTACAGATCATATTTATAACATATGCACTTAAACTATAATTACGTGTATTAAAATAAAAATACCAATTAATTCACATTACATTACCTAAGTATCAGACAACATCATTAATTACTTTAATTGAATTCGAAGTAAAACTTGAACTGAATTAACCTTTAGGAGCATGATCCAAAAAATCGATACATTTCGTAAAAACCAATTACTACATACAAGTTCACATGTGGAATATTAAATACGGTTATAAATCGATATAAATACGTTTATTATTTAGTCGATAATATTTGGCAAAACTTAATTAATCACGATTCGGTTCACTATCACTGCGATCATCGGAAGCCGATCCATATTGTAAGGTCATGTTTATAGTGTAGGGTGACTGTGTAGTGAGGTTTTATTTGAGGATATGAAAGATTTTATTTTGGAATAGAAAAGAATGAGCTTTTAAGAATATTTAACAAATATTAAATTTTCTCTTCTCAGAATAAATAAATGTGAGCCACGATTCAACACGAATGAGTCGGCTCAACCGGAGTGATGCCACGGCCTACAGAAAACTGACGTGAAACAACGCTCACGTTGTGTTTCGTTATTTAAGTAAGGGCCTCCAATAATGGAGGCCCTTACTTAACTTCCCAAACTTCCCAATCCTCGATTGCCTAACAACCTCACCAAAAAGGCCGACAACCCATTTGTACCGCCTCTAGTGATTCGGGTATGCATGGGCGGCGGCGACTGCTTAACCCGGCGTCATGGGGGTTGGGTCTGTGCGACCCACCACATTTTATTTCGCTTGTAGTTCGGTTACTATGCGTGTGACGTTGCTGCTCTTCTCAATAGCTGGAGCTGTTGAAATGTCCTATACGTCGCAAGCTACACGTTCGTCGAGCCACGGCCGCAGTGAGAGATACAGGTGCACAAAGTTAAAAAAGGTACGTGAGACCCATCCCCGCAGTCGGTGTAACAATTTCGTGCCACTTTGTATACATATTGTTTCACTTATTATCTGTGTTTTTATCATTTTTATTTTTTATTTTTATGGTTATTTACAATTGTAGCTGGTTATAAAAAGTTCAATGTATTTTATTTGTATTTTTTGTAGGTACTTAGTAAAAAATGGACCGTGAAGGGGCTGAACGACAGCGTATTCTGGCAATTTTACAAGAGTCTAACTGTGATACTGAGTTGTCACACCAGGATGTGTGTGACGAAGAAGATCACTTGAGTGAGCGTAGTATTTCAATTGACACAGAACAGGATATCTCAGAGTCTGATAATGATGATATTCCACTGTCTATTCGATTGCAATATATCTGCGTAGAACATATAGTACCTTTCTGTGCTGACTGTACCAAAGATAATGATTCCAAATGATTAATTGTTTATTTTTATTTATTTAGTTACCTACAAAAAAGTGCCATTAATTTTTGAGACTGATTGTTAATTAATAATAATATAATTACATTTACGTAGAAGAGAAAATGTTTGTTGATAATTTTAGTTCTTTTTTTTAAATGTTATTATATATAATTAAAACATAATATAACATAACATTTGTGTTTTATTAAATCACACAAATACCCAAAAATATAAACACGCATAAAAATAGTCTTTGTTATATATAAATTTATTGAAATAATTTCGATATTATGAACGGGTCGGTGAGACCCACCCCAACGTCCGTGTAACACTTTTCCACCCCCATGACGCCGGGTTAATATTTGGTGATACGTCAGCTCGTTTACCGGCTTATACCACAAAAAATCGGTAAAAGTGCAAACTATATACGTATATACAATTAGGAAATATTGCCCTTGATTATTGTAACAATCGATCTAGTATCACATTCCTTCACGTTACCTTACTACATTCCATTCTAATCTTGCACTATTCGAGATGACATACTATCTTTTCATAAAGTATATATTTACAATAGTAACAATACACCATAGATTGTGATACATTAAGATATCAAATGTTTTAAAAATTAAACCAATTAAATACAATAGAAAAAGTAGTTTTGTTTTTTCTTATTAGACAATATATCGTACATATCGTGTTTCACATATTAGTACCGTACTTTTACCCATACAGACTATGTCTAATGCGACAAAGTAACTTAACATAAAATAAACTATACTTTTGTATAATTCTTTCCTAACACCAATAAAATCTTCAAAACGTTCATTAAACAGAATTACACAAAAACATTAAAATAATAGTTTATTTATAAACCCCATAATTATTTAACAATTACCATTATTCACTATTGTTATGTAATTACCGCGTAATTTATATAAAAGACGTAATATATCACATTTCAATTATGTAACAAAATTATTATGTTTTATGATGTGTTTGAACTTGATTTATAAACGTCTAATAATAATAAATAACTTCGTCCTCCAAATTAAATGAAATAATTATAGTTTAACTATTATTCTCACTTTACAAAATTATACATCGGTTAATGGACTGTAAAATAGTCAAATTTATTTTATTGTTAATATTATGAATAATTCATTTAAATTGTTGTTTCGGGTCTGGGTGTCATGTGTATGTGAACTTGTATGTTTATAAACGCACCCTGTGTCGTACAGGAGAAAATCCTAGAGTGGGGTAACGTTTTTTTTAAAGAAAAAAAAAGAGAATAAAAATCAGAAAGTCATAGACACCCTACAAGAGAATCTCTCATTGGAATTTGTATGCGGGCAAGGTCGAGTATTGATGCGCGATCGAGACTAAGTGTCCGTATGTACGTATGTACGGTAATACGGCCATTCAAAGAGGATTTGTATGCCAAGCTCAGTATGTGAGAGGGAACCAATACAGAGCTTTTGATTTTGAGCTTTTAAAAAATGAACAAAGTTGAATTTTTTGTTGCCATATTAAGCGTTAAGAGTTAAAACAAAATTAATCCAATATAAGTTTTTAAACTAACACTAGAATTGGAACTTGAAACGCGATATGTACCATGTTTTTCAATTTCTATGAGTTTCCGATATTTATTTATCATTTCATCCATGATCAAGCACGCTTAAAACAGTGCCGAAATATCGGAAACTCATAGAAATTGAAAAACATGGTAAATATCCCGTTTCAGGTTCCAATTCTAGGATTATTCCAATATCTCAAATCCAGATTATTCTAGATAAAATCCATTGTTATATCCAAAATCCAGGTTTTCCTAGATATTTTAAGTAAGAATCGTAGAAGGCGTTGCACAGTTCCCATTTGGAGCGGGAGCTATGGGTGCTTTTACATCAGACATATATGTATGTACTAGCTATGATATGAAGATGTAATAGTAAAGCTGTGATACTATGTGACCGTTTCCACCAATAGTAAACTATGTAGTTGTATGAGTAAGATATGTTAATAAGATGCGCCGCCGCAAAGTAACCGTTGCGAGGAAGATGCGGAGCTTGAGTATGCGATATGTTGATAATCCATCCATAGCACGCATCCATAAAACATAGCTTAGTTGAGTCCCTTTCCAACAATGCTAAGCTATGTGTACCAATTAATATGATTGGTGGAAGCCGAACGTATCCACAGCAACGTACCATAACACATCTCTTCAGATCTGTAGAGGTAAAAGCTCTAGAATATGTTCGTCAGTTAAAGTGTGAAATATAAGCAGAAATCTTGCTTGTTACTAAATAATAATGACCACAATATCGAACTCTAAACATTAATAAATAAATTAATGGTATGATTTATCTTATTTATATATTTATTTCGATTTTCCAACAATATAAACAATTGTTTACATTATATACTTTACTGAATATGGCCAGAGAAACATAAAACAAGTGCTACAATTGATTACAGGTTAACACCTCATGCAAAAAACAATCATTACCATGTTTTATTAGTTTAGTCTTACTAAAGTTACAATAAAATCATGTTTTATAACTACTACAATTGAAATTCATGTAAATGAAACGAAAATACAAAAATATAGTACTCCGTAGTACAAACTTCACAAAACAAGCTTTACTAACTACAGTAACATTACCTGCCTTAACAAGGCACACCACATAAAGCCATCCTCAACAATTAGACAAGTCCATCCATGAGCATCATAATATTGTTATTATGAAATATCGACCACGACCTAACGATGAAGTAGATCGACCCACACCCACCTATATATACTGCACTGATACTGAGAGGTTATCAGTTGCAACCACAGCTTCTGGGTAGCCAGTTCATTCATTAAAACAAAATAAAAAAAAAACACGAATATGAAATTGGTAAGGGGTTTCAGATCTACTGGAATTTATTTTGAAAACAGTAGTTAGATCAATAAATGATTTTATTAATAGTTGCATTATAATTCATTAAAATTATTTCCGTATTTCAAAATTATAAGCAACTGTTTTCTTTTATTGTTTTGATTAAATTGAACTATAAAAAAATATTTGAAACAAAGAAATAAGTGCTAATTTTTTTCATTCGCTAATTTTCTATTTTCAGTTCATCGTTTTAGCAGCAGTGGCGTTAGCCCAGGCCGCCAAACTGGACAGGACGTACCTCCCACCGAACGCGCAGGCTTCAGCAGGATCTGCCTTCCTCGAAGCTCCTCTTCAGTCCAACGGATTCCAGGATCAATCTGGTGCCTTCCCCAACAATGGATTTGCCAACAACGCCCAAAACGGAGCTTACTCAGGCTTCGAAGCCCGTCCCGTGGAGCGCGCCCAGGCTGCCTTCGAGAGGAACGCTGCTATCCTTCGTCAGGACAACTTCAATGATGGAGAGACTTACGCGTATGCTTATGAGACTGAGAACGGTATCTCCGGCGAGGAGAACGGAGTGGCGACCAACGGAGTGCAGGCTCAGGGCAGCTACTCCTACACTGGGGATGATGGCAAGGTCTACTCTGTGAGGTGAGTTTGATTGTGTCAAAAAGTGATTTGTAACGGTTATTGAGTTGGTGCGTTGTATATCGTGTGCGCAGTGGAAGCTTATAGACAACAATGAATATTATGAATGATATTTTTAAATAGCAACTAAAATATTTTTATATTAGGTTTATCAATGAGTATACAAACAATGGTGATGTTGACGAGAGGATTTTCGGCAGCATAAATAAACTCGTTTCAAACATACAGGTACACCGCTGACGAGAACGGTTTCCAGCCCCAGGGTGACCATCTTCCCACACCTCCTCCCATCCCTGCTGAAATCCTGAAGGCTTTGGAGCAGAACGCCCGTGATGAGGCTGCTGGCATCTACGATGACGGTAAGCTAAACAAATAATCTTCGCGAAAGTAATATATTTAAGAAATAATTGCAACAGACTTATCAACATACTTTCCTTTGTTTCCTTAGGTACGTACAGCGATGCTAAATACGCTGACGACAGCCAACAACAGTACTACGACAGCAACGCTCAAGCTATTAACTACAACAACGCTCAGTCCAACAACTACATTGCTCCATCTAACAACTACAACGGCCAATTCAACAACTACAACTCCGCCAACTCTGCTCCAGGCGAACTACAACTCCGCCAACTCTGCCCAGGCTAACTACAACTCCGCCAACTCTGCCCAGGCTAACTACAACTCCGCTCAATCAAACTACAACGCTCAGTCCAACTATAATGCTCAGTCCAACTACAACTCCGCTCAGTCCAACTACAACCCCGCCCAGTCCAACTACAACTCCGCTCAGTCCAACTACAACAACGCTGATGCCGTCATCACTACCAGCGCTCTGATCCGCAACGATGCTTCTGGAAGCAGCAGCAACGTCGCTGGTACCCAGAAGGCTTACCTTCCTCCCTTCGCTCAGGCCAACACTGACGCCATTGTGACCAACAACGCTCTCCGAAACGATGATGGAAGCAGTAGCTCAATCTCTGGAGTCCAGAACTCTTACCTCCCACCTTTTGGCCAGCGTCAGAGGAATGGTGCGAGGCCTTCCTTCAACGCTAGAGACGGCTACCGTTATTAGAGGCTATTGATAAGAATTTAAGATTATCGATTAATATAAACGACCTATTAAATAGTATTTATAACAATGATTTTTGGTTTTATTTGATGGTGGATCCCGTTTGAGGTGGAAAACTATTGATAAATGGTACGTGAAATTACAGCACGTTTATGTATTGTATTAAGATAATGCCAACTTGTAAAATACAAGAAAATATTTATGTAAGATGTGAAATAATTCTGAGGAATCGATATCAACCGCACGGTTGGCACCGTGACTGGGCAACTGGCTGTCGTACAACGTGTAGCTGGTTTGACTAGCGCAATTCTTGTGTTTCACAAATTCTATCGGGTCTATGTCCATATTGTGAACTCTAGTTTGTAAACGCACCGACAACATTGTTGTTTTGGTTTTGGGTGTCATGTTCATGTGGCCACAGGAGAAAATGCAAGCGTGGGGCGATCGAAAACGTATTTTATAAAATTGTTAGATTCACTTATTTTTCAATAATTTATTTACGACTCGGAGCAGATACCAGGCCAAAAATATAAACAGTAACAATTAGTCTTGCAGTAAATAGTCGAGTTATGGTGTAACTAACATGATTTAGTTTTATAGACCTTTTACTATTGAAGGAGATGCTGAAGCGAATTAAATTTCCATGTGAAAATGGTATAGGCACATGAAATTGTAAATATATTTTATGACTTTTAAAGATTGCTTGCTTTGTGCATAGTTTTTTAATAATTATAATTTTATGGAGAAAAAGTATTAACCGATATCAATGGTACGAGCACAAAGAAAATCTTTCCGAAATATTTTATTCAATAGACGGGTTTCTTTTGGCTAATGATTATGGAAATAACACATAGACATATAATATAGTTAGTCTAGTTTATGCCAGTGGCTTCGGCCGCGTCCCATATGACAAAGCCTATCCGTGATTACAGACCACAATCTAACACTGTTCCAAATTAAACAACCATATTACACTGATGCTATGGTCGTAAGACCATACGCGCTATCGCGATGACTGTAAAGCGATACCGTAACAATACATTAGGAAATGTCAAACTGGTATCTTCAAACAACAATATACGTCCAGTTTGTGATTTGTGTGATCTAATTAAATAATAATGGTAACTGGTATGCATTTTTATTAAAAAAAAAAAAAAAACGTTAGCCAAAACTAAGATTTTCTCCTATGTTGTAGGTGCGTTTACAGACATACAAATTCATACATACATAATACCTAGGCTGGCATAATATTTAGGCAAATTGGCTGTGAATCACACAAAATGTACCTATACAGAAATCGAACCCGTGCCGTGATTACGCCGCACCGGCAATCACTGCGTCAACCGTACACTCATTAATTAGAACACTAACCACTACGATTGATTAAAATTTGGTTGCAGATATATATATTAAATTCCGTGGGACCAGCTTCATGTTTCTAGACCACAGAAGAGTTGTAATGTTGTAGGTTGTCTAGCAAGGTTACGGACACACGGCACGGATGTTCATAAAAGAATAATGCACTTTGTGGCTTAACTACTGGGCCTATTTCGCTCATTTTTCGTATATAGTCAGCCAAGATGATAACAAATATGTGATTTAAATTAAGTCATAAGAGGTTTTCCCATACAGTGTACAACACTATACATTTTGGACTATAAACCTATACACTATACGCCTAATCCTTCAAGAAATTTTCAAAAGAATTTCAAATGACCTTGGTACGAAGCACATCACGCTACTGATACAGTACACGCCAGTCGACTGGTCAAGGTGAACTAATGTTTCCGGCAATTGCGATACAGTTATTGACCCATCTGCTTTTTGCGTACATCACGAATTGGAAATTAAAAACCACATGAGCATTAGGCAAGGCACATATATTTTTATTGGGTCCCACAAATACGAGTATTCACTTGAAGGACTTGTGTGAAGAAATCTCTTGGAATTTTATGAATTTATTGATGCAGTTGGTATGTTTGGGGTCCGTTAACTTAAGGTTAATTAATAAAGTATTATTAAAAGACAGCCACAGGTAGGTAACAAGAGATAGATCATTTATTGAGGTAATACGTAAGTACGTAATCGAACAAAAATAAGTGTAGTAACTGGATTTACAGGTGAAAGTAATCGCAGTATTTATACAGGCGGATAACTATCAAAATAGGGATTTCCAATATCTGTTTAATAAATAATTCAAAATCTCATTTCTAAAGAGTGTTTCTCCATCAGAGACATGCTATGATGTTGCTGTGGATGCGTTTGGCTTCCACCAATCATATTCATCAGTACACATAGATTAGCACTGGTGAAAACGGACGCAGTTATGTTTTTTTATAAGGAGAGATGCGTCCTATGGATGCGTGCTATAGATGTGTGCATACTCGACCTGCGCAACTTCCTCCCATAGCTACATAGTATCAGTGGAAACGGTCACGTAGTTTACAGCTTAGCTATTACATCTACATAGCACATTTCTGGTGAAAAAGCACCCTAAGAATCAAAGTTTTGATCGTAAGACGAAATAAAAAAAATTTTTTGATCTAAATTGTGCCATTATGCCACATAATTCGCTACAAGACTTAGAGCATAATGTGATAGGCCACTACAATAAATAATATACCTACAGTAACATAACTAAATATACGTATTTAAACAATCTAGATCATAAGAGGTTATAATATAATTTGCATAAGCATAAGCTCTGTTTTAAAATTCCACCTTCCTAATAGTAAAACTTTCTTACAGTGTGACCACACCTAAGGTCAGCCACAACTAAACAAGTTCATCCTCGAGCATCGCCCGCTCATTAAGAAACATTGGCCGCTACTTACGATGTAATTGATCGATTCGCACCTCACTATAAATACTGTGATAACGATACTGGGTTATCAGTTGCACTCACAGCTTCTGGGTAGCAAGTTCTGTACAACACAAGAACACAAAATGAAATTGGTGAGGATTTATTTGGAGCAATTAATTTTTAATTGAAGATAATTGTTGAGGCTCTTGCATCTTTATATAACTGGCGTGTTTTTTTTTCAGTTCATCGTCTTAGCCGCTGTTGCTCTGGCCCAGGCCGCCAAACTGGACAGGACGTACCTCCCACCCAACGCGCAGGCTTCTGCAGGATCTGCCTTCCTTGATGCTCCTCGTCAGTCCAGTGGATTCCAGGGGCAAACTGGTGCCTTCTCATCCAACTCCCAGAGTGGAGCTTACTCAGGCTTCGAAGCCCGTCCCGTGGAGCGCGCCCAGGCTGCCTTCGAGAGGAACGCTGCTATCCTTCGTCAGGACAACTCCAATGATGGAGAGACTTACGCGTATGCTTATGAGACTGAGAACGGTATCTCCGGCGAGGAGAACGGAGTGGCGACCAACGGAGTGCAGGCTCAGGGCAGCTACTCCTACACTGGGGATGATGGCAAGGTCTACTCTGTGAGGTAAATATTAGAACATGATAATATGACCTTTCAACAATATTATTGTTTTTATAACACTAACGTCTATTGTCACTTCTGCAGATACACCGCTGATGAGAACGGTTTCCAGCCCGAAGGTGACCATCTCCCCACTCCTCACCCCATCCCTGAAGAGATCCTGAAGGCTCTGGAGCAGAACGCTCGCGATGAGGCTGCTGGCATCTTTGACGACGGTAAACCATTGTGACAATTAATAAATTACCACCTTCAATATTTTTATATAATTGGACAATAACTTAGTTAACTATTTTTTTTAATTGTAGGATCTTACAGCGAGGCTAAATACTCTAGCAACTCCCAGCAAACTTACTACGACAGCAACGCTCAAGCCATCAATGGCCAAAGCTCCGGCTCTGCTGCTGGAGTCCAGAAAGCGTACCTCCCCCCCTTCGCGCAGAAGGCGGGAGCGAGACAATCCTCCTTCGACGCTAGAGCCGGCTACCGGTACTAGAGACTGATGTAAATTGTTGTACATATCGGATTGTTATTCAATAAAGTATTTATTTGAACACTATTTCTGTTGACTGATTTCTAAATTCCTGTGCTCATTCGGATTATACATAAAAGAAGTATTATGAATTAAATCTTTTCTAGAGTAAATCAGAATTTATAAAATAATAGAAATTGTATATTAATCGAACTGACAACGTATCATAAAAAAGGAATAGTAGATTGCATGTCATTTAATGGAACAAAGAATAAAAGACTCCAAGAAAATGTTATGTGACACTCGGAAATAAAATAACAAACAAAATTTAAACACAAGTTGAACGAGTTTATAGAGAGCTCCATGCCCCAAGGGATTGCCAATGACACGAATGTTGAAACTTAATTTATCAAAATATATTGATTGAAACTTCTGTCAAGCCCATAATAGTGACTTTTCCATTAACTTGTTCGACTACCGCTACGATAGCTATTAATCTATTAATTTGTATTACTAACAATCGTATCATAATATGATCAATGGGTTATTTAATACAAATACGGAAACATACATATAATGGCTATTTAAACAAGAAACCCGTAAATATAAAATCATATTAAATCTATAAATTCTATATATACAATGTGATAGGGTTCGGACTTCTAACCCGTTAAGGCTGAGTACTACATCTAATTTTATCGACAAAAGTCGGGGGTCGAAGGGGTCGAATCCCCTCCCCCTTAAAATTATGGCTATTTTAATATTTTTCTTACTTTATGTGATATCAAAGGCTGTATGCGTCGTAGAAAAAAACGACAAACGGTAGCTAATAACCTTGGCTAACTAATTCATTACTTTTTTCATATGTTTGATAATGTTTTGGTGAGAAAAAAAAATAATTTCTGAATAATCTTTACCGAAAATATCGCTATTTTTCAATATTTTCAATTGGGGTTTCAAACCCCCATATTACTTTTTTGTCGATAAATTTAGATGTAGTACTCAGCCTTAACGGGTTAGAAGTCCCACACCTATCACATTGTATATATTCAATCATATATTGACTGCACGTTTGGGGTGGCTGGGCGACCGGCTGTCGTGCAAAGTATAGCGGGTTTGATTCCCGCATGGAGGAATTCTTTGTGTGATCCACAAGTTGTTGTTTCGGGTCTTGTATGTCTGTAAACACATACAGCACAGGAGAAAATCCTAGTGTGAAGCAACGTTAAAAAAAATATCATCATCATATTTTTACCGACTTCAATAGAGGAAGAGGTGCTATGTTCGGATATTTTTTTCTTATTATTTATTTTTCCATTGTATGAGTTTCAAAGCATCCATTACTGAACGTATGCATACCTGACATACGGACTTATACTTGTTTTATTTATCTCTGATTTATGCACACAATTAATTAAGTGCAACAATAATAATTGCTTACTGTGCTCCTATTTAGTAATCAGTGGATCAATCATTTCGTGATACTACCCTTCAGCCGGGTGTATAAGGAGGTTATTGGGGGAAGTCATAACTGTCATATAGTAAGTTAGTAATGGCCAGAAGAGATTATGCAAAATCATCTGTAGAACTAGCTTATACTTCATTTGGAATAGTGCTCATAATCCATTTATTTTATTTATGGTAGAATCAAAAATTAATGCTCTGCTATTTTGATGTTGTCACTTGGCATGAAAAAATTGCAAACCGTAAAGAATATTATAATTTAAGATCTAACTCAGCCGCGCTGCCCTATGCTCCGCTTTTCTACTAATCCGATACATAATGTAACTAATTCGACTGCTACGGTTGGTGCGGTGGCAGGGCAACTGGCTGCCGCTGCAACGATAGTAGCGAAGGCTTCGATTCCCGCACGGAGCATACTCTTTGTGTGAACCACAAATTATTGTTTCGGGTCTGGTAGGTGCATCATGTGTATGTGAACTTGTATTTTGTAAACGCACCCACAACATAGGAGAAATCCTAATGTGGGGCAACGTTTTGAGATTAGACACACAGACAAACAGACAAAAGAAAAAATGTAACAGATAAAAGTCGCAAACCTTCCTTACACACTTTGCCGCGGTGCATTTTCATAGCGTATCTTAACTATACCGCTGCATAGCATAATGTCAGTGAGAATAGTCACATCGTTCTACTGATTAGCTAATTATATTCTTGCCGTATAGCTGTAAAATACATCTCGGGTAGAAAAGCAGCCTAAGGAGCATTTTCAATTTTTTTCGCATTATCTAGACACGCAAAGTACAATTGCACTAAAGGAACTGTAATGGCCAGCGCTGAGTGTAATATTACACGAACCATTTGGTGCCACTTTTTACACTTCCATAACTCAAAACGGTAGGTAAATTTAACGCTCTCAACACATGAAACTACGGTGTTTCATTATGTCCATAAAGACAACTGTATCTTAACTGCTGCTTGCTATTATTTAAAATGTATAGCTGATATTAGAAATTAGGTAAGATTTGACACAGATAGAAACAGGCCAGCGCTGTTTTTATAAGGATTACACAAAAACGTGTGTTTTAATTGAATAACTTTATAGAATAACTGAGGGAATGAAAACTATATAGGCCAAGTCAAATCTTACCTATATATTTAGCTTAGCTCTCCATTCTTTTTGCTACGAAGCCCTTTTTGCTACAATTAAACATAAGTTATGTATTAAACTTGGCTTTCACATTTCACATTAATGTTTTGGTGGGATTAATACTTACTGTCATTAGTGTACCTAATTTAAGTTCCATTTTGGTTAGCTCTGTGTTATACAAAGTATATGATGTTATATTTAGATATATTATTTTACTAGACTATCTGATTATCAAGATCCATAAATTAGAACTCATTTACATATGAAACCAATGTCATATCTAGAATAAGCTCTACTTTATAAATTCTACCTTCCTTTAGTACTTTCTTACAGTGTGACCACACCTAAGGTCAGCCACAACTAAACAAGTTCATCCTCGAGCATCGCCCGCTCATTAAGAAACATTGGCCGCTACTTACGATGTAATTGATCGATTCGCACCTCACTATAAATACTGTGATAACGATACTGGGTTATCAGTTGCACTCACAGCTTCTGGGTAGCAAGTTCTGTACAACACAAGAACACAAAATGAAATTGGTGAGGATTTATTTGGAGCAATTAATTTTTAATTGAAGATAATATTGAGGCTCTTGCATCATTACATAACTTGGGTGTTTTTTTTTCAGTTCATCGTCTTAGCCGCTGTTGCTCTGGCCCAGGCCGCCAAACTGGACAGGACGTACCTCCCACCTAACGCGCAGGCTTCAGCAGGATCTGCCTTCCTTGATGCTCCTCGTCAGTCCAACGGATTCCAGGGTCAAACTGGTGCCTTCTCATCCAACTCCCAGAGTGGAGCTTACTCAGGTTTCGAAGCCCGTCCCGTGGAGCGCGCCCAGGCTGCCTTCGAGAGGAACGCTGCTATCCTTCGTCAGGACAACTCCAATGATGGAGAGACTTACGCGTATGCTTATGAGACTGAGAACGGTATCTCCGGCGAGGAGAACGGAGTGGCGACCAACGGAGTGCAGGCTCAGGGCAGCTACTCCTACACTGGGGATGATGGCAAGGTCTACTCTGTGAGGTGAGGATCTGGAGTGTAAAATATTGCATCACCATTACTTCTACTTGCATTTATAGTGCTTTACAATAAACAATCAATATTTACAGGTACACCGCTGATGAGAACGGTTTCCAGCCCCAAGGTGACCATCTCCCCACTCCTCACCCCATCCCTGAAGAGATCCTGAAGGCTCTGGAGCAGAACGCTCGCGATGAGGCCGCTGGCATCTTTGATGACGGTGAACTATTGTGACAAATAAATTACCACCTTCAATATTTTTATATCATTGACTTTATCACTTAGTTAACTATTTTCTTTTTCTGTTTGTAGGATCTTACAGCGAGGCTAAATACTCTAGCAACTCCCAGCAAACTTACTACGACAGCAACGCTCAAGCAATCAATGGCCAAAGCTCCGGCTCTGCTGCTGGAGTCCAGAAAGCGTACCTCCCCCCCTTCGCGCAGAAGGCGGGAGCGAGACAATCCTCCTTCGACGCTAGAGCCGGCTACCGTTACTAGAGACTGATGTAAATTGTTGTACATATCGGATTGTTATTCAATAAAGTATTTATTTGAACACTATTTCTGTTGATTGATTTCTAATATTGAATTAAAATATTTTCTAGAGTAAGCTTAATAAAATAATAAAAATTGTATATTAATCATAAAAAAGGATTAGTGTAAAGTTTGCATAACATGTAATTTAAAACAATGGGTAAAAACATCAACGACATACGATTGTCAAAACATAATTTATCAGAATAAATTAAGACAAACTTCTGTGAAGCCTGTGCAGTGACTTTTCCATTAACTTGTTCGACTACCGCTATCGTAGCAATGAATCTATTAATTTGTATCACTAACAAACGTATCATAATAAGATCAATGGGCTATTTAATACAAATACGGAAGCATACACAGAATAGCTATGTAAACAACAAACTGATAATTAGTATACTTCATAAGTTCATAATTCATCATCAAATGTTATGAATCTCAAAGCATAGATGCTAGATATACATTTCATAGTAGTGCATTTGGTATAAAGGCATACGTTCAATAGTCTACTACTAAACATACCAACTTATACTTTCTTTATCTATGTCTTACGCATACAATTAGGTGCAACAATAATTATTATTGATCGCTGTGTTATTAAGACATTTTTATTACTATTAGTTATTTAGTAATCAGTGGAACAACCATTTCGTGGTGGCAGCGTAGAATACATACAACAACCCTTCTCGCGGGCGTATTAGGAGGCTATTGGAGAAATTCATATTGTTAGATAGTATGCAAGTTAGTAATGACCAGAAGAGTAATTGGTGGAAACTCCTCTTATTTTTAGAAGACGCTCATAATCCAGCAGGTAGGCTCTTACCGTGATGGTTATTTAGTGTATCACAATAAAAACGTTACGACTAATTTGTACCATTTACAGTCCTAGATCTGCTCAAATTTTATTGTCATATAAGTTACATCATAAGTCTAGATCTTTACGATTTTACATTAATATAACTATAACTAAACATACATTAGAGCAAATGTCCCATTTGTTGAAGTGCTGGAAGTGTAAATGTAGATAAACGGATGTTTGTTTTTCGATGCTCGATTTGATGTTCTTTATATTCTTAATTTCCTTAACGTGAAACATTATTTAAACACTTTTTTATATCATGGTTACTGGAAAGTTATTAAAGTGATCCTATTACGTTGGAAGACAAAAGGCTAACGTTTTTAAATGGGGCGCTTATTTCGAGAAATAAATCATCCAAAAATGCGTAATGATGCTTTTCCATAAGATATAAGCTATGCTAAGTTACTTTGCATGTATTTGGTGGGTACCAAACGCATAGATGTCGATTAATTGGTGCCTTCAGTTTATTATTAGTGAAAATGGATTTTACTAAGTGTGCGTCTTCTCCACGCTCGCTGCCCTCCTCACTTCCATTCTAATCATTTTATCGATACATCGAGTAACGTAAGCTGCATATCTTCCTTTTGTGCAGTTACTTCGCAGTAGTGCATTTCATAGCATATCTTACTTGTACCGCTGCATAGTACAGTGTCAGTGAAAACCATTTCATCGTTCCACTGCTTAGCTATTAAATTCTCGCCGCATAGTAGCATAGTACATCTCGGGTAGAAAAGCACCCTAATTAGTCTTCAAACTTCGCATTATTTATACTCGCTGACACAAGTGTACGTAATTTGAGATCCATTGTTTTGGTTAGCTCTGTGTTAAATAAAGTATATGATGCTATATTTAGTATTTATTTATACCAGATTATCAAGCTCCATAAATTAGACCGCGTTAATACCTAAAACCAATGTCATATCTAGAATAAACTTCATTTTAGTACTCCACCTTCCTAATAGTAAAACTTTCTTACAATGTGACCACACCTAAGGTCATCCACAACTAAACAAGTTCATCCTCGAGCATCGCCCGCTCATTAAGAAACATTGGCCGCTACTTACGATGTAATTGATCGATTCGCACCTCACTATAAATACTGTGATAACGATACTGGGTTATCAGTTGCACTCACAGCTTTTGGGTAGCAAGTTCTGTGCAACACAAGAACACAAAATGAAATTGGTGAGGATTTATTTAGAGCAATTATTTTTGAATTAGAGATAATTATTTAGGGTCTTACATCATTACATAACTTGGGTTTTTTCAGTTCATCGTCTTAGCCGCTGTTGCTGTGGCCCAGGCCGCCAAACTGGACAGGACGTACCTCCCACCTAACGCGCAGGCTTCTGCAGGATCTGCCTTCCTTGATGCTCCTCGTCAGTCCAACGGATTCCAGGGACAAACTGGTGCCTTCTCATCCAACTCCCAGAGTGGAGCTTACTCAGGCTTCGAAGCCCGTCCCGTGGAGCGCGCCCAGGCTGCCTTCGAGAGGAACGCTGCTATCCTTCGTCAGGACAACTCCAATGATGGAGAGACTTACGCGTATGCTTATGAGACTAAGAACGGTATCTCCGGCGAGGAGAACGGAGTGGCGACCAACGGAGTGCAGGCTCAGGGCAGCTACTCCTACACTGGGGATGATGGCAAGGTCTACTCTGTGAGGTAAATATTAGAAAATGATAATTAACCACTCAAACGTTCACGTGCGACACCTGTCAACACCTTGTACGCCCACGCGCTCGATCTGTGTTGAACCGCGTCGAGCGCCCCATGCCGTTACCGATTCAAAGTGTATTTTCTAGCAAACTATTGCAGCTATAGCAAAGTAAAAAATATCAGTATAAAGCTGAATTATTAAGGAATCAAAATATATACTAATTAAAGTACAGAAATCAATCACAAATGCATAAAAAAAAGTTGAACTTAACAGAACGGGCTAAATATTTGTTTGTTTTTTTGAACAAGTTTTGACTAAACGTTATTTAATTATTTATTTTCGTTGTTTTATTTTGAAAGAATGAATCTTAAGGATTATTTTAATATACAACACTAATACAGTAGGATGATAAATAAATGAATACTTCAATTTTAAACGCAAACACTTCACAAAACTTGACACACAGTTTGTAAACAATTATTTTTTATATTCTTGCTGTCACCTGGCATACTGTTTTACCGACCAATAGATGCGTTATTTAATACAGATCCATCTAGTATAACATTCGTAAAGCTCTTTGAAGCTTGTCATAGATAAAAATTCGTTGGAAGTGAACAAGTCAAATGGGCTGCTATAGTCGCCCGGGCGTTTAACGCCAAAATTTTTTGGGCGACTATAGTCGCCCGGGCGTTTGAGTGGTTAAACTTTCAACAATTTCATTATCTTTATAGCATTAACGTCTATTGTCACTTCTGCAGGTACACCGCTGATGAGAACGGTTTCCAGCCCCAGGGTGACCATCTCCCCACTCCTCACCCCATCCCTGAAGAGATCCTGAAGGCTCTGGAGCAGAACGCTCGCGATGAGGCTGCTGGCATCTTTGATGATGGTGAGCAAATCATTAAAGCATAATACTAAACCAACAATGATTATAATGCCATATTACTAAGATACCTTCTAACGCTTGATTTTCATTCATATTTACAGGATCTTATAGCGAAGCCAAATACGACAGCAACGCTCGTAGTGGTGCCCAAAGCTCCGGCTCTGCTGCTGGAGTCCAGAAGGCGTACCTCCCCCCCTTCGCGCAGAAGGCGGGAGCGAGACAATCCTCCTTCGACGCTAGAGCCGGCTACCGGTACTAGAGACTGATGTAAATTGTTGTACATATCGGATTGTTATTCAATAAAGTATTTATTTGAACAAAATACTTACCTATTTAATTAATTTACTTCCTATATTTTGTTGATTTATTACCTAGTCACAACTAAAACATTAGGTCCTCAAGAGGTATTGACTTCTTAGTAGCTGCGTATGTCATCTTGACACTTGATATTGCCATGATCATCATCATCACTTCACGTCATCCAGTACTAAATAAACACACGTCATTTTAGCTATCCACAAAGAATGATACTTATACTAAAAGTCCTTACTTCATACAGTAGTTAAACAGCCATTAAAATACTTCAAATTGTTTTAAACAAAATTCCCATACGCTAAACTATTTTCTCATGATTGAAATGTGATCTTTTCTGCCTGTCCATCCATGTGCCTGTGTATCTAGATTTAAATGAGTAATGATCTATTGAAATCGTTAACTAGACATGTCAGTAATGTCAAAACAAATTGGCCTGATAAATCTTGCAGACTGACATAGAATGGCTGATGCGATCTCTTACGAAATGTATGCAGATGCTCTGGTAATGCACATTGCTTAGATAATTATAGAGATTAAATCCTTTGATAGACTGTAAAAAAAAGTGTTAGAGATGAAAGATAAAAATATACAAAGTTGAAGTTTTAGACATTATATTTAAATGCATGAGATGTTTTGAAATGTGTACAAACAAACATAAACAGACGAGTGTATTGTTGTGTAATTAGTTTTTAAATTAATAGAAAAGTGATTCAGCAAGATTGCAACTACAAAGCACGAATTCAAAGCATTTGTTTTCGCAGACATGGCCTCCCATATACTGATATACCATAAAAATAAGAAATTTTTTTTTTTCGCGATTTTCACACAAACATGTTTCAAGTCAAGATGTCTCTATGTAAATTACTATGTTGTAAAATATACTTTCTTATATGCTATTTAGAAAATATACTTTCTGTAAGATTTTCAAACTTAATTTTCTGTTGCCAGTAATTTGAATTTCAACTCGATTCCATTGTCAGATTTTTTTTTAGATACGGTCGGTCATCCATTGTCATTCCTTCCGCCTTGGGAGACTCTCTCGCTCGACGTCAGCCTCTTACAAACTAGAAACCACGCCGCTCCTACTCCTGCTCTTCCAGCCGGAGCCCCAGTAACCCACTTGGTAGTCCGCAGCTCTGGGTCGGGCATCAGTCCTACTGGGCTCCATCTGTGGTGGTCTGATGGCTCTTTCAGGCGCAGAACGCGACGTACCGTACGTATAACTAACTTAACTGACAAAAGATTCCCTTCGCAAAAAATAAACTGATTGAGCATTCATTTTCTTAGATGTGTCTATTAAGAAACAAGAGCATCTCTACGATCATCCATCTTGATTAAGATTGTAACCGGCTGATTAGATGGTAATGATGGCTTTGGCAATTTATTTTAATAATTTAGACACTGGCTATGACCTAATAGGAATATTGCACGGAGGTTTTATCTTAGCAAGCTGATATGAAGCACGGTTTGTGTAGCAATTGAGGTTACGTTTTTTTTAAATTTAATTTGAAGTTTAAGTTCGCGATGTAGTTATTTATATTGCGAAAGTGATGAGTAGCTTACTAGATCTGTCTTTATCAGTTACTTATGCAAGTTTTATAAAACAAGACTACCACTTACTTGTCTGCTTACGACATAGATCAAAGTGTAGCGGGGTGATTGAAGATGCGGTGCATACATATACAATTACACACATAAAGTGATAGTGCTACTATGTGATAATATGTAATTAGAAAACTTATGTGTTTATTTTTTGTCGTTCTTATTTTATTTCATTTTCTTTTTGTTTTGGGAAACAAACAGATAACATAATTATGAACAATAATTACAATCACATAGCCGACACTTTACTACAAAACAGTTTCCATATTCACATAAAACAATGTTTATTTCAAAAAAAAAAAACAATATTATACCTTTTTAGATTTTTCTCTATTAGTATATTACTATCACACCTTTCATCCTTCTAAGGAAGGTACAAAGTTGTAAAATGTAACACCTAATCATTGATGGTTTGAACAGCTATGGTTTATAATACCAGTAAGAAAACTTTAGACACCAGACACAATTGAAAAATACGAAATCTCTACGTTAATAAGGAAATCGGACGTGACATCCCTTGTCCAGTAGTCAGTCGCGCTACTAGATCACATCAACAGCCTATAAGTGGCCAATGCTGATCAAAGCGTCTTCTCGCACGGAGAAGGTTTGACCATTAATCATCACGCTTACGGCTACTAAACCAAAGACTTTTTTACTTTTTACTACAGATAACTTCAAAAACAAATAAAATTCAAAAGTTTATTGTTTTTACAACTAACTTGTAACTACCTCGTTGGTGGTCCCAATCAGTGCTGAGCATTTTCTAAGATCGTGAGCGCAAACCTCATTAGAGAAGTGGTTGTAAGCGTGACTGCTGGGCTCGGATCCCAAGCTTGATGTCAGGGTCGACCGACAGTACCAACATACTTTTATTTTGGAATACATAGTAATATTAAAGTATTCCAAAATGTGTATGTTGTGTCTAAAGTGTATGCGAGGGACTAAAGATTGAGCTAGTATTGTGCTTTTGAAAAGGCCTACGTTCAAGTGTGGACGGAAACGGGTTAATGATGATTAAGACTTTGCCGAATAATTAGGTACGACCTTGAGATAGAGATGGTTCAGCTGGTATTTCCGCATAGAATAAGGGTTGTCGGCCCGTAAGGTTTGTTACCATTGACAGAACGTAGTATAAAAAGTGTACTATTAAAACCGCATATTAATGCGGCAGTAAGAATGTAAAATCATATTTCTCATTATTGATTTGCTATTAATACATACACTTAATGAGGTGTTTCAGTACTAAATTATAACGAATATATTGTGTTCAAATAAATACTTTATTGAATAACAATCCGATATGTACAACAATTTACATCAGTCTCTAGTAACGGTAGCCGGCTCTAGCGTCGAAGGAGGATTGTCTCGCTCCCGCCTTCTGCGCGAAGGGGGGGAGGTACGCTTTCTGGACTCCAGCAGCAGAGCCGGAGCTTTGGGCAGCACCAATACGAGGGTTGCTGTCGTATTTGGCTTCGCTATAAGATCCTGTAAATATGAATGAAAATCAAGCGTTAGAAGTGATCTAAGTAGTACAACATTATATCATTGTTAGTTTAGTATTATGCAGTAATGATTTGCTCACCGTCATCAAAGATGCCAGCAGCCTCATCGCGAGCGTTCTGCTCCAGAGCCTTCAGGATCTCTTCAGGGATGGGGTGAGGAGTGGGGAGATGGTCACCTTGGGGCTGGAAACCGTTCTCATCAGCGGTGTACCTGCAGATGTGACAATAGAAGTTAGTGATATAATGACATTATTGAAAGTTTAATTATCATTTTTTAATCCTCACCTCACAGAGTAGACCTTGCCATCATCCCCAGTGTAGGAGTAGCTGCCCTGAGCCTGCACTCCGTTGGTCGCCACTCCGTTCTCCTCGCCGGAGATACCGTTCTCAGTCTCATAAGCATACGCGTAAGTCTCTCCATCATTGGAGTTGTCCTGACGAAGGATAGCAGCGTTCCTCTCGAAGGCAGCCTGGGCGCGCTCCACGGGACGGGCTTCGAAACCTGAGTAAGCTCCACTCTGGGAGTTGGATGAGAAGGCACCAGTTTGTCCCTGGAATCCGTTGGACTGACGAGGAGCATCAAGGAAGGCAGATCCTGCAGAAGCCTGCGCGTTAGGTGGGAGGTACGTCCTGTCCAGTTTGGCGGCCTGGGCCAGAGCAACAGCGGCTAAGACAATGAACTGGAAAAAAATCCAAGTTATGTAATGATGCAAGAGCCTTAATATTACCTTCAATTAAAAATTAATTGCTCCAAATAAATCCTCACCAATTTCATTTTGTGTTCTTGTGTTGTACAGAACTTGCTACCCAGAAGCTGTGAGTGCAACTGATAACCCAGTATCGTTATCACAGTATTTATAGTGAGGTGCGAATCGATCAATTACATCGTAAGTAGCGGCCAATGTTTCTTAATGAGCGGGCGATGCTCGAGGATGAACTTGTTTAGTTGTGGCTGACCTTAGGTGTGGTCATACTGTAAGAAAGTACTATTAGGAAGGTGGACTATTTAAGTGGACCTTATCATAGATATGGCATTGGTTTTAGGTGTTTGCGTGTTCTAATTTATGGAGCTTGATAATCTGGTAGTACAATAAATACATCTAAATATAGCATCATATATTTTGTATAACACAGAGCTAACCAAAAGAATGGACCTCAAATTACGTACACTAATGTCAGCGAGTGTCAATAATGCGAAAAAAATGATTATGTAGAAGATAAAAATGCTTGGAGGCAAGCTGGTCCGGCTCCACAGGATAACGGAAAAAATGTAGTAATATAAATGTTTTTTCGATGTGTTCTGTACTTTATACAATTATTGTAAATAGCTTTTGTCCGCGACTTCGTTCGCGTGGAATAGTGACTTCCGGCAAATTTTTGGTTTTAACCACATAGTTCCCGATCTCGCGGGATCTCTTCAAAAATGAGATGTGGAAGATATTCCAGGGAACTCTTCAAAAATCAACATAATGAGCTCTGCGTTTGAATTTAATAGATGTATACTCACTTAGGGCATTGAAAAAATAGTTTAAAAACGGACTTAAACTAACTTAAAACTAAAGAAAGCTACGAATTACGAATTTATAACAATTAAAAAAGAAACTATATTACAACCTATCCTCTATGCTATAATAACCAAGCTTAAACTAAATAATTTAAAAGAAACGACTTAAATCTAATCTAATTAATTTATAAATTAGACTTACAATTTTATTAAAAAAACTAACTACAGTAACTACTAATAATCGATATCAAACTAAACCTACGTTAAATAGTTTAACCAAAAAACCAGGAAAACCCAACAAATAAACTTATTAATTGACAAATACAACGAAACCAATTTAGAATATACGAAACAGCAGGACCACTACAGACAAATAATCATACGACTGATAATACACTTTTTCTACGATAGTACCGAAGCGCTCGGCCGATACCCAACCAAATCGACACCAGCAATTTATACTACGCTAACTCGAAATTTCGAAAAAACTTTTTTTATGCCAAGTTGCTTAAAATGTGTGTTTACACACGTCATAAAAAAATTGAGAAGAAATATGCAAAAATAAGAAAGTTACAAATCTTATAAAACGCTAAGTAAAGGTACTTTTTGAAATCACTCGATTTATATTACGCCAACTATTATTAGCGGAGTGTGCGCGGGGATCACTTTGGTCAAAATCCGTGCAACACTGCACTAACTCATAGTTAGCGTATTTTAGTGCGTTCGTGTGTATACTTGTTCGTTTGTAAAATGAACGACTTAGCGACTTTTACATAGTAAATACTTATGTGTTAACGTATTAATTAGTTTATTAATGGTACGTTGACTATTCTTTTTGTGAGTAAGTACATGTTCTTTATAAAATATTGAAATATGCATCAGATGATTGATCATGCACTACGACGTCCCGTACTACACTACGCTAACATAAGTTAGACTTGTATAAGATGTAATTTTTTTTGATGAATTACGTTTATATACAGCTAACTTGCGCTAAATCAAAAAATATAAATAATTAAGAAAATATAAATATGAGATATTACAATGAATAAATTAAATATTAAGCATACCAAATTTCATAAAAGTATCTTAATTAATGTAAAAGTTATCACGTTTTTCCCTTTAAACGCCTCTACTGTAAAGTACGCTTTTTGAGTTAGCGCAGTATAAATTGCTGGTGTCGAAATGAATGTAACGAAACCATAGCGCGATCTATTTCGATCCCAACGCCATCTATCGAGGATAAAGACAACTTGGATTATTTATTTATACTCCGTTCGGGCATTTTCTTTGTACTAAAAGTTTAATTATATTGATATTATTTTTTTCATACCTTTTTACTATTTATTTACTTTTTTTCGATGAATTAAAACAATAACATGAACCGAAGTCGTGTAACGATCGACATAGATTATCTATACTCCGTTAGAGCATTTTCTTTGTACTAAATGTTTTATTATATTGATATTATTTTTTTCATACCTTTTTACTATTTATTTACTTTTTTTCGATAAATTAAAACAATAACATGAACCGAAGTCGTGTAACGATCGACATAGAATTATTTATAAATAATTTATTTCTTATTTTTATTTTTTGATTTTTGAAATAAAAATATATCTATGTCCTTTCTAAGGTTCTAAACTATATCTGTACCAAATTTCAACCAAATCCGTCAAATAGTTGCGGAGATTAATGGTATAAGCATAGAATGTTCGACGTGATTCTTTAATTTGACATAACTTTTTTATTTATGAACCGATTGACATGAAACAAACACTAAATGTAAATTTAAGCATCCCACAATATATTCGTGAAAACCGCATCCAACTCGGATCAGCCGTTTCTGAGATTAGCGCGCACAGACGAACAGACAAACAGACAAACAGACAAACAGACAAACAGACAAACAGACAAACAGACAAACAGACAAACAGACAAACAGACAAACAGACAAACAGACAAACAGACAAACAGACAAACAGACAAACAGACAAACAGACAAACAGACAAACAGACAAACAGACAAACAGACAAACAGACAAACAGACAAACAGACAAACAGACAAACAGACAAACAGACAAACAGACAAACAGTTTTCCGTCGGCATTATAACCACCCACCGAGCAAAACCGTGTCGCCAAGCGGCCTAGCCGTGTTCCGCCACGATGCTCGGTGACGCCGTACGAGAGGATGGGTCGAAGTGTTTGTTCCACTATGGGTAGACCGATCTGGCGCGCGCTGGTGTGGCTGCATCGGGTGGCCAGTCGCGGAGGGTAGCGGGATCCGAGGCACGGTGCACCGCTGGCCGACCGCAGATAGTTGGGGGCCCAATTAGCATGCTAGCCACACGTGAAAGGCTGCCCCGCCATCTAGCGAAAAATCCCACGTATACGCCATCGTGCCGGTTGGCGACCGGAAGAGAGGGCCCGATGGATTTACGTGGGGGGGCTCGGGCGTCCCCGCAGTCTCCAGGCTGGCCTCCCAATGGTGTAGCCAACTGCGGTGCGCGTCTGGGGGTCGCCTGTGTGGGGAAACATTTCACTACCATTCTCTCAGCAACTTATTTACGATTATGAAAACGAGAGCTAAGAAAAGGGTTCAACAGCGGCTGCACTCCTCTCCCTCAAAGTGCACCTCTCCAACATCCGAGGCTTGCACTCAAATCTCAATGCGGTCCATCACCATCTGGAGACCGAGAACCCAACGCTCTTGTTTCTCTCGGAGACCCAGATCAGATGTCCGTCGGACGTATCATACCTGAACTACCCAGGCTTTTCCCTGGAGCACAATTTCGTTCCCCGTGCAGGCGTATGCCTATACGTCCAAGACGGCGTCTGTTACCGGCGTCTCCGAAACTTTGAGGACCCCAGTTTTTCAACCTTGTGGATACTGGTGGACACAGGCATAGAGAAAATCCTCTATGCCTGTGTCTACCGGTCGCACAGCGGAGATTTGGAGACGACCAGATTAGCGCAGCACCTTGTGGAGACGGCGGATGCGGCTCGGCAGAGGTACCCTTCGGCCCAGTTGGTGTTACTGGGGGACTTTAACGCCCATCACCAGGAGTGGCTGTTCCCATACCAGTGCACTGACCATGCTGGGAGGGAAATGCGTAAGCTTGCGCTAACGCTTGGCCTGACCCAGCTGGTCCAGGAGGCCACAAGGGTGCCCGATGTCGACTCGCACACTGCCAACTGCCTAGACCTTCTGCTGACAACTGATCCAGACAGCTACTCGGTGTCACCCTTGGGTAGCTCTGACCACTGTCTGGTGAAATCCGTATCCACGTACTCCCCACCGGATCCTTGTCCCAGAGGATCTCGGCGGATGTGGCGGTACAAGTCAGCAGATTGGGATGGGATGCGATCCTTTTTTGCATCCTATCCTTGGCGGCCTGTCTGCTTCTCTACTGAAGACCCGTCAGCTTGTGCGGATGCCATAACAGGGGTGTTGCGTCAGGGCATGGAATACTACATTCCATTCTCGGACGCGACATCTTTCGGTGGGACTCGTCCATGGTTCGATGCCGACTGCAGACGTGCTGAAGCGCGAAAGCATGCGGCATACTTGGCATGGGCGGATGCCAGGCGTCGTAGGGCTGACGACACTCTTCAGAGGAAGAGAGCCTATAACCGGGCTGCCAAGTCATGCAAAAAGGCATTACGGATGGCCCGGTTCAACCACATTGGCCGAATAGGGAACAAACTGGCTTCTTACCCAGCGGGTAGTAAAGCATTCTGGTCCCTGGCCAAGGCGGTTGAATCGAACTTCTGCCGTCCTTCACTCCCACCTCTCCTGGGGCCTAACGGGACGCTGGCACACACCGCGGTAGAGAAGGCAAACCTGTTTGCTTCTCTATTTGCGGAATCTTCACGTCTTGATACTGGTGGCGCTATACCTCCTTCTCTAAATAACGTATGCGAGACGAAAATGTCGAAAATTCGCATCCGACAGAAGGAGGTGTATAAGACGTTGCGTAATCTCGACGTGAACAAGGCCAGTGGCCCCGACGGAATCCCGGCCGTGGTTTTAAAAACCTGTGCGCCTGAGTTGTCTCCAATCCTGACACGCCTGTTTCGACTTTCCTTGGAGACTGGTCAAGTGCCGGTTGCATGGAAGCTGGCCAACGTGCAGCCTGTGCCCAAAAAAGGTAGTCGTGCCGACCCTAACAATTACCGACCAATCTCAGTCACGTCCATACTCTGTAAGAGTATGGAACGTGTACTTAACAACAGGCTCCTGGCATACCTTGAAGGTAACGACCTCCTCAGCGATCAGCAGTATGGGTTTCGCCACAACCGATCCACTGGGGACCTTCTTGCGTATGCCACCCACATTTGGAGCGAGGCCATAGAGAAGCACGGGGAGGCAATAGCGGTCTCACTCGATATATCGAAGGCCTTTGACAGGGTTTGGCACGACAGCCTTATCGGCAAGCTTCCTGCATATGGACTTCCCGCTGATCTGTGCAGATGGATTGCAGACTTCCTGAGGGATCGGTCAATTCGAGTAGTCATCGATGGCTGCTCGTCTGACCAATTTGGTATCAACGCCGGAGTCCCTCAGGGGTCAGTACTTTCAGCAACGCTCTTTTTGCTGCACATCAACGACCTGCTTAAGCCCGGTATCTTTGGGTATGCAGATGACAGCACAGTTGTTGAAAGGTATGTGTCCGATGCGCGGACTAGCGGAACACAGATCCAGTCTCTAAGAGAATCCATGGTCGAACGGTTGAACTCGTCCTTGAAGGCGGTCTCCGATTGGGGTGACGCCAACTTGGTCAAGTTCAACGCTACCAAAACCCAGGCGTGTCTATTCTCTGCCAAACGGAGTCAATTTCCGCTGGCTCCTACTTTCCGAAATGTATCCGTTCCAATATCGGATCATCTAGAGCTTCTGGGCGTAACTCTATCGCCAACGCTAAACTTCGGCTCTTATATAGAGTCGAAGGCGCATCTGGCTGGTAGGAAGTTGGGTATCCTCTCGAAGGTGAGACGGTACTTCACACCGAAACAACTGCTGAGCCTGTACCAAGCGCAGGTTCGGTCATGTATGGAGTACTGTTCTCACCTTTGGGACGGCTCGGCTAAATGCCAGCTAGATGCGCTCGAACACATTGAAAGGCGTGCCAAGAAGCTCATCAACGATGATGCGCTTGTGGAGGCCCGGCTTCAAAGCCTTGAACACAGGCGCAAGGTCGCAAGCCTTTCCGTTTTTTACCGGATACATTTCGGAGAGTGTGCGGGGGAATTGCACAACTTGATTCCCCTAGTCCTTTTCATCATCGAACCACAAGACAATCGGCGAGGCGTCACCGCTTCATGGTAGATATCCCACCCACTCGCACGAAGCGTTTCGCTTCAAGCTTCCTTGTGCGAACTGCTAGGGAGTGGAACTCCTTGCCGGAGTCTGTGTTCCCTGATGGGTATAACCTGGGTGTCTTCAAGGCCCGAGTGAATAGGTTGCTTATGGGCAGACGTGCTCCACCGTAGGCCGCATCATCACTTACCATCAGGTGAGATAGCGGTCAAACGTCGACCCATTAAATGTAAAAAAAAAAAAAAAAAAAAAAAAACAGACAAACAGACAAACAGACAAACAGACAAACAGACAAACAGACAAACAGACAAACAGACAAACAGACAAACAGACAAACAGACAAACAGACAAACAGACAAACAGACAAAAAAAAAGTTAATTACATTTTTGGGTTCGACATCGACATAACAATAACCCCTGCTATTTTTTTTATTTTTATTTTCAATATTATATGTATAGATGTACAGACAGCACTTTTCTACGATTTTATTATATGTATAGATGTGAGAGCCCTGTAATTAACTAAAATCAAATTAGACTAGTAGAATGCATTTATGTCAGCTTGGAATTGTCATGCTCACTCAAAGGTCTCATTGGCGGTGGCACGACCATTGGATCGCTCGATTCCCTGCAACATGGTTGAGTTGAGCGGTGCTGGTGTACGTGTCATGTTCGTAAACGGGCGCTGCCAACTCCGGACTGCATTAATTTTTATTGTCCTCTAGGTTATTTTCTTTTTCTATCGCTTTGACTGTATATTAGTTTTACATTGTTCTCACATAGTTGAAGCAATCGAAACAATGTAACCAAGAATTGTATTGTAAATCTGATTGAAAAAGAGTAACCTATGGAGTTTCTTGCTCGTTCTTCTCCATAGGAATCTACACTTTGGAACGAGCAAATAGCTTCACTAGAGGACTGACCGACAGACAGACGTTATTAATATTATTATATTTGCTTTGACGTTCAAAAGTGCCTTCTTGGTCTATTTGAAATAAATGATTTTGACTTTGACTTGACTTTGACTTTACTTCTGGCTATTACTAACTACCTAACAATATGAATTTCCTCAATAGCTTCCTAATACGCCCGCGAGAAAGGTAGGGGTTTGTATTCTACGCTGCCTTCAGGTTTTTTTTTTTTATACGACGACGGTGGCAAGAATACACACGGCCCACCTGATGGTAAGTGGTTACCGTGGCCTATGAACGCTTGCAACACTTGGGGCATTACATGTGTTTTGCCGACCCTTAAGAAACCTATTGATTTGGTTGATCCACTTACCACCAATACCACCTTATAACCAAATGTAGTGAAAATTACATTTGATTATAAGGTACATTAAATTTATTTATTTATTTATTACTTAAGTATAATTTTATTATTAACACAATAACCAATTATTGTTGCACCTGTTTTATGCATAAGACCAAGATAAATAAAAAACGTATAAGTTGGTACCGTATGTTAGGTATACAGGCATACGTTCAGTAGTGGATGCTTTGAGACTCATAAAATATAATGATGATGTATGAAGTATACTAATTATCAGTTTTTTGTTTAAATAGATATTTTATTTTATTGTATGTTTCCGTATTTGTATTACAAAGCTCATTGATTATGTCATGATATGTTTATTAGCAATATAAATTAATAGATTCATAGCTACCGTAGCGGTCGGTAGTGAAACAAGTTGATGGAAAAGTCACTACATGGGCTTGACAGAAGTTTTACTTAATTTATTATGATGAATTAATTTTTGACAATCGTGTCATTGTCAATCTCTTGGGGTCATAGACCTCTCTATACACTCGTTCAACTGGTGTTTAAATTATGTTTGTTATTTCCGAGTGTCACATAACATTTTCTTGGATGTTTTTATTCTTTGTTCCATTAAATGACATGCAAACTACTATTCCTTTTTTATGATACGTTGTCAGTTCAATTACAATACAATTTCTATTTTTTTATAAATGAAATGACTTCATCTACAAAATATTTTGATTCATAATACTTCTTTCTCCGACAGTCGTGTTTATGTACAATCCGAATGAAGCACAGGAATTTAAAAATCAATCAACAGAAATAGTGTTCAAATAAATACTTTATTGAATAACAATCCGATATGTACAACAATTTACATCAGTCTCTAGTACCGGTAGCCGGCTCTAGCGTCGAAGGAGGATTGTCTCGCTCCCGCCTTCTGCGCGAAGGGGGGGAGGTACGCCTTCTGGACTCCAGCAGCAGAGCCGGAGCTTTGGCCATTGATTGCTTGAGCGTTGCTGTCGTAGTAAGTTTGCTGGGAGTTGCTAGAGTATTTAGCCTCGCTGTAAGATCCTACAAATAGAAAAAAATATTTAAATTAGTTATTGTTTAATGATGTTACATCACTGAAGGTGGTAATTTATATGTCACAATTGCTCACCGTCATCAAAGATGCCAGCGGCCTCATCGCGAGCGTTCTGCTCCAGAGCCTTCAGGATCTCTTCAGGGATGGGGTGAGGAGTGGGGAGATGGTCACCTTGGGGCTGGAAACCGTTCTCATCAGCGGTGTACCTGTAAAATGACAATAGACGTTAGTGATAATTATAATGATCATTTAATTAAAAAAAAATCATCTTCTAATATTTACCTCACAGAGTAGACCTTGCCATCATCCCCAGTGTAGGAGTAGCTGCCCTGAGCCTGCACTCCGTTGGTCGCCACTCCGTTCTCCTCGCCGGAGATACCGTTCTCAGTCTCATAAGCATACGCGTAAGTCTCTCCATCATTGGAGTTGTCCTGACGAAGGATAGCAGCGTTCCTCTCGAAGGCAGCCTGGGCGCGCTCCACGGGACGGGCTTCGAAACCTGAGTAAGCTCCACTCTGGGAGTTGGATGAGAAGGCACCAGTTTGTCCCTGGAATCCGTTGGACTGACGAGGAGCATCAAGGAAGGCAGATCCTGCTGAAGCCTGCGCGTTAGGTGGGAGGTACGTCCTGTCCAGTTTGGCGGCCTGGGCCAGAGCAACAGCGGCTAAGACGATGAACTGAAAAAAACAAAACACCCAAGTTATGTAATGATACAAGAGCCTCAATATTATCTTCAATAAAAAATTAATTGCTCCAAATAAATCCTCACCAATTTCATTTTGTGTTCTTGTGTTGTACAGAACTTGCTACCCAGAAGCTGTGAGTGCAACTGATAACCCAGTATCGTTATCACAGTATTTATAGTGAGGTGCAAATCGATCAATTACATCGTAAGTAGCGGCCAATGTTTCTTAATGAGCGGGCGATGCTCGAGGATGAACTTGTTTAGTTGTGGCTGACCTTAGGTGTGGTCACACTGTAAGAAAGTTATAGTTTTATTAGGAAGGTGGAATCATAAAGTGGATCATATACTACGAATGCAAAATAAATGGGTTATGATAATGAATGTAGCGTACTAATTTATTTCATTACAATACTTACAGTGAGGGTTGTTTAAACAAAATGTCTTAAAAGGACATCGAAACAATGTTAATTTTTAAAGCTCATATATGAATTTAAGTTGGGGTTTGGGTTGGGGTTGTTATTACGGCAAAGAGTAAGGAACATGAACTAGTTAAATTACATTATAAGTGGTAGAGTTTTCCTGCCCCACGTGAGTTCTATGTCACGGTTCAATAAAAAAAGTACGAATAGTTAACCTGTCACAAAATTAACGAGAATTGTGACGTAATGTTACAATCAGTTGCAGGTGCCTAAACTTTTTCAAAGAACCTTTTCCTAAATGATTGGCAACGCCTTGATACCTCTAATGTATCATCGCGTGACTTTTTTTTTTAATTTATAGTAGCAGTATAAAACGAGATTTGCATTTGAAATATTGGAAGTAAGGACAAATCAATTTTCTTCGTTTTCAATAACTACTTAGAAGTTGACTAATTTTTATAATAAAATATCACATTTTTTAAATATTAATTATGATAAATGTATGTCCCCTACAATACCTATATGTGAGCACAATTAGCCTACAACAAGACTGAACGCATTTTAGTTAACCTACCAAGTTAAAATGCTGAAAGATCAAATCGAAGACAGATTACTTGACTCGGGGTTATACATTTTTATTATAAACCCTTAATTAACAACTTTATTTGTGTGTTTATATATTTCTTCGCATAGCATTACTGTAGAATGAGCTGTAGTCAGGGGTATTTTCGAACTGATACGATCTTCAATACGTTAAGAAGAGCGTAATCCTTTTTAAATGGCTGCCAATGCACTTGTCACTCATATGGTGTTGCGGGTGTAGGTACATGGGCAGCGCTGATCGCTTACAATCAGGTGAAACGTGACCTCGTTTGCGTCCTATGCCATTAACACATAAATTATTGTGTTTTAGATTATTCTATTCCTCTGGTTTTACAAGTGTTCAATGACTGCATTATTGTAATGTAAGTATCGTCAAGAAATGTATCTGCTTATTTGATGTCTTACCTATAAAAACTTCGCTTCCTTTATGTGTCTCGGTGGTAATATTGCTTTAGTTTTTCTACGTATCGACAGTAAATAAATAATAGGTATACCTATAAGTATATGAACTCGCGATTTCAATGATACATAGACACCGATGTTAATAGGCTACTTTCCTACTAGTCAAATTCAATACTTTTATCGAAACGACATAAACGATATTTTCCACGAATTTTGTCTGAAATACACACTTATGACGTCGTAAGATTTTTACGTCAAATAGCACACTTATTTTCAGAAAATTAGCTACAAAAAGTCGAAAATTAAGTAGGCCATCAAATCCGTGAATGAAAGTGTGATTATTTTTAACCCCCGACGCAAAAAGAGGGGTGTTATAAGTTTGACGTGTCTGTCTGTCTGTCTGTCTGTCTGTCTGTCTGTCTGTCTGTCTGTCTGTCTGTCTGTCTGTCTGTGGCATCATAACTCCCGAACGGATGCAGTGATTTCAATTTAGTTTTTTTGTATGAAAGGGGACTTATGTGCGAGTGTTCTTAGACATGTTTGATGAAAATCGGTTGAGCCGTTTTAAAGTTATGGGCGGTGAAAATGGGGAGATTAGCCGAAGGTCTGCAAATATACTGGGATGGGGTCTCAAATTAAACCGCACTGAAAGAAGATATTGAAAGATATAATTTTTTCGTACTAACAAAAATAAAAAAATAAATTAAATATTAAAAAAATAAAAATAAAATAAAATAATTAATATTTTTTTTTAATTTAACGTTTTATTATAAACAAAAAATCTGGCACCAATGTAATCTTTAGCCTACTTATAGAAACAAAAACTAGTAATTAATAAGTAAAAAAAAAAAATTAAAGCGAACAAGCTTGACCTTAGATGTAATCTTTACCTTAACAAGAATCGAAATTATAGTAAGTATATGTAATATACTAAGCCTAACTTAACCTAACCTACCTATAAAAAGTATAAAATAAAAAATTAAATTAAAAATTTAAAAAACCCCCGACATAAAAACTTAATTTCCCTTTAAAAAGTAAAAAATAATAAAAGAAACTTAATCTTAAAGTACCTAAGAATGTACTAATAATTCTAAAAAAAAATACGTCTCGTTGGGGGACCGCATGAATACGGACTGCACACCGCCGCCCGCGCCGCTATACATATTTCTATTTTCTGCGTTATAGTTAAGTACTTAAACATAAATTTACTTTAATGTTAACACCAAGCATGTGATACTTATGAACAAATCGTAGACAAGTAAGAAATAATTAGGGCGGTCCCCCAACGTGACGTATTTTTTTTTAGAATTATTAGTACATTCTTAGGTACTTTAAGATTAAGTTTCTTTTATTATTTTTTACTTTTTAAAGGGAAATTAAGTTTTTATTTAATATTCGTTTGTAATGACAAGTCGAAATTATTTGTTTTTACTGAGGAAACTACCCGATTATGTAAGTATTTTCATCATCATCAACAACAGCCTGAAGACGTCCACTGCTGGACAAAGGACTCACTCTTAGTCCTCCACGCCGAACGACAATTCGCCACCTGCATCCACTGACTCATAAACATACTTCAAACTGATACTGGTTTTACTTATTCTAGATACAAGCGTGATTTTAGTCATGCACAGCGGCAGCAATGGTGGTTTTTCACAGGCAAGAGTCCGATTCTCCCTCATCTTGCGATAATCACTTACTATAAAGCGGGTAATAAATAGGCTTCGTTATTTGGCACTACTAGACTAATAAAAAACAAAACTGCATTTTGTATAAAAGTTGGTAATTTTAACTTTAGTGAGACATACTTACTAAATCATTTATTATGTTATCGGCTTACGTGAATGTTTGACGAGGAACTCGACTAGTTTCAAGCCATGTTTAAAAAGCTCATATTCATGAGCAGCATTCCGCGACGCATGACGCGGTGATTGTCGCGCTGCTACTCTCTACTCTCTACTAATCAGTAGCAGTTTATTAACTAATTTTATTTCGAAGATAAATCACTGACATCCTTCAAAATGTTGTGTTTTAATTGTTATTAATTACAATAAAGTGGACTACTTGTAATTACTTTATTTAGTCCCACGACAACCGTGGGATGGGAGTTCATTATAATAAGTTTATCTGATGCGCTTTCTGTTTATTATTGCAATTTTGATTAAAAATATGTACCTACTTACTTAATAATCCATATTTTTTTGCAACTATTAGTTTTATTCAGCCAATTCGCATTGAGCAAGCGTGGTGATTAATGCTCAATCCTTCTCAGTGCGAGAAAAGGCCTTTGGTCAGCAGTGGCCACTTATAGACTGATGACGATGATGATGATTAGTTTTATTAGAAGTTATTGTAATGTTTACTTTGGGCCTATGCCATTGGTATCATTTACTTATTTTCAGCCGTGGTCGTCCCACTACAGGCCTCCCTACCCTCCTTCCACTCTTATTTGTGCAGAGTTTTCTGCGGCCAATCGTTATCGTAGGTGTGAACTTCATTGGTATACAATGAGATTTTTTCTGACATTTGTAACATTTCATAGTAATTAATGTTGAACCTAATTTTAAACTTGGTTCATAATACGTATCTTGTGTTTTTGATAAAAGGTAATAAAACCACATGGATGCAATAAATAAATCACAAATATGAATATGGCAGTTCTATATATTTATATTAAATTATTGAAGATCACAGTAACAAACTATACACAGTCTCTAGTAGCGGTATCCATCTCTGGCGTTGAAGGATTGCCTCGCTCCGTTCCTCTGGAAGGGGGGCAAGTACGCTTTCTGGACTCCAGAGTTGGATCCAGCGTTGTTTCTGGCAAAGGAGTTGTTGTTGACGGTGGGTTGACGGAAAGCATTCCTTTGGTTGTTGCGCTGAGCGAAAGGAGCAAGGTAGGATTTCTGGACTCCAGCTGATTGAGCGCTTTGAGCGGCGTTGTTGCGAGCGAAGGCGTTGTTGTTGAAGGCGGGTTGAGCTCCGCTTCCCTGGTTGTTACCCTGAGCGAAAGGAGGAAGGTAGGACTTTTGGACTTCAGCGACGGAGCTCTGAGCGTTGTTGTAGTACTGTTGTTGGTTGTTGCCAGAGTATGAAGCTTCACGGTAGTTTCCTAGAGAAGAATAAGGACATGATTAGTTATAAAATCACCAATAAAGATATTTGTAATAGATGCTAGAAGAATTTTGGTTTACACACCATCGTCGTAGATGCCAGCAGCCTCATCGCGAGCGTTCTGTTCCAGAGCCTTCAGGATCTCAGCGGGAATGGGAGGAGGAGTGGGGAGATGGTCACCCTGGGGCTGGAAACCGTTCTCATCAGCGGTGTACCTGTAAATATTGATTGCTTATTGTAAGTTCTATAAATGCAGCCAGAAGTAAAGATGGCGCAATATTTTACACTCCAGATCCTCACCTCACAGAGTAGACCTTGCCATCATCCCCAGTGTAGGAGTAGCTGCCCTGAGCCTGCACTCCGTTGGTCGCCACTCCGTTCTCCTCGCCGGAGATACCGTTCTCAGTCTCATAAGCATACGCGTAAGTCTCTCCATCATTGGAGTTATCCTGACGAAGGATAGCAGCGTTCCTCTCGAAGGCAGCCTGGGCGCGCTCCACGGGACGGGCTTCGAAACCTGAGTAAGCTCCACTTTGGTAGTTGTTTGATTGAGAGAATCCATTGGAGTAGGCACCAGATTGCTGCTGGAATCCGTTGGACTGACGAGGAGCATCAAGGAAGGCAGATCCTGCAGAAGCCTGCGCGTTGGGTGGGAGGTAGGTCCTGTCCAGTTTGGCGGCCTGGGCCAAAGTGACTGCGGCTAAAACGATGAACTGAAACACGGAAGTTATTTTAATATAGTAATTTTTGTCTAAGGACCATTGTTTTCAAAATGTCAATGTCACTACTCTATAATAATATCAGTCAAGCTTTGTAAATAATTGCTCTATTTTTTCACGATCTAATATTGAAAACCTTTGATTTTTCATTCTTTCTTTCCAACACGTTACACTACATTTTTTATCAAAAGGAGATGATCCACAAACACTCTTTAACTGCTCTATATTTTTGTTCTAATTTTTAAATTCACATTTTTTACTATTTCTGCAATAGCTCACCAATTTCATTTTTGGTTGTTCTGATGAACTTGCTACAATGAAGCTGTGGGTGCAACTGATAACCTTACAATATCAGTACACTATATATAGTTCGGTACGTCGATCTACTTCATTGCAAGTAGCGTTCAATATTTCATCATCGAGATTCATGTACGAGGATGGGCTAGTCCAATTGTAGATGACCTCAGAGAAACGTCTGTATGAAATAGTTTTGATTTTAAAAGGCGTAATCAAGATAATAAGTTTAATAATGATCTGGTTTCCTTGTAGGTCACTGAGGCCAGGAAACGCACGTTTCATTTGAAGAGACTTTAATAACGTAGTATGAAATAAGTTTGTGATGTGGGACAAAAATGGTAATGTTATCGGATAAAGCTACACTTCCAAATGTGTAAAATGTCATCCCCTTGAAGAAGACTAGGTTTTATTTATCTTTGACATATGACTTTGTATACATCACGCTGATCAGAAAAATGATTGTTACCAATAAATTGTGCCTTGTCATTCAGAATCAGGATATAGGGAGATAGATGGGGATTGATTATATAGGGAGCAATGACGATGACGTCTATGGCAGCGATAGCATACTATCGCATTGTATAAAGTATTATAGTAGTAGTAGTAGTAGTAGTATAGTAGTAGTATAAAGCATTGTAGGGTATGCCCTCAGTGTTTACCTACAATGCTTTTTGGAGATAATACACGAAATTCGCCTTTAAAAAACACGTAAATTGTTAAAATTCCGTAAATGCCCAACATATTTTTAAATATATTTTTTTATGGAATAGAGCGGTTCCTAAGCAATTAGATGGGTCACCTGATGGTAAGCAATTAGCGCCACCCGTGGACTTCATTTCGTATTAGTTTTCTGTAAATATTTACCTAAATAAAAATGATCTAGTTTAATTTCTATATATTTTTTTTAAGCTAAGAATTTCCATTTATTCTTCGATCACCGATATTATCGTATCACGATGTGCTGGTTTGTGACAGGTGAATGAAATTAACGCAGTAATATTTTCCACAAGAGGCGCTAGTTGGTACTAAGGATTATCGCCTTTTGGATGATTGGCTAGTGTCAGACCACTGGATACTTATTTAATTTTTGACAATTGCAGTAAATGTATGAACAGGGTCTCATGCTAGATTAGCGACACCAAATTTTTCTCATGACCATACACATAATTAACTAATACAATAATCCAATTTGTAATAACTACACAAAAATGTCCGTCTTTAAATCCTATAATAATATCATACCAATCGCAAGTTAGAACATTACTTTTACTAAAACTATTGAAGTATTACAACATCGATCTTTTGAGAGCATTCATAGTCATTACCGTTGCGGTATCATCACGCATCCATTGATGTAAGCAAAGTAAGTCAGTGGGGTGAAGGTCGTTGAAATGTTCTGTTAGTTTCGGAACGGAATCATAGATGGCGTTGGTTAGCGATGTGTGTTGAACTTTCATATTTTGGCAGTGAGTCATATGATCGTGATTGTAAATTCTTGTTTAGAATGTTTTGTTGGTTGTGTGGATGCGAGTGTGGCTGTCGAGGAAGAGTATTCAGATACTATTCCTTGGTCAAACAAAATATGAAAATGAATGATGATGAATGGGGAATTTCCGGTATTTTTGTTATAAAATATCTCTTAAAGTGCCAGGTGTGTAGCAATAGGGTCACTATCATGCGAAACTCGAAAATGTTTAATGTGTATAACTAAGTGTGGGAGAACCATACTTCAGCATAAATGGGCCAGCTCGACCGGAGTGATACCACGGCCTTACAGACAACCGACATGAAATAACGCTTGCGTTGTATTTCGTTGTGTGAGTGAATTCACCAGAGGCCCTATTAGCCTCCTTCTCAATGTTCTCAATGCCCGTTTCCCCGATAACCCTTAAATTCCTAACCCCCAAAAGGCCGGCAACGCACTTGTAACGCCTCTGGTGTCTTGGTGTCAAAAAAATCTGGGTTTATCATTTTCATAGTCAACCTCTGCATACCTTTTAGGGGATGAAAAGCAAAATATTATGTTTACTAGACTAATAGACAACCCAAAAAAATAACACCACTTAACCACATCACTTCATAGATTTTTATCTCTTAACCAAACATCATTTAACTTTCAACTCCATTCATTAACAAAGACGTTACAATGGACTGTCAAACCACATATCACCGTGTTCACGCCACATGTTATATACTTTCAAAAGCAAGTTCACAGTTCACGGTCGATAGAGTAATTATAAAGACAATAACGATTATCTTAGCAACGATGTCCGATCGTGTGCCCAGCGACCTCTGGCGGCCTTTCCCTGCTACAATGAAACTATGACGGATGATGATTTTGTACGGTTATTAGATTTTTTTGATAAAAGGTATTTGTATTTGATTTTTAGATTGAATAAGGGATGTCTGGGATTGTGATTTGCATTTTTCCTATTAATATAGGTATTAACTTAGGTTTCCTTTACATAAGAGGGTTTTCCATAATGTTCACGCTTATCAGGAGGGTTGGACTTCACAGCTTAAAAAAAAATAGTTTACGTTTATCAGAGGGCTTAGTACGAGTTTGTTTTACCTTTAATGAGATCGAAAAGAAAGTGCGTTTGGCAGTGTGATTGGTTGATTCATCGGAACTGGTCAATCAAAGAGCCGAACGTGGTCTCGTTAAATATAACTCATACTGAACCCTGTCAAATGTATATTTGCATTGTAATTAGTGGGCTCTTACGCTACCAACGACAAGGTTGCCAAGAAAAGATACTTACAAATTCACACTATTTAGACTTCAATTATTATTCTATCTCTTTTAACAGCGTACTCAGAGTCATTTATTTATAACATAACCCAGTCCTTAGCAACGGTACATAACCCAGCAACGGTCCTGTTTTCAGAACAAAATCGTTACTAAAAATAGTTTAAGTAATCATTAAACGTCTCTCAGTACGACAGTTAAACTTTAAATCCGACTAGGATTAATGAATGCTAAGCATCAGAATACTGTTTCATACATAACAACCTATCACAGTAAGTACATACTGCAAATATTAGAAGTGTAATATTCTATGCTACACTACACTGTACCAATCATTTCGGAATGATTAATGACCACTATAACCATATACTTCTAGTTTACTCGTCTCTCAAAACAATGGCTAATTACTAAGATACAAATGATTATAATTATGTGTATAATGTGTGAATATTAATGACTTTTTTGTTTATCATTTATGATTGTGATAAATGCTGAAGTGTGTTTGTTTATTTATTCGTTTATTGCAATTCGTAGCCGTAGCATATTATGCTAAATTTTATATGTGAGCTGTTGTAAGAGGCCAAACAGTGATATGGGTTATATTTTTCCATTGATTATATTATGCAGTTACTAATTTTATTCATTGAGAAACAGCGACTACTAAATTTAAAGTTTTGAAGATATCAACTGCCATATACTAGTTTCAATTTTAGTATTTAGCCAGAATAATAAATTCACGCATACATGGTCATTGATGAAATGAAACGAAATGAAATATTTGTACGCAAGAATTGTAATGGTGGTTTACTATTTTATCAGCTTCTCACACTATTCGCTAATAATAGCATGGAAAATTATTGTGTACATTATAATTCTGAATTTAATGGTAATTGTATGTCAAAAAATCTAATAAAATCAATTAATAATGTCACTATTCTAAGTTTCCAGTCTGCAGTCTAATTAGTAGATATTAATAAAACATTTCGTTCTACTTCAATAACGTCTTTTATGATTAAGAGATGACGAACACACACAAACTTATCAACGTGCATCGTGATTAATATAAACATTTATTACAATATGTCATTGGTGTAATGAAGCATTTTCAAGATGAGAGTGAATCTATACCATGAATGTATCTTAATTCAACCTTTATAGTCTCCTTACTAATTTCTTAAATGACTTTGTTAGCGTGTTAGCTTAGGCTAAACTCACTGAACCGATTTTAGAGGACTTTGGTACAAAAAGGATCGTGATAAAACTTAGATATAACAAAACTGAAACGTCTTAATTGCAATTTGTATGAAAATTTGTTTTCATATATCATTTCATAGGTCATTAATTCTAATATGATACAAATTATATAAAAAGCTTTAGGAGAATTACGTGAAACCACATTGACGTGGTGTTTCGCTGCGTGAGTGAGACTCCGAGGCATTACTTAGATTTTTAGAAAATCCTAGGCACAATTAGATAGAAATTCAAACAAAATTATTAAGTTCACACTCATAATCTTAAGCAAACGTTTGTCACCAACAAATTATAGTGTTGCCTATAAAAATGCCAAGGCCCTATAATTTTGACAAGTGATGTAATAATAATAAAATAAATACGTTTAATAGTTTGTGTGTAGTGACAGCAACAATTAGGGTATTGTCACGCCGTCTGTCCATCACGTACCCACGAACATCTAAATAGTTATTATAGGTTTATGGGTGGTATAAATATCATTTGTTTTTTTGGGATCATCACACATCTCAAGTTAGTCCTGGTGAGGATACAACAATAGAGATGAAGTGGTTTTTGGTAGGTGTTCTATTGTAAAAAAATATTAAGTTAAATAGTTAATGCTTTCAAAATGTGTTTCAAAGTGATTTTTAAGTGGAAAAATATTAACCTTATTTGTTTTTCATTTTGTGCAAAAGTTTTCTTTTACAAGTGCTAGGACATACGCAAGTCGTAAAGCTATTAAAAGTGACTTTTTTTATAAGTGCAATATAGATCGATGACGAACTTTTTGTGTGTTTTGAACCATATTTTTGGAATCTTCACTTCATTCACAAAATATCTGGTATATCCAATAAGAATGCATAAATAACGGCTTTTTACTATTGTTTCAGATTACTCTGGCCATAGGCCTAGCGGCTTCGGATAAACTGGACCATACCTACCTTCCACCACCAGGTGCTCAATTTGCTGGAGGTATTCTTGGCAACCAAGATGCTCCACTGCAACCTCCTCATCATGCGCATCCAGAGACAGGTCATATCATTCCGGGACACGAACACCACCACCCAACTTTAGGAGTGAATGGAGATTTTGGTGATAAGATCCCAAAAGTACCTTTCAATTACAATCAGGAGAATCTCCCAACTACGACCACCTCATACGCGTTTTCCCAGACAACGACTTATCCGCCAACCGAAGTTTTCAATCCCGCAAACTTACCTATAAATCCTGTTACTGGACTTCCAATTCTGTTGGAACAAGGAAACGTTCCTTTTGGATCTACTCAAGGGCAACAAAACATTCAGCAGTTGCCAGGTATTAATCAAAGTCAACAACCAGTTTATGGAACCAATGTACAACCTGGAGTTGGACCCCAAGGATCAAACACCATCAACTTTGACCAGCCTGGTTTCAACCAACCCATAAACCAGATTTCAGGTCAATACCCAGGTCAGAATTTGGTTAATCCTGGAGGCGTGCAAATACCTGGATCAGTCAATCAACTGCCAGGTCAAAATCAAGGACAATTGCCTATTGGACAAGGTATTGTGCAACAGGGCCTTCTACCTACCGGACCCACTAACCAGCCTTTCAACCAATACCCAGCACAAAATTTGGGTAATAATAATGGAGGCGTTGTATCCATTCCTGGTGGAAACCAAGGCTTCGTCCAATACCCTAATCAAGGTGCAAATAATCAGGGATTGGTACCATCAACTGTTTCTCCGATCAATCCTCAGTCAAGTGTCAACCAGTATGGCGTTAACTATGACGAATCCCAAGGACCTCTTACCCAGGGAACTTACACTGGTCAGCCAATAAATGTAGGAGACACTCAGCCTACTCAAACATCGTACCAAAACCAGGGACCTTTTAATACTGGTGGAATATCACAGTATTCTACTGAACGCCCTGATGTATCTGGACCAAGAGGACAAGGGTTTACTCCATCTTACTACAACGGTCTTACAAGCACTACACCATTTTCAACAATCCCATCTTCTACCTCTGGATATTCTTCTGTCAGACCAGTATATCGCCCAGAAAGACCTCAAGCTGAAGCTGATAGAAACGCAGTCATTCTTAACTACGAAAACGTTCTTACTCCAAACGGTTACTCCTATAGCTTTGACACTTCCAATGGTATTCATGCTGACGAAAGTGGAATTGTTGATAATGGAACAAAGGCACAAGGATCGTATTCTTACATCGGTGATGATGGTAAGCAGTATAGCGTTTATTATACTGCCGATGAAAATGGGTTCCGGCCTCGTGGTGATCATCTACCTACTCCACCACCTATCCCTGAAGCTATTCAGAGAGTTATTGAGCAAGCGGCGAAAGATGAAGCAGCTGGAATAGAAGATGACGGTAAGTTTATGAAACAAATTACTTTTATGAAACATTTTAGTTTATTTCTCGTGGGAATTTGAAAGATAGAAATATGTAGTTAATAAGTTAATTTTATTGCATAGATCTTAATCGCATATCTTAGACGGTCAATAATTATAAAATTAGTTCATCATACTGATTTACTCATCAAGTCTAGTGCTATGCAAGTCATACAATTGCATTTTGTTAGTACTCTAGATTAGTATCATAGTGCGAAAAGATTTCCTGTTATTATAAAGAACTTATGTAAGATTTTGTTCTAATGTATTTCTAAAAAAAATATTACTTAAATCATGTTTTCATTACAGGATCATACGATGAAAGGAAGTATGGTGACGATAAATACCAAGGAGTATCAAAATATCGTCGACCACAAAACCAGAACCAGAAAACATTTGACAAGAAAACCAACGCAGCTACTGATGGTTTTGTAAAACCTATAACTGGAATAAAAGACGTAGAATATGATGAAGAAGTTTCAAAGGATCAGTTTGGCGAAAACATTCCGGTCAATGGAGCTAAGAAAGGATATAACAACAACCTGTCAGTAAAACGTCCATCAAACGAAAACCAAGGAATTAGAAGGATTTCAGAAAACTCTGGCAAACCAATACAGGATATAGATCAAAACGGCAGACCAGTCAATAAACAAGGAACATTAATTCAGGTAAATAATCAAAAGAAACAAGGAAGTGCTAATGGAAAACCTGTTTCAAATGATAATAAAATCGTTTTTAATGATGCCGAGGATGAAATCGATAACAAAGGTTCAACTGTGAACAATCAGGGCTCCTCGAGACGTCGCCCATCGTCTGATGGTGGAAAGGATACTTCAGTAACCAAATATCCTGGAGCTAATGTAGATGTCACGACTACTAACTATCCAAATACCGAAAGTGACGGTTTCGAAGACAGTGATGGTCAGAAAATAGTTTCTGGTAGACCTGGTGCATCAGATGAATATAATAACAACAACAATTTGGAATACGATAGCGTCACAGGAGCTTCTATAGCTGGAGGTAAGAAGCAAACATTGAGAAAACGAATCAAGGGTAATCGTAGACCAGGTTCAAACAACCAAAACGAAAATCAAAACTTACCAGGACGTAATGATATTCAAGGAAATGTCAGGACACCATCGATTTCAGAATACATTGAAAATGCTGCCAGGCAACCCACTACACACCAACAAACTACTAAACAAGACAAAAATGGCTACCATTACCAGCAACCAAGCACAACATTTGAACAAAATACCTTCCCAAACCGTTTCAGACCCCAAAAACCTGATGAGCGTAATACTGAATATGTCGAAGGAACTACTCGAAAACCTTTTATCACCCCAAACGTATACGAACAAAATGGAAAAGCCAGTCCATCAACGACAAGAAGGCCTTTCATGACTAAAGGTGTAACATCACCTTCTGAAAATGGGTACAGTGATTATAATGACGATAACTACGCAACTGATTTAGATGTTGATGGCGAAGGAATCAGTGCTACCAAAACTCCCTTTGAAAAATCTGATATTACCTCTCGACCTTACGGAACAACTCAAAAGGGATCAAGACCTCGATATGGTATGAAGACACAACAATCAGAAATCAGTCAAAAACAACCTCTAAGACCTGGTTATAAGACTGGGAATACAGAAACTGTAGCTCCAGGATACTCGTATGGGCAAACTTCTTCTACACCATCACACAATTCTCGATTCGGAACTACTGAAGCCCCTCAAAATACGAAACCTGACGGTCGTAGACCATCATCACCTAATTTCGAATCAACGACAGCAGTCGGCAGACCAGTCACGCAATCATCTTTAGGTCAAACGGTGCCAGACTATAAATATCAATCAACTGATCCCAATTCTAAATACTTTGACAGTAATGTAGTGTCTGGTTATCCAACTTCTGGATATACCCCTGGTTATGGCTCAACATCTGGTAACCCTTCTGTATCAACACCTCAGAACTATTACACGTCTACTTTCAGACCTTCTCAAGGTTACTCAACGACATCAGCACCTCCTACTTCTGGATACCAACCAGTTTCTGGTGGCCAATTCCCAGTTGGACCCACTGGATCTCCTATACTTACCCAAGATAGTACATTCCAAACTGGTTATCATTACGCACCACCAAAATCTGGCAATCCTTCATTTGATTCCGATGGTGGATTTTTCACGCCAACTGACAACTCCAGAGTATCACCAACTTCACCACCTGGTACTTATCAAACCACTTATCAAGGTCCTGGAGGATTCCCAAGTACTACAGTGGGACCTTCTGTAGGAGGAAGCCAAGACTTTATTCCGAACCAACATGGCTCTACTCCATCCAACACATCACCGATTGGAGATCATCACTATCAAAATTTCCAAAACCAACCATCCACTCCCGGCTATTCCACTTCCATAGTGTCTTCTACTCCAGGAACTAAGGTTACTTATGACTACCCAGGATCGCCTAACACTTACAAAGATACAACTGGATTTGAATATGGACCATCTACTACCTACCCACCAACTTACTCGACTACCAATTCACCTTCAACTATTGGAACAACCCCTGGACCTTACAACCCAACTGGAGCTACAATTCCTTCACAAGGATCTTCCACTTATCGTCCTAGATTCCAAAATACAGAGGATTTGTATGTAGGCAACCCAGTTGATGGATTTGGAAGACCAGTACCAACTAATCAGGGATCTAACACAGGGTTTACTTACCCAACTCAAAGCCCAATTGGGTCTTATAATGGACCCAATTTTGGGGGTAATCAACCTACAACCACGTACCCTGGAGATCAACCCAGGGTCATCGGTGAGGATTTTAGCGGTCCCAAACAACCTCAGAGGTTTGACCCTGAAACTGGTTACCATTACAAATGATTAACTAACTTAAAACGATATTTATTCTGTTATTTTATAATGAGCAATGTTAAAAATTAATAAAGAGATTTATTTCATTTAACTATTGTTTTTCATTTAACATTGTCAAGATTTATCATTCATCACATTTGATAAGTAATCTGAAATGAAATCCAGCATATTATGTATTTTTTATTTACTTTGTGAGTAACTTGTAACAAGACCAATGTCGAAATAAAAAAATATTCAACAGTCAGATACCGTACTGACAGTGCAATCAAAATCTCATCCAAAAAAATAAATAATAAAATGATACAAACAGTATTTAAATTAGAACATTAATCATCAAATTCATTCAAGGGGATCATCTTACAGTTTCCTATATTATTACGGTTACTTCACATATAAGTAAATATGTAATTACTCCAACCTAAATGTCAAGAACAAAATTATCTAGATCAACAAACCTTTTACCCACACACTATTCATAAAAAACATACCTACTGAATACATTAAAAAATGTATTTAATTTACATATACTGAGCATTCAAATTACATAAGTCATCGCATCGGACTGGAGTCTAGTCACGATTTATTAATAAAATTGGATCCTTTTTAATTGCAATAGTGAAGATTCTCTTACTGAGAGATATGGTGCAATTTTGTGTCAGATGCGAATAAAAATTTCAATGTTATAGTTGGCCCACATCGGCACTGGTGAGTTCGTTTGCTTGAGTACTCAGTGACCCTCTTGTTTTCAGGGAAGGGGTGTGTGGTTATAGTCGGTAAGAGACCGACAATACCTGCTGTCTGACGCACATCGTAAGATAAAAGGAATCCATGAGGACTTTCACGCGTTAAAAAACAAATTATGGATGGCCCACATCAATAGGCTTTTTTTTCTTTGAGGAGAAAATCATCCAATGATTTCTCCCACCTTGGATGAGGCGGAAGGGAGCGTCTGACTCTTACTGACTAAAAACCACCCCGTTTCTTCTCCTGGTTTGAGCCGGAGCCCCGGTAACCTTTTACGTTGTCCGCAGCTCCGGAACAGGCTCACTCCCTATTACTTGGGCTGATAACATAACTGGTGCATTTGACAATACGATAGAATAATCAAACCTAAAACTTACTTTGACGGTAGGAACTAGAACTACTCAAACAAGCCTTGTAAAGGTTTAAAAGCTCCATCTACGCTTGAACGAGTTAAGTGAATGCTCGCTATTAGCCTGTCTTACAAGTACACGAAGCAGATTTGTGCTACAATCCGAGGACAGATGGCGTGCTTTGTTGTTTAAAATCTTTGTGGAAAAAGCTTTGTTAAAAATAATGCATCGCTTATTACTAGAAAAAGTAGTGTTGGTATGGTAATACCATAGGTTTTTTTTTTACATTTAATGGGTCAACGTGACAGCGAAATTTGGTTCTACAGTCTTGTGTGGAGTAGAAAGTTTTTAAAAAGCCTTCAAGTTATAAAACTTTAGTGTGCACCTACATATTATGTATTAACTTTAGATGACACTCACTTTAAGTGTGGGAGAGCCATGCTTCGGAAGCGTGGGAGAGCCTTTGACACGAATGAACCGGCTCGACCGGAGTGATACTGTACAGAAAACCGGCGTGAAACAACGCTTGCGTCGTGTTTCGTGGTGTGAGTGAGCTTACCGGAGACCCAATTACCCACGTTCATAATCTTCCCAATCCTCGATTTCCCATCTACCCTTAAATTCCTAACCCCCAAAAGGTACGCACTTCTGGTATGTCGAGTGTCCATGGGAGGCGGCGATTGCTCATCACCGAAAAAAAAAACTTTCAATCATTTATTTTGTCCTTCTCATTTCCCCTCCTTTCATTTTCTCATTAGACAATTCATCATCACTACCATAAACAAACAAAGTCGCAAATTGCGTGTGAAACTCCACCACAGGGCAATATAGAATATTAACAAAAAACACACGTTAGGCCAGAGGATATTGCTACAAAATGATACCGTAGTACATTTAGCAACATATCTATTGTTCTAAATAAAGCAAACAATAAATTGATCGTCACATTACTGATGTGTTATCGTGAGAAAACCTACACGTTTATTATAAACAGCGGTCGTGTGTGAGAATGATTGCAGCGCCACCTGTGAGCCGGGGCGTGACTTTGTATCCCACGTTTAGCCTTTCACTGAGTCCTGTAGTTATGGCTTTTTGGATTTCTGTAATACGTTGATTTTGAAATGGTCTTCAGATTAGGTAGTCTAGATTTTAATGTGTTAAGCTTTAATACTTTCCATCTTGTGTATTATAATTGTAACAAAAGTTTGGTACAAGTAACAGGAAGATTTTCCCCCTTCCATAAAAAAGAGGATAGACAGATAGACATGCAATAGATTTTCAACAAATTTTGACAAGCAGCAGGTTCCAAATTATGATAGACAAATATGAAAAATATTAAACTAGTATTTTGTTATTTCACTAAGTATCAAACATGACCTAATCCTGTTTTTCAACAACAATTTCTACAACCTACCACTTTAAGTAGCAATTATTGAACAAAATGGACACCAAACACGCTACCGACTAATAATAATAACGTTTTACTATGAAACGATTAAGTAATAGAAGCCTATTAAAATAACGATTACTTAATAACTAATTCTGTTCAAAATGTACAAATTATATTAATACTAGAAGTGACCGTGACTTCCCTCGCATTAGAAATAATTTTAAACATAGATAGGGCTTAGAAAAAGAAACTGTTTAATATTATTTTTCGTCAGAAAACTTGTAAACTTACTGGTGTTGCAGGTGTACTTATAATGTCCATGGGCGGTGCTGATTACCATCAGTGCAAGTGATTAATCTGTGCGTTTGTATCCTGAAACATCAAAAGCTTTTTGCAAAATGCTAAAACCAGGGCAACAGATATTATTAGGCCTATGCATTTCAAGAAAACACGTAACATCATGCATATTTTCAACATGTTTGTTTAATATAATACGATAAACGACTTCACGGTTGGGCGGTGGCTGGGCAACCGGCTGCCGGTTTGATTCCCGCACGGAGCAACTCTTTGTTTAATCCACTAATAGTTGTTTCGGTTCTGGGTGTCATGTATCCGTAAACGTGTATGTTTATAAATGCGCCCACGACACAAGAGAAAATCCTACTGTGAGGCAACGATTCTCAAAAATTTACTAATTCCAAGACAGCATTAGCTGTATTAGAGTTCGTACTAAGAGAAAGACATACAGACAAACGATTTTACTATTACATTACATATAGATTTAACGAGCACGCATCTTTAATTTGAACAAAATCATGCTTTACAATTGTACCTACGGTATGTTTTTTTGTTCGTCTGACTTTTTGTTCGAGGTTCGACTAATGGCTGCGGGTCACTGGAGATCCGGTTCCTTCTGATGTTCCGCCCAAGGTTAAGGATACGATGCTTTGTGCTTTTTTGTTAAAGGGTCGAGTTACGGTCGTCTTAAAAGTATTTTAATAATAACTGCTACTTGGTGTTATATTTTTTGTTCTTTATAAAAACTTTGCTTTTGGATTTTCTACTGTATCGTGGGTGCGTTTACAAACTTACAAGTTCACATACACATGACATCTACACCCGAAACAATAATTGTGGATGACACAAAAGTGTTGGTCCGCTAGCCGGTTGCGAAGCCACCGTGCAGTCAATTTGTTCTTAATTGAGGACTTTTCTATCTACCCTAGGACTGAAAACCTTACCAATACTTACTTTTTTATAAGCTGACTTATTTAATTGCAGAATCTTAAGTATTATTTATTTATTTATCACTAAGAAAATTTAGGTAAGTATTAGAGACCTCATATTCAACAGTCGAAGTCGATCAACAAGCCAATTAAATTTAAAACTTCATTCCACTGTAATAAAGTACATTTTACACCATCTCTAAAGTATTGCTCAGTTAGTTGCTAAATAAGTCCATTCTCAGACCACATCCTTGTCTTAATAAAGTAATAACAGATAAATAGTGACTGCAAATAAATAACAAATCATCTCCTGTTCCAATTAGTCACAGATAAATATAATGCCTAGCATAAAGGTCGCAGGTAGAATGGTGACAGGTCTGCTTACGCCTACAGCGGCAATTAGTGCAAGGCAGTTGGAACACGTGGGTTAGGTAGAGGATGACACAAAATGTGGAATGAAATATTTGTAAATATGAAGTCAAGTTGGTTATCAATATAAAGGTATACTCAAATCGTACTAATCACTACATAGTATTAAACAAAGTCGCTTTCTCTGTCCTTATGTCCCTTGTTTGCGTAAATCTTTAAAACTACGAAACGGAAACGTATTTTGATGCGGTTTTAATAGATCAATAGAATATAATGTATGATACATGCATAATATGTATATCACCATTGCACCAATGCAAAGCTGGGGCAGGTTACTATTATTAGATATAAATGCAAATATTTGTGAATTGTGTGTATATTTGTTACTCAATCACGTCAAAATGGCTGAAGGAATCGGGATGAAATTTAGAACAGAAGTAGATGGTCTGGAATAACGTATAGTATACTTCTTATTCCACTGGACCAGGGCGAAGCTGCTGGCAGAAGCTACTTAAATAATATTTTTATTCAACAACGTTTTTGTTGGGTCTCATTGTGTAAGTAAAATTACTTCTCATCCCCTATAGCCGAATCCTCTACTCCTAAAACTCTTACTTACACATCAAGCCAGAGCCCCAGTAATCCACTTGGCAGTCCGCAGCTTCGAACTAAAATGTCCCACCCGTCAAAGATACACAAAACAAATACTAGAACTGCTAATTAAACATGAATTCACAAACATTGTGTCATCATGAATAATCGTGTCCTAAATACACACGCATAAGGTTGAAACTTGAATAGAAGTTAAATACTATGCACTATTTTAGACTGTGAGCCATCACCTTGGCGGCCCTTTCATCTCATCACGTGTAAGCGTGAAGCATTTAATTCTGATTCCGTGTGGCCGCACCCTGGTCTGAAGTACTCTTCATTTGACATGACTATTATTGTACATCTTATATACACGGCACATCAACCTAATCAAACCAGTATAAACTGATCCTCGAATGGATGAAATATTCATACGAAGCGAGACCATAGTAAACTGGTTTTGTTTAACTTGATATGTAGCTGTTTGTTCTCTGTACGCACAAGCGAACAATATTGACACATCGTGCGTAGCTTCTTTAGATCTGTGGAGAAGATTACGTTCGTCAAATCGGTCTGACGTTTTGTGGTAATCGTTTCATAATTAACATAATAATGAGATGTTATGACTTCATTCCGTTTGTTTCATTATTAAGTTCCGTCACTGTGTATTAGTTGACTGTTTTCATGTACGTCCTGACAAAGGTCTAAAAGGTCTAACATATTGCTAAAATAACGGATAGTATTCAAAATATTACACTCGTATTGATACATTTCTGGTGGCAAAAGTCTGCCCAAGTCACTCATGAATGGTATTCTCAATATTTGTTGCTCAAGATATCACATATTTTTTATTTTGTCATATAAGATAACCATATTTAGATAAAACGAATTTCAGAGTTCAGGAGTGGGACCAAATACATCAGTTCTAGGTATAAAATGTACCTAGAAGTGTGACGCGATACTTCAAATCGATGTATCTACGAAAGTATTTGTTTCCATAGGAAAATAAAAAATACGTGTCTAATATTTAAAATAACCGACAGGTTGGACATTAAAATGAAAATTAGTCATTTATATCCAGGGCCATTTAACTAATAAAAGAAGAATAATATTAATGAACACAATACCTCAATAGCAAACTAAAACTCAGATTAGTTCTTACTTAACAAAAAAAAAAAGATTGATCGCTCACCGTTTAAAATGTCTATAAAACACACAGACCTATATTATTATTATTGATGAAATCCGATCATCTTTGGCATTGCAACCGACAAATTGAGCCATTAAATATTACCAAATAAACTTTAAATGTAAGAGCACATCCTATTGTTGGTAGAAAAATAATCCGTTCTTAGAATCGTGAATCAAACCTTTGCGGCCATTGCCATAGTAAGTTGGCATTCGATCTATATCCATTCATCGGGACTAAGGCTGCCTCTCTAGGGTCAAGTCCTCGAGAAATGAACTCGCCACAATGTAACCTGATTGCGAAAACTCTTTTGTTAGTGGCAACCTTGATATTTTATTTGATATGAAGGTTTGACAGATATCGACAGGTTCCTATTTTAAAATTTGTACGTAGAACTTTAGAATGCGTCATCGTTTGAATTTCTGTGATTGATCTTTCCTTGTAAATATTTCGATACGTTTGTTTGTGGGAAATCGTTGGCAATAAAGTTAGTATAACGTCACGCCTTTTATCCCCAAAGGGGTAGGCAGAGGTGCACATTACGGCACGTAATGCCGCTGTACAATGTACACCCACTTTTCATCATTTGTGTTATAAGTCCCATGTAATAGGGGGTGAGCATTGCCATATATTGGGCGCAGTTCCAGACTCCGTACTACTGAAAAAATTTCGATAAACCGAAAAAAGCCTAGTGTTACTTTGCCCGACCCTGAAATCGAACCGGAGACTCATTGTCCGGTAGTACCGGCCGCACTTGCGACCACAAGGCAGTCAAAGTCAAAGTTAGTGATGAACTTTATATAACTTTTTCTAAATAATACGTTAAATGAGAAAGCATTACGTCTGAAAAGTTAGTTTATTTTTTTCTTTCTTTCATATTAATTACAAAACTACATGCCTCTTTATTTCATGCCCAAGCAACCCAAACGATATCATTAACATGGACACACTCTAGACATAAAACTTCTATAGGTGTGTAATTACAGACTATTTTAGGAGCTACCCTCACCTTGACGGTCCTTTCGTCTTAGGTTCTAGATTGTTCGATGCACATCAAGTCTGCATTAAATGGCCATCTCAATCAGGACCAGATTCCTTACTTATGTTGCCGCACCCATGTATTTTAAAATTGTAAACCATCTTTAGACAAGTATTTTTAATTTAATGAAGTCATTAAATTATTGATGGAAATTCAAGTTATGTTTATCTTACTTATTAATGGGCATCCATAGCACGCATGTTTTCATTTAAAAAACATGGCTTAGCTGAGTCCGTTTCCACCTGTGCTAAGCTATGTGGTACCAATGAATATGAGATTGGTGGAAGCTAAACGCATCCACAGCAACGCACATCTTTGTTGGAAAGTCAAAGTCAAAATTGTTTATTTCAAATAGATCGGGAAGGCACTTTTGAAAGCTTTTGAAAGAAATGCACCCCAACGGCCATAGACGACGCAAATCACTAAGCATTAGAAAATCCATTAACTTATTGGCCATCTATTTATTTAATATACGATAAAAACACGATTGGTGGAAGCTAAACGCATCCACAGCAACGTAGCATAGCTCATCTCTGGTGGGAACGTGAGTTAGGGTTAATGGCTATAGACGACGCAGATCACTAAGAAATAGGAGATTCATCAACTCTTTGGCCTTCTCTCCCATAATAATTCTTCACCCAAGAACAAAGTCCCACCCAAGAAGAAATACAAAGTTGCACATCACAATTTAAACATCGTTTAACACAGAAATTAAGAGCGAACTATCAAACCGTTGTTTCTTACATTCCAAGCAACACCTACTACCAATTAAGGTTCGCCGGCGTATAATGATAGCCAAAACAACGATGATCTACATACTATGTCGCAACCTTACTAAAGATCCCTCGATCTAGTAATCGGTTCGATTAAGATGTAGACGGACGACTTTTTGCTGGTAAACTATTTTAGATTTTTTATTAAGCCTTTAACTGCCAATAGAAAACTGCTTCAACAGTTTCAAATCCTCTACTAACGTACGTCACCGGTGACCTACGTGGCAGTTAACGTGTTAAGGGGGAAATATCATCCAATGACTTCTTCCGCCAGGGTGAGGCGAGAGGGAGTGTTAGACTCTTACTGACTGAAAACTACCCCGTTCCTACTCCGCTTGTCGAGCTAGAGCCCCGGTAAACCCTCTTGGTAGTCAGCAGCTCCGGAAACTATTTTAGATAGAGCTTTGTTTTAGAAGAAAATTTATTTCCTTCTCCTTGTTTTTTGAGCTTTAATCTACTCGTTTACTCCATCAATTATTTTTAGGTAGTACATACCTATACATACATAATAATATAATGTGACGCCTGTCTCCCATGGGGGTAAGCGGACACACTGAAATGTCAATTGCTACGAATCTTACATGCCTCTTTTTTGCTTCATCGACAGTCATCAATATTTTCTTTTTTTACTTCTTTTCTTATTTAAAAAAAAATGATATTTTTTGGGTCCCCAGTACAAGTAACATTTTGAAAAAAATGTCTTAATTAAACTAGTATAATTATTTTTTGAATGTGGGTTATTACATTTAAATCCTATTGATTCAATAAAATTAGACTAAGGGAAGACAAGTGAAGTAGACTAAGCACGTCTTAAGTTGAAAATTTCCAACAAAAAACCAACATGGCCGCTTTGAAAGCGAACTTTACCATTCTTACTTTTGCTATTACATAACTCAATAGTGACAAAGCTTGGCCATTCAAAGAGAAGTAATACGTATAATTCGTAATAGTTCAAATTGCTGATTCATTTCTCAATAAAGGGCTTGCCATCGAAACTGGACAGAATTCCACGCAGGCGCAGTAACGTCGTCTTATTTTAATGCTATCTTACGAATGTTATAAATTAGATAGTTGTACTGATTGCAAGAATCGATGTGTCATAGTGATATTGGTGGAATCTGGTGCTTAAATAACTTGTAGGGAGATAATGAACGATCTGTAAATGAGATTTCGCAATTATTTATTGTGGCGACACAGGACATGACAAGTGACAGATCTGATGACAGAAGTCGCACATAGACGATCGACTAGCCAATTAACGGATGACGTCATAAATCCTACATCGTACATTTAAAGTTTACATACAAATAAACATGGATCGAAAATCTCAACGAACAACAGTTGGGCAGAAAGTTCGCAAGGCACGACCACCTCACCTGGTCGGAGGAACCTCCTTTTCTTAGGTAACTTTAACCACAGTTCCCTTAGTGTGTTTAGGAGGTTTTCCTTTCGCAGTACTTTTTATTACATAAGTAATTATCGAGTAATCTTTCATTCGATATGTGGACTTACCACTGTGTTGTGCTGACCTGAGCCACGTGAGAGTAAAATGAATATAAAATCTCTCAAGTTGTTCTGACCGAAGATCTGACTATACAATTATCTTGCCGACCGATTAATATGTACTCGATTACATACATAACGTCACGCCGGTCTCCCATGAAGATAGGCAAGAGACAATGGAATCCCAATTGCTACGAATCTTACATACTTCTTTCACTTCATCAACAATCAGTCAGTAAAATTCGATTACTAGTTTCATATCACACCAGGAAGTGCCCCGAAGCACTATCAGAACATTGTTATAATGTTTACGTCCATGCTCAATTCAAAATTATATCGTCCATAAACAAAACCAACAAGTTTGGGTGCAGTCTCCAACAGATATACATATACATAAATAAACATGTACTCCACTGACAAAATAATTAGGATTCAACCATTAGTCAGCCCGATCAATATAATTTGTTGCATTTAATAATATGTAAATTGATTTTAATCAAATACAGATTTAAATGGAATGTGAAATCTTATTAGATGGTCTTAAATGATTATGCGTTTTGGACTAAGATTTGAATGCGGTAAAGGACATTCAGACTGATTTGTGGGTATGAGATATGATAGTTTTGTAAGAACGTGAGTGAAGTAACTGTTGTGTATCATTTCTAGTATTTTTTTGGTTTGAGCTGACGGATAACCTGATAGTAAGCAATCGCCGCCGCCCATGGACATTCGAAATACCAGATGTGTTTCAAGTGCGTTTTGGGGGTTAGGAATTTAAGGGTTGTTGAGAAGTTGGGGATTGCGAAGATTGGGAAGAGAGGGTAGGTAATTGGGCCACCGGTCTCACTTACTCAACGAAACACATTATACCATAAAAAAGTTACAAATACCATAACATCTTTCTTATTTTCGACATGTGTTACATCTATACGTTTTTGTTGGTGCTGATTTCAACCCTTAATCTTCCAAAGAATCGACTAAATATTACATAACTGAAGGTATTTTTTTTCTAAAAACATCGCCATTAAAATTTATACCATCTTCTAAGTATCCCGTGTGCTCAGATCGTCGCATGCGCACAACCGCAGGCTAAACGCCGGCGCACGAAGTATTACGATGTACGATACACACCGCATTATGAGTTGCATCAACTGCCCGAATCTAGTGTTTAGTGCTTTAACCTTTAAACCTATTTTTATCTAGATAATATTAGTGCTTTGCCAAGGGCTGCATTTATTTGTATGAAGAATTTAGGTCATTTTCTGTTAAATATTATATTTAAATGGAAAAGTGTATGCTAAATATTAATTCTGAACTTGGAGTTTCTGAACTGAAACACATAAAAATATTGGAGTTAATGACTTTGAAGTACTTGTAGGAGCTTGTATAATTCGTTTCTTCTCTAATTCTTTTATATTCGACACGACAAGAAAAAAATCATTTACTCTTAGTTCTTAATATTATTATTTTGTATAATATATTTTTTTTATAATCTTTGTATTTGTGTGCGTGTCTTCTGTCGAATAAATACTTTTTTCTTCTTTTTTTTGTTTCTTTCAAAAGTACGTGAAGTAAGTGCATTAATTAGAGCAACCACGCTTTGAATACACTTACTGCATTAGCTCAAACAACCTTACATGATCTTCAAGGCCACAAAAACCTCAGATGTTACATTAAACCAATGAGGTAGTAACCATTTAAGTGGACCATCTGCATACTCTTCTAATTACATGTAATTTGGTATTTAAGGTGAAGAATAGCCGCAGGGTTTACAATATGGTTCACTGCCTTTCGACCTACGTAGCATCATGTCAGACCCATGGTCGTTTATTGACAGGTGATCTTAATTAGACCCTAGTTTGACCTTATTTTGATTTTGTGCAATTATTTTCTTTTGTGTAGGATGTTTTTGATTTGACGTTAGATTTGGATTGAAGATAAGGTCGGGTTATAGGAGGAGTCATGTGGGAAGAGTGATTTTATGACGAAATTAAAACGTCTTTTGTTTTTAGACAATTGATCGCATTTTGAGCTCGTTGGCTTCGAAGAGAATTGCCTCTTCTTAGGTTTTTTTTTTTTTTTTATGGAACAAACCGGCAATCGAGCAGACGTATTACCTGATGGTAAGCAATCGCCGCCGCCCATGGACACTTGAAACACCAGAGGCGTTACAAGTGCGTTGCCGGCTTTTTGGGAGTTAGGAATTTAAGGGTTGTTGTTCGGGAATCGGGGATGGGGAAGATTGGGAAGGGAATTGGGCCTCCGGTAACCTCACTCACACAACGAAACACAACGCAAGCGTTGTTTCACGTCGGTTTTCTGTGAGGCCGTGGTATCACTCCGGTCGAGCCGGCCCATTCGTGCCGAAGCATGGCTCTCCCACACTAGGTATTAAATTTTTCCATAAAGCCAAACATGTTTTAATTGAAATGTGGTTGATTATTGCAATATAATATACGAGTAGTTTCTACTACTTGTGTTATTAGTTTTTAAGTTATAATTCACACACAATTATTGGAAATAAATTAAAATGGAAATAGACGAATTTTAAAACATGGTATTCTTTTAAAACAATCAAGCATAAAAATGCCGCATATACATAATGATATACCTAAATAGTATTTTAACGAAAATGGAAGATGTTCAAGAATAGCATCTGACTTGGCTTGACCTGCGAATATTTTTTCCACAATTCCCTTGGATGGAGATGTTTCCATTAAAATGTAAGTATTACATACATCTTGCGGCCCAATTGTATATGATTAGCTCGGCCATACAATTCATACATTCACGCCGTATAAGATGTTGTGGGGAGGTCAAACAAATGTGTGTTTCTATTAATTAAGTTCATCATTAATATTGTAATCGCCTTGTATGATTAGCAGACTTTACTGTTAGCCAAGAGGGTTCATTTCTAGACTTACTTAATTTTATTTACAAGCTGAATAACTGACGTCTACAAAAATGATGTAAAGATTATTAAATATTTCACGCAGTGGTCCGAGTCCTATTCTTGCTCAAAACAATTGTTATTAGACAATATGATATACATATTGTCGTTTTTGATCTATGAATCTACAAATGTTGTTATCCTAACGGTATAGAACAAAATTGTATCAAGGTTTTTTTTTAAATTTTCGTCCTCAATAGTCGTAGATATCCACAAATAAACTAGGTGCGTCTACACATACATATACACTACCATGGGCGTAGACAGACACAATGGAATGCTAATTCCTACAAATTTTTCATACTTCTTTCGCTTAATAAACAGTATTTTGATGCATGCTCGTTGGTTTATTAGATGCGTACACATCACACTTAATCAATTTCACTTTCAACTTCCAAGCTTGTGTTCCGACAAATTGTATTATTATTCATACATTCTACAGAATTCCTCAAGAAATGATAGCATAATTCTAACAGTCCGCTATTACAAAATAGCTATACCTAAATAAATTCGGAACGAAATCTGAATGATTGACAACACTACTTACTGGCTTCGCAATAGCAGCTCATGTTTTGACTATTGAGTGTCAGGTGTAGAATAGTGAGGTGGTAAGAGAGACGAATAAAATATTGATTATGATACTAGTATTTTATGTGTATGTCAATTCGAATGTCTTATCACATTTTGAATTTACATGAAAACCCACATTGATTAAAAAAAAAACGATGTTTAAGTTTTTCTATCTTCCGAAGCTGTAGACTACCTAACAGGTTACCGGGGCTCCGGCTCGAAGGGCAGGAGTAGGAACGTGGTTTTTAGTCAGTAAGAGTCTGACACTTCCTGTCGCCTCACTCAAGATGGGTCATTGGATGATTTTCCCACCACAAAAAGCACTAGATTTTTTTTCATAATAATTATTTATCTCGAAGGATAATATATTTCAAACAGATAACGATATCACCAGTCTGTGGTAAATAAATAATGCATCACACAACTACATAATAAGAAAAAACAATAAGTGAAACAGAAATCAATTTCAGTAACCGATATCGAAACATTAAAATTAAATAACCTATTACTCATTATACCCTTATTTAGCTCCATGCACTCCTTCGCTTCGTGTTTCTCTCACCCTTTTACAAAAACGTGATACACTGAATTGGAAGAGTGTTTGCAACCGAGAAACAATAAGAGAGGATCAATACTATCGCCCGTGGCATAGAAGCAGTGGCGTAGCGTGTTTTGACGGGGCCCCGTATAACAATTTGTTTTTGGGCCCCAAAAACAAATAGTTATACTGGAAAATCATCCAGTCACTTTTACCGTCCTTTCTCTCAAGCCTCAAAGAGGAAAGTTAATGATGCTATAACAGCGTGCCTATGTTTGGGGACCCGTTAATTTTCCAAAAGTTGCGGCTAACTTTTAAACGTACACTTTACACGGAAAAAAATAATTGACTATTTGGACTTTACTAATTACTGAAATGAAATAAAAAAGGGGAAGTTTTTAGTTTTAGCTTACACACGTTGCGGGTCCTCGTAGCCAGGGGCCCCGTATAATTGATACGGCAGATACGGCCCTGGCTACGCCACTGCATAGAATACCGAAACAAATTGTTCTATTATAACCTCAAAATATAAAATAACTGCTATTCATTATATCTGCCGGCGGTTCTGTAATGGTATGTACAAAAGTTTAGCTAATACCCTGTATTAGTGTAACAATAATTCAATTTTACGTCATTGTGGAGTTTCGAGTGTGAAATAAGCAGATACATGGCGTAACTGTTTGTTATTTTGTTATTGTGAAATTTATTGATGGATAGGTATTGTAAAATGTAGAATACGAGTCTGCAAATTGTGTTTTTTTTATTCTCTTTGTTTGTTTTTTTATAAAACGTAAACGCATTCAATAGTATCCGTTATTATTTAAATTGCAACAAAGAAAAAGTTGTATTACTGTGCAAAATGGTAGTCTACGTGCTATATAACTGCAAAAACATCAAAATTGTCAAACATTGCATTTGCGCCTAAAAATGCCTTCGCATTTGTCACAAAGCCTTTGTGACATATTCTAATCTAATCCCTTAAACCCAAATGGTCAAACAAGACAATACCTATATCCAGACTACACTTAACTATCACAAGTTAATAACTAACTTGTTTCAATAAAATAAAATATTTTTAAATACAAGCTTTTATGGTCATGAAAACTAATAGTGCATACAAAATTACAGCTCAATAGTTTCAAGATGAAAATTTATATTGAATTTATATTAGGTATCGCCCACATACAATACATACATACATAAATAGATTCATCCATATTTTACATAGATATCGCAAGTTAAATAAAAACTGGTAAAATAACCTACATAGTTATTATAAGTATTATAACCATATATTATAACTCCATCTCTAAATATTTAACAAAACATGGTACCATCAAAAGTTCCCACACGTTTTCGCTAGACCTAAGTTTAAGTCTACAATTTTAGCCGAACCATTTTGACGGCGTTTTGACGCTAAATTATGGCACATGCGCAAAGATTTATTGTGATGTTTGTACTAAATAATTGGAGTTTATTAGTTTAGTACTCCGAAATATGAGCTCATATTGTTATTGCTTATTGTTTGGTTTTGCGAAATACAATATACTCTAAGCTCTGCTATAAATAAATGTGATGGCTAGATACTGATTCCTTGTACATTGCGTCATCTTTATTCTTAGATATAGTAGTTTAATTAATAGAAGACAACCACTAAGATGGGTATAACCTGGGTGTTTTCAAAGACCAAGTGAATAGGTTGACGTGCTCCATCGTAGGCCGCATCATCACTTACCATCAGGTGAGATAGCGGCCAAACGTTGACCCATCAAATGTAAAAAAAAAACAAAAAAGTTAAGATGATGATCTATTAACTCATGACTATGGCGCTTGCAACAGTGCCGAAATATCGGAAACTCATAGACATTAATAAACATGGTAAATATCCCGTCTTAAGTTCTAATGTTAGTGTTAGTGACCTGTGTTAGTGACCATGTCAGCTTAAAAACTTATAAAGGAGAACCATGTAAAGTGTGGGAGACTTATGCTTCGACAAGGTGTAATACCACAGCCTCACAGAAAACTGACGTGAAACAATGCTTTCGGTACGCCGCGTGAGTGATATTACCAGGTCCCAATTTCTCCCCTCCCCACTCCACAAATTTCTAGCTCCCAGTGAGGTTACCGGGGGCCCAATTCCTTCCCTCTTCAATCCACGAATCTCTAACTCCCAAAAAGCAGCAACGCATTTGTAGCCCCTCTGGTGTAGTGGTTGTCCATGGGCAGCACGAATAACTTACCATCAAGTGATCTGTCTGCTCATATACCTGTTGATCCTAAAAAAAAACAAAGCCGGGTGTCTCCTAGTCATCGAAACACATTCAAGTATCATCTCATGCACTAATTACACCTACGCTCCTCAAACATGCATTACCATCTACCAACCAATAATAGAAGCAATCAATATGCAATTTGTCAGCCAATATTAACAAATATATTAAAGGCTGTAATGACCTTTATGCCAATTGGATTATATATAAATAATCACGCATCAATTACGATTGCTATACTTTTAAACTGTTATAAAGTTCATCTTAAACCCATATTGAGTGTTTTATTCGAGTGTGTTTGGTAATGTATCTGTTTGTGTAGTATTGTAGGAGAGAAACAGAAGGTTTAGTTGATACAATTATTATAATTATACGACCAACAAGTTATATATACTTTCTAAGATTCTTTAGACACCACTGAGAAACGGTGAAGGAAAACATCGTTAGAAGACCTCAGCTTGTAATTTCTAATTATAAGTTTGAAATTGTTAACGCTTTGAGCAAGCGTGGTGATTAATGCTCAAAACCTTCTCCATATAAGAAGAGGCCTTTGGTCAGTAGTGGCCACTCACAGGCTGTTGATGTATGATGTATGTATGCATGTATACTTCTTTCAGTAAAAACTTGTTTCATAATTATTATGCTGTAGATCTTCTGCATGTACCTGTAGTATGACTACTCTAAGAGAATTGACCTTAATCAACAAGTGCAGAAAGGCAATAAATTTCTTTGATCGTATGTTACGAATCTGGTTCGTATGTGGCTTAGATTGTGTTACATTGGATATGAATTCTATTTAAATCATGATTAAAGTTACTATGTAAGTTAATAGTCATAACTTCTTAGTTAGTTAAGTGTGACTCTTGATTTCTTTATCTTTCTGTTACTTGTACATTATTGTGTAGTTATAAAACTAATACTTCATTTACTTTTTTTTGAGGGGCGAAAATCATCCAATCTCTTATACCGTATTGGGCTAGGTAAGAGGAGTTTCAGAATCTTACTGACAAAAACCACCCCGTTCCTGCTCCTGCTTTTCGAGGCGAAGTCTCGGTAACCCGCTAGGTAGTTAGCAGCACCGGAATACTTTATGAACTCTGAGTACCTAATGATATTGGGTGGATACAAAGAGCTGAATAGTCTACCATGTCAGGCTCGATTCTACTTATTAGAAAAGTCTATATTCAACAATGAACAGAAATAAGCTGAACTTTATATAACATTTTAGTATCTACCGATATAATTTCGATATATCTTATCCAAACGTTATTGAATCCAAAGTATGATGTACAGTACACCTACATTTGCGATCAGAGGTCACAGGTGCGAACTTGCAACCTTGTATCTATTCCATTTTACTATATCTGTAACACTACACGCGTTTCGAGGTCACATTGATTTCCAAAATGAATGGAAGAAATAGTTTTAGCTCATACAGATGTGTTTCAAAATAGAACTCATCATTATTGATAGACCGTGACAGTTCGTTGCTGGACTATGAGTCTCTTTTACACAAGAGGATTTGCCAAGCCCGAATCATCCTCCCAAAACCACTGCAAGACCTATAAAGGAGCAACAATAGATACAACCAAGAAAATACCGAAATACTTGTGTCTTGTAGATGAAAAGAACTGTATTGAAATAAATCAGAAGATATTTTTAGCGGAGGAGAAAAAAAGCGATGGCTCCCACTTCACTTTCACTGTCGGTTTGTAGATTACAGTATAAAGTGTTCAATGAAGAATATTTTATTAAGAAGTATTTTATATCAATTAAACGTATAATGTTATGACTTAAGCTGTAAAATGGTGAATGTTTTTTTTTTTGTAATAAATAATATACGTAATATCTTTCTGCCAAATATGTGGTCCCTGATTCGTCCAGTAATCTCATATAACAGTCGATTGAATGGTTTTGTGTATTTGTGTATATACAAAATTATTATTGAAGCTTTCTTTATCGAATAAGGATGCCTTTAACCTTGAATACAAAGTATTTTTATTATATTGCTAATTATCTTTACAGTGTAATTACGTATTTAACTTTACGGAAGTTTATTACCAATAACTATTAATAATTTTAATGGCATCAACACTAGTAAGGAAGTATCTCATCTTGAAGATTCTCCATGTAAATGTAAATAACATAATTATATTATATGCACCATGTAATTTAAAGCTATGAAGGAACAAGGAATTCGAAATATTAATAATCATACATGACAAGTAAAAGCCAACTAAGGAGTAACTAATTATATGACAGACACAACAGTGGTGTCTTTTTTAACGGGTAGATATCATTGAATGACTTATCTCCCGCCCTGGGGGATGCAAGAGAGTCTCAGATTCTTGTTGGAAAACCGACGTGCAACAACGCTTGCGTTGTGTGAGTGAGGTTACCGGAGGCCCAATTACCCTCCTTCCCAAATCTTCCCAATCTCCGGTTCCCCAACAACCCTTAAATTCCTAATCTCCAAAAGGCCAGCAATGCGCTTGTAATTCCTCTGCTGTTATGGTTGTAGATGGACGGCGGCGATTGCTTACCATCAGTTAATCCGTTTACCGGCTTATACCAATAAAAAATATATTCCTTTTTGGAATATTAACCATAATTGTATGTTAAGTTAGAACATATAATAAGATTCTTTAATTAAGTATAACACGTTCATTCTGTAGTCAACTGCTCATCGCTCACCATTTATAGTCTAATAGCTTGAATTTAGATCAAATTGGTATCATTTGGAACTGGTCACTTAGTTTTTTTGATCCCTTAATGTTACAGCTGGAACATTATACTTAAGACTTTGATCTATGTGAAGTAAAGGGGCTATTTACTTAATTTTAAGGTTAAACAGCCAACATGGGTAGTGACAGTAAAGGTCTACTCAAATAGTTTGTGATTTTTTCGCTAAAATTTGTCAGAGGTTTACGAATAAAATAAACTTATTGAGACGTTAGTAGATAGTACAAAAATAGGTAGTAAGAAAACATTCTTTTGTTTTCTGACGTTTAATCAGCGAAAACTTTAGTACTACCCTAATTATGAAGAATAGGCGTGCAGTATACAGGAAAATTTTTTTAGTTGTGACTAAACTTAAATTCATTAAGTAAATTTTTATGAACTTTTATTTTTTTTAGGACGTCTAGTACAAAAACCTCTAGTTATGACCGATGAAAGATATCTAACGCAAAACATTTTTATGGTCGTAAGAAAATTTCGCCACACAAAAAAAATGCTGTATACACACACATCTTCACTTGTAATAGCACCATGGCGTAATCTCAACATTAGGTACCTACACTTATGTACATGTAAATTTTTCATCACGTATTTTAATGACTACTCTAGCACTAGACTAGTATTGCACTTCGAAAGTAATCGCGTTGCATCCTAAACCACTAGTTAATTACAGTATCACGAACTTATTACATTTTTTTCTTCTCGATTCCTTCGTTCAATCATTATGAAATTTTATGCAATTCTATTACCAAATTACGTTCGAAATATCGATCGTCCCACGACCTATGTGCCTCTAGTTTGTTATTTATTGATTACGTAACCTAACTTAAGTGATTGCAATTATTATTTTTAGTAAATAGGTTGTATTTGAAGGATGCTTTTATATAAAAAATATATAAAAATAGTGCCTAAGTGATTTAATTACGTATGCCACTGTTTAATTTCAGAATTTTCCATTAACACCTAAAACGTACTATGGAACTTTCATTGTGTATAGCTATTAGTTAGTTATTTACTACGCACCTCGAGTATGTCATATGTCGATAGTAGGGAAGCCATCCATAGCACAATCTATAGCACGCGTCCATAGCACGCATCCATGGCATGCGTCCATAGCACGCATTTTACCAAATAAAAAACATAGCTTAACTGAGTCCGTTTCCAACAGTGCTAAGCTATGTGTACTAATGAATATAATTGGTGTATAGCAAACGCATCCACAGCAACGTAGTATAGCACATCCCTGGTGGAAAAGCAACCTTACTGCCTTTATTCTAAAAACTTTTACAAAGTCTTTGAATGTCGTCAGAAAACCGTTGCATTATAATATGGAAATCTCCGGCTAACAAACTGACCATTGATGTCCAACACACGACGATTAACGTGTCTACCATTATGCCTATAACTCTTTAATTTTATTATCCCCCATAAATAAATAAGAGTTAGTATTCACCATATTTATATTGCAATACCTCTATTCACCGAGTTTGCATGACAATGTAAAGTCATTTTCACTTGTAATAAGATGTGGATTCTATGAAAAGATTATGACTTCATTTAACTTTTATTAGTTACCATTTTAGGTGGAGAGGCTTTTCAAGAGGTACTTATGCGCTATGAATAAACTGCACATAAAGCCTAGAAGATAAATATTTTATTGGTAAGTAAGAACAGCTTTTCGCCCGCAGTTAATCTGGAAAAAAGTCAAGGAAAAACTAAGGAGGTGAGGTTTAAGACGTCCACTTCTCATGCATGAGAGTGCGGGTTTAAAACCTACCAACGGCACGTATCAATGTGACTCTTTTCGAGTGATATGTACTTTCTAAGATTATTTAGACACCACTGACAAGCGGTGAAGGAAAACATCGTAAGGAAACCTGGGCATATATTTTTTAATTATAAGTTTGAAATCGCCAACCTGCATTGAGCAAACGTGGTGATAAAAGCTTAAACGCGACAGTGGCCACTTAAAAGCTATAATATTGATGTAATGTGTGATGTGTGAGACCCAACAATTTGATGTTGCAATGTAAAAAAGATAAACACACACTTTCGCATTTAATAATAAAAATATTTGAACATTTTTGTTAGAATTAAAAAGTTATTTAGTTATTAATCATATTTATGTTAATAGTGTGTAATTAAATGCTTTATCTCTATAATTTGCTTTGATGTTCAAAAGTGCCTTACTGGTATATTTGAAATAAATATTTTTTGACATTTTGACTTTGTATACTTTTTCAGTGGCAGTTGTAGTATGAATACGACACAAAATCCAGTTTTTGACATTCAATTTTCGCTTTATAGTAACAGAAATCAAATTATCTTTCAATATATTAGATAACCGGGTTTTTAGCATAAAGAAAAGAAAGATACACCTCGTGTGATTCCTTCCTACCAACAAGTTTAACCTTTTATTTATTTATATTTTTATTCAAAACCCCCGAGGCTACTGACAGTTATAAATAAATGTACCTGGGCTAAGGATCCGCATAATGGCGGTGTTATTACGAGTATGATCGCACGTTGATGTGTTCCGGCAATAGTCTACAAGGCCTCCACGATCACTTGTGGCAATGGTAGGATGGTGGTGTAGTGTAAGATGTAAGATATTTGTAGCGAATATTTTTGCTACTAATTTTTATCTTATTTTTATGTTTAGTGACTGGCAGTGTGTTAAAACGTATCAAATATGATTAAGAAACTTATAATAATTTTCTTTTGATAATTGTTATTTTAGCGATGGCTAAATGTCTTGTTTTTGGTAGTAACCATTGTGTGCATTGCATACTATTTTTATCGCAATGAAAACAATAAGATAATCATATTTCAATAATTATAGAGATAAAGGAAGATAAAATAGAGAAAAATCGATAATCAAATTGATTAATCATGCTTAATAATAATTTTGTATACAATAAAAAAAATGCCATACATTAATACTTTTCCTGGGTGCGGTGCATAACAAACAAACATATAAATTTACATACATAAATATGTCACCCAGACTCGAAACAACAATTTGTGGATCACACAAAGAGTTGTTCCATGCGGGAATCGCATACACTAAATGTTGCGCGAGCAGTCAAAAGTCAGTATAATTATTATAGCTTCGCTCCCATATCGCTGAACTTTCACTACACAGCCAGTACGGCAGTGAGTGGTCACATTATGAGCTATTAACAGACTGCTCTTGATGCGACGCGTAGCTATTAAGTGATTCCATTGCGTGACCCACTAGGATACACAGAGCTTAGATCCTTGTGCATACCACTTGTAATTAGTTAGTTTTAGTTAAAAATAGATTTATATAATTACCAGCTTTTGCTCGCAGTCCAATCGGTTTTAAATTGATAAAGTTTTATCCCCTTTTTAATTCCCTTGGATTATGAATTAGAAATTTTTGAACACACTTTTCCTAAACTAAGTAATGAAATCATTCCTATATAAAACTAATAAATATTTATTCCGTAGGATTTTCAGATTCATGTCCAAGATGGCTAAAATATTTTTTACTAAAAAAATTACAAGACTTTCAAGCAAAAGAGGTATGTAAGATTCGTAGCAATTGGCGTTCCATTGTTCCTGCTTACCCCCATGGGACACAAGCATGAGGTTATGTATGTACTTATGTGTTAAGTTTAAAAAAGGTATTCTCATAAACGTCATAACAGATGGTATTAATGGGATCACAAAGGAACATCAACCAGAAAGAAAATCTGATTCACTAGCATTCCGCATTTTCCATATAAAACTATACCAGCATTAACTTTTAAACCTAATTACCATTAAATAATTAAAGCAAAGCTAATTACCTGCATCCTGTCGGTAATTGTAGCACTAGCAAGTAAAGGTTAACTGCAAAACATTAACATTAATTTTTAATTTAACTTTGTTACAATTAACATAGTATTTGCGAAGTAATTAGTTTCCTTATTGGATCTCTTTAAGTGTTTACCTTTGACCTATGTTTGTATGTTTGGTATAATTTTAATTATATTTTTCGATTTAATGTTCATTGTTAATGTTTGAGTTCATTCATTTATGAATATTCATTGTTTATTTTTTTATGATACTTATAAGTCGGTAATAAGCAATCGTTGCGGCCCATGGACCAGACTAGACTAAATATTTTCAAAATACTGATAAAACCTTATAGCATCCATGGACACCCGAAACACCAGAGGCGTTACAAATGCGTGACGGGCCTTTTGTTGGTTAGTATTTTGAATTTGAAAACTTTTTAGGGTTGTTGGGGAATCGAGGATTGGGAAGAAACGTCGGTTTTTCGTGAGTCCGTGGTATCACTCCGATCGAGCCCTTATGTTGTGGGTATCCATGGGCGGCGCTGATCGCTCGCCATCAGATGACCCGTCGGCTCGTTTGCCTCCTATTCCATAAAAAAATGTAATATATGTATAATTAGTAACTGTAACTGATCGTGGCATCAATAAATCTATTTAGACAAGGATAACTACAATGAAGTAATTGCAATTAAAATAATAAATTAGTACTCCATATAAACTGATATTAGTTCTGCTCTTAAAACTTAAGAGATGTAATTCAAGATCCATTAAATTAAATGTCATCACGCGAGCCTTCGGATGAGATAGTAAGCTATATTTGGAAAATCTATACGTATAAAATTGTAATGTATTGATGTCTGGTTATTATAGACAGTTTATTTATAGCGACCCATCAAATAAAAACAAAAAACGTGGATGGACCCATGGATAGTGAGGACGCAGTCGGAAGACGTTCACTATTGAACAGAGGCCTCACCCTTAGGCCTCTACGTAGAACGACAAGCCCTCATCTGCATGCATTGGCTCCCCGCGACTCTGACGATGTCGCCGGTCCAACTACTGGGAGTTTTTTAAGGAGGAAAAATCATAGAATTACTTCTCTCGCCTTGGGCTAAGTGGAAGGGAGTGACAGACTCTAGACTCTTACTGACTAAAAACCGCACCGTTTCCACTTCTACTTTTTAAGCTGGAGCCCCGGTAACCCGGTAGGCAGCCCTGCTAGGCCCCATGTGACTTTCTATGAATTAAAAATGAACTCAAGACTACAAAAATATAGTAGGTAAGCATGACAAATTCTTAATTCTAAATCCTACAAGTGCAATGTCGCGGGTCAAAACTAGTTTGATGCTATAAACTTATTATGCGAGTACTAAGTAGAATAAAAACGTAAAATAATTGATCAATAATATAATTTATTGCACTATTTTTTATCTACATTGAAGGTAAGTACATAAAATAGTTGTTAATGATGATGTTGCTAAATAATTTGCAGTATTTGTAATTAGTTTTATCAGTAAGAAATAAAATCAAGGTAAATTTGTTAAATAGGTAATGCTTCAATGTGTTTCGAAAAAAAATACATAATTAAGTAACTAGTAAATTTTTATTTCCAAAAAGTTGAACACTGTAAGTAAATAAATAATTTAATGTATACTTTATGTATAAAGCTGAAGAGTTTGTTTCTTTGTTTGTGTAATTGCACTAATCTCCGGAACTGGTGGTCCCATTTAAATAAATATTATTGTATTGGACAGTGAATTTATCGAGGAAGGCTATAGAGTATAAAACATCACGCTACAACTAATAGGAGCCGAGCAGAGTGGGTAATAAATAAAAAGAGAGTAGTATAATAAAGTACTTAAATATTGCCTCTTAAAGAACACTACAAAAAAATCTTATTGGTACTATACAGACCCTTTCCAGTACATATAAAGATATAACATGCCATTTAGACAGGCTTTAATGAAAAAAAGATACGAGACATAATTAATACCTCACGTTAATTGGACGACAATTAATAAAAAATACATCAAGCGTACAAATCTTTGAAATATTTCAGAGGTTTCAATTACTAATTGCCCAATCCAATTAATAGTAGTTATTGATTACCATCAATAGATAAGTGTGGGAGAGCCATGCTGCCTATGCAGACCGGTACGAATGGGCGGGCTGGACCGGAGTGATACCACGGTCTCACAGAAAATGGACGTGAAACAACGCTTGTGTTGTGTGAGGGAGGTTACCTGAGACCCAATCATCCCCTTCTTAATCTACTTAATCCCCTAATCCCAAACAACCTTTAAATTCCTAATCCGCAAAAACTGTAACGCCTTTTTTTGTTTCAGGTATCCACGGTTAGAGGATTAGTTGCAATCAGGTGATCCGTCTGCACATTTTATCGGTTTATAACATAAAAAACCCAGCCGCTGTCTCGCCTGGTGGTAAGTGATGATCGGCCTACGATGGAGCACGATGAGCAACCTATTCACTCGGGCATTGAAGACACCCAGGTTATACTTATCAGGAAACACATCCTTCCATTGACAAAACAACAAGCATTTTAATTAATATTGAAGCTTGTACAGAATATACTGTAGTACACAAACTAGGTACATTAATTGCTTCATGTTATACATACGCTCGTTTGCGGCGGATAAATAATTAGTGCATATTAGTATTCTGTGTGGCCAGCCAGTCTCCTTGAGAATACCCTTCTTTTAGGATAAAGGTTATCTTGTCTAGATGATACTGATAGGTTTGTTTCAATTTAGGAACATGATATATTATTTTTATCCACAACTAGTTGATGTAATAACTTTATTTAAATTAGTCATCAGGATTCAACTGCATGTAAGGTCGAAAAAGTGTCTCAGTAATTAAAAGATTGATAGAGCTAATGTTGCTAATTTTCAGTTCGATTAATTAACAGATTAAATATATGGAGTGGTCAAGTCAAAGTTATAAATAATTATTTAAAATAGATCAGGAAGGCACTTTTGAACGTCAAAGGAACTATTATATCTAATCTTAAAGCATTAACTGCCTAAAGAAAACCGTTGGCAAATCCATAGCTAAGCGATTGATATGTTAAAACAAATCTGTCTATCGGTCAGTCCTCTTGTGTAGCAGTAAACATGCAAATGAATACATTTTCTCTTTAAACTTATTACATACTAAGAATTAAATGATTGTAATGCTTTCATTATCTCAGTACCTATATTATTGTTTAAACTCCATTTGGCTTGTAGCACATGGAATAAATAAACATAGTGGTATACCTTTCTTGCTAATTTACTAACATATCATCATAAGCACATCCAGTTTAAGATGATAAATTTCTGTTTACCCAATTTAGCTTCAAGCGATAAGAAGATCGACGTGTAATATTGATGGATAGAAGATATATATCTTGATAATTATCTTGGAAGGATAGCTATCGGCTATAAACAATTAAATTTTAAGGTAAGTGTTGACTTAGCCCAAATTTTTAGGTCACAGGTCAAGATTAGAGCTTTAGGCCTTATTGTTTTAAATTCTGTTGGTTATTTAACTAAATTGACCTTTATTTTTTAAGTGTTCTAGTAATGGTTGATTATAATATTAATATTTATTGTGGTTAAAGTTGATAACTGGTCTCGATCTATAGATTATGGATCAGTTTGACATTATTTCTATTGAGTTCTCGACAAAAACCTAGATTGATAATCAGATTTTGGATTATGATAAGAGATTTTTCCTCAAGTATTTTCTCTTGTATCGTGGGTGCGTTTACAAACATACAAGTTCGTATACACATCACACTCAGACTGAAACAACAAGTTGTGGATCACACAAATAGTTGCTGCATGCGGGAATCGAACCGAAATATACATTGCACGATAGCAGGTTACCCAGATGGTTTTATAATTAGTTTAAAATTTAAGATTATTAATTAGATAGAAATGTTTGTATATTTTCTCTAACTTCCAAAGAACTAATTATTGAATTGACACAACAATGAATGTAATAGAGAAAAAGTGTGATTCCAAAATAAAGAATTACTTCAAGGACACCGTTTTACACGAGCAAAGATTTTAGAATGCAACCTAAAAGACTAAAGTCTAAATAAATCAAAGAACTGACAGATTAAAGGTTCCATAAATTAACATGGTTTAATGAAATTAGACATCTTCGCGCGGATTATAGCCCGAGGCGGCTACTGGAAGGGAATGGTATTTTAACAGTGCACAATAGATTCAACCTTGAAAAGGTTTGATGAATGAGTGAAGAGGATTGTAACAATTTTGATAAGTAGTTAAAAACTGGAGATCACTTCCTCAGTAAATGTAGTATGAAAAGTCTTTTAACTTTACAAGGTCTTCACCCCGTAATTATGTATAAGATGCGTGCGGTTATTGTCATAAAATCTGCTAAGTAGCTCTCACTATTTTGCCTGATCCGAAGCTGCGGAGTACCTAACGAGTTTACCGGGGCTCCGGCTCGAAAAGCAGGAGTAGGAACGGGGTGGTTTTTAGTCAGTAAGAGTCTGACACTCCCTCTTGCCTCTCCCAAGGCGAGAGAAGTCATTGGATAATTTTTCCCCCACAAAAAATAAACCAACGGTTGACCAACAATAAGCCAGTCATGATGCTATATTACGCATTAAAAGTAAGAAGAAGATTCGCAACACTATTACACAGACCTTACAGTTCAGATAAAAATCGATTTAAATGAATGGAGTTATTGCAAATTCTCTCGATTATAAACTTAAGAGTCATCATTACGATTCATTGTTTCCTTCAGAAGTTTAAACACAATTGAATCACGCAATTTGCTCTTTAGGTTAAAAATTGTATTAGCAATATTAGCATACACTAATGTACAAAGTCAGAGGTCAGTAAAGAGGTTATTAGGTAATATTATAGGCTAAGTGTTTGGTCTAGATATATCTGAGTTACAGATGATGAAATTGATCTTTTTTAAGCCTCTATACACTTCCTATATTATGTATGTGGGAGTTATTTAAGTGTATGTAATTTAAATCGATACGTTTTTAATAATATCACGACTTGTATGATACTCGTAAATGTAACTTATCCTACTAATGTTATAAATGCAAAAGTTTTTATGTTTCTTACTCCTTCACGCAAATACTGCTGAATGGATTGGGATGAATTGGTATAGGGGTAGATTATAGTTTGGAATAACACATAGGCTACGTTTTATCCAATCCGCGTTGAGCAAGCGTGGTGATTAATGCTCAAACCTTCTCCGTGTGAGAAGAGGTCTTTGGTTAACAGTGGCCACTTTTAGGCTGTTGATGTGTGTGATGTACGTTTTATCCCACGGGAACGCGAGTGAAGCCGCTGGCAAAAGCTAACGCATACATATTTTATTTGTTGAAATAGAGGAATTTGTATTGCGTGAAATAGAGGTACTAGTGGTACGCAGAACATAAATTCAGTCTTAATAAAACAAATCTTGAATCAATTTTTAACCCAACACTCTTTTAATTCAATCTTTGATAAAGATTCATGTTACTACATAACTTTATTAAAATGATATCCATATAATATTCAGCAATAGACCACAAAAGGAACTTGCAACACAAAATGGCGATCGCTGGATCTTTTGACCCCCGTTTCTATGGCAACAGGAACTAAGTTACAGCTCCACATAAAATTATACGGTCCATATCTTTGCTGGTGTACAACATACATGTACAGTCACAGTGTACAGTTATGTAGAAAATAAAGAGTTTTATAAATAAACATGCATGTAATGATTAAGAACAAGCTTTTTTTTCTTATAAGCCGATTACACGAGCGCGCATTGCCTGATGGTAAGCAATGGGCGCCGCCCATAAATACGCGAAACACCAGAAGCGTCAAAAATGCGTTACCGGCCTTTTGGGGATAATGTGAGAATTATTGAGAACACACAAGGAAATACAATGCAATACAAGCGTTGTTTCACGTCAGCCGTGAGGCCTTTGTGAGACCCTGGTATCACTCCGGTCGATCCTTAAAGGGGTAAAAATTCAAGATTGAAGCATACAATTCAACGCTTGGAACGTTTGACTCCTACTACAAAAAATAAGAGCAATATTATGGCCAAAATCATGCTCGCCAACACTAAACCAGGACGAAGTAATTTAAAAATTATTCCTTCTATTTTTTATGCTAAGAGTAAATTGAAAATTGTTGGATATGTATCCTGTCCAGGGTTACAGTCAAGAATTTTATAGTCAAAGGCGATATTAAATATCCTTGCTGTTAACTGTACAATGCCCAGAATAAGCTGTTAACATCTCGCTACAAATACGTCACGGTTGGTCAACTTGTATTATAAGGTTTATCAGTAAACGTCTACCAGGCTGAACTTTACACGTTACTCGTATCACAGTCAATTTGACACACAACTCTAAACGCAGTCATGATCAAAATTATCCAACACATTATGTTATTTACTGATCCCAATTATAATTAGTACTGCCATCAGAACGGGTCTGCTCAAACTGTTGTTGTTCTTTCCTCAAGAGGCCACTACGGAACGAACTTGCAGGGTTCTCACACATTTTTTTTTTCAAATATTGTCTGGGCTTTAATTGAAATTATGACCTCTGAGTTTGTTTCGGCGTTTCTTCTCATATTAGTCCGTTAGGAAATACCGAACCCAACTTTTTTTTTAAAAACTTTGATGTGGATAAGAGCTATTTTGTATCCAATTAACGAAAATAAATTCGGGTAAGCTTACTCCCACTATCCACATGTACAGGTTACTTACGAAATTTTTGAAAATCCGGTAAAAGTAATACTTTACCCAACGTGGGAATCAAACTCAAGACCTCTTGCCCAGCAGTCACACTTGCGACCACTCAGTTAGTATTATTACAATTACGCATATTTAGCATATTTCTAAAGCCGTTTAAGTATCTAAACTGTTACACAACGAGTGTTTAGATAGCCACCGGGTCATAGGTTCTAGTTAGGAGTTAAGTAAGATGTTAAACCTAATAAATCAATATAAATAAACCGATAAACTAACATCACTATTAATTAGAATACGTTTTACTTAATTAGTAGAAAGCTACGGTTCTCAATGTTAGTGTTAAGATGATCGAGGAAGTGAAAAAAGTTGAAATCCAATCCAGAGACGACCGGAGTGATACCGGCTTCATAGAAAACCGACATGAAACAACGCTTGCGTTGTTTAAGTTAGGTTACCGGCCCAATCTCAGATTCCCCAACAACCCTTAAATTCTTAACCCTCAAACTGCCAGCAACGCACTTCTAACGCCTTTAGTGTTTCAAGTGTCCATGGGATGCGGCGATTGCTTACTATCAGGTGATCCGTCTGCTGGATTACTATTATATGTATTCATTAAAAAAAAAAGATAAAAAGAGTTTCTGGTTCTGGGCAAAAAGCAGAAGTAGGAACGGGGTAGTTTTTAGTCAGTAAGATTCTGACAGTCTCACTCATGTCATGAGATGATTTTTTAAAAAATGGGAAGAAGAGTTCAGAGCCGCCAAAAACTTAACGGGTTGCCGTGGCTTTGGTAGCAACAGGCTGGCTTTTAGATAGTAAGAGTCTGACACTTCCTAAAACAAGGGAAGCAAAGAGTTCACACTCAGCAATCACATTTATTTATGATCACACATTTGATCTATGAGACAGCTGAAATGTCCTACAAGGTTGAGAAGCAATGATCCGTAAAAGTTATGTAGGTACTAACGTTACGTGAGATACTCTAAAAGACCTTTTATGTTTTTACATCATGTACTGGGACCTCTGACATTTTGTTTAGGAAATGAACTCATTCACAGTCGTTGTTATCGTGACCTTCAATAGTTTAGATCCTGGCTGGATCCGGATGTTCATAGGTTGTGGCTTTGGGCATTTTATGGAAAGGTAAAGCTATGACTAAGGAAACAAATATTTGTTTTGTTTATTTGATTTGTTTTGTGTGATTAATGCAACATTATTTTTATATTTTTCTTCTACATTCCGTTCCTTTGGAAGTTTCATTTATTTATTCTTGTAGCTTAAAATATTTATTTGAATTTAAGTCAATATCAAAGCTTTTATTTTAGTTCATCCTTCATTAAGTACTTTTAAACGTCAAACAAAATTGTCCGTCAGTTTATTAGTTTATTTATCATATCGTGGTATATAAAGCTGGGTGCGTAAGAAACTCCATCGTCACTCTTTAAAAAGAAAGTTTAAAAAAGTTTAGTTTAACATTGTTTTATTGAAAAATCAAAATAAAATGTATTTGCATCTTCCTATTTGCTTCATTCACTTTGAGATCGATTATCATACAAATAGTTTAATCCATAAATGAATCATAATCTCATTCAGCCAATAGTTGTAATTAAAATTTTCAGGAATGAATAGCACAAAATACAACAATGCTATATGGAAAACCTCGGCACTTTTACAAATAACCCTCTACGTTAACACACAGATCAATTTATTATGTGTCGGTAGACGCACTATGTAAAAAGAGATCCATTTAAAAGATCAATTGCCTACAAGCTCAGTGTTACAAAGCTATAAATTATTATAATTGCAGGAACACCCACTAGACGACTAGTGCCTACTAAAGGGCTACTTAGACCCGACATTATGACTAATGCTAATTATTTGCATATTATGTATATGCTGATCAAGATGTTGATGGTAAAGGATTATCCGTGTTGCGAAGGTCAGTGGTCGGAGAGTTAGCAACAGAAACTGATTCAGATGATAATATATAAAAATAAATTTCAAATTTACTTTATTTTCAAAAAATAATTTTCTGTCAGTGCAGTCATGCATTTATAATCTCAAAGGGACTTCAAATTCGGCCTTTTCAGAAAATGCATTAAAATCCTATAGTCTATTTATATTTTCAGACATAACACTTCATACTATTAATATTTTTGTAATGACTTATATGAGACATACTAAGGGACGCTTCATCATGAGCAGCGCGCTCAGACGCGGCGATGTCGCGCAGCCTACAGAGTCCCTCTGTGACTCGAAACTAGTAGAGCTTTACTCTATTAAAGTACGTCAGTAAACTGCGATTTTTAGTTATATTTTATATCCTTAGATCCATTTTTAACATTAAATTGTGTCTTCAATCTCTACCCTAATCTACAAAAATACCTTGATCCAATAACAAAACCTAGTATTACAACAGACCTCGTACAATTAGGTTTTATTCTTACTCAAGAGCTAATCTTTCTAGTACATGCCCATAATAATGCAGTCTGCTGGCCATATACGTGATTATCTGAAGAAGTGTTCAGACATAAACATGACTTGAATATCGTAATATTATGGTATGTACAGACGTTTGATGGTGGCTTGACATTTACTAGTATGATTTGATCTGGACCGAGATTGTTTTTGTAGGTAAGTATAGTTTGTAAGAGGGTTTGTTTGATTCCAAGTCGAGTAAGGTAATTGAGTTTATTCGTTTTTTTATGTTATTAGCCGATAAATGTACACGGATTAATGATGTATGTAATCGCCGCCGCCTATGGATACTCGAAACACCAGAAGCGTTACAAGTGCGTTGCTGGCCTTTTGAGAGTTAGGAATATAAGGGTTGTTGGCAAATCGAGGATTAGGAAGGGGGTATTTCGGCCTCCGATAACCTTACTCACACAACGCAAGCGTTGTTTCACTTCAGTTTCCTGTGATTTAACTCTGGTCAAGTCGGCCCACTGGTGCCGAAACATGACTCTCCCATAGTTAAAACTTAAGAAATTGTCGTGGTCTCAATTCCTGAAATAACTTTGAGTTTTTCAAAAGACTTGGTCAAATCAATTTAAACTATTCTGCCAATCTCATCTCTAATTAAGAGCGTTTCATATTAATATTTATAACCCTCATTACATACAGAACGAACTCATCAAACAGACTGACAAAAAATCTAGATATATTTAAGATCTACGTGAACGTACTACTAACATACGACTAGCACTAAAATCGAACTCAATTAGTTGAAATCAATTAACTAGAGGTCGTCCGTTCACAATTTAATAATTAATATAAGTACCTTCTATACAGCAGCTTAAAGTACACCAATCTTAAAAATATATTTTCAACTGTATTTGTTTTGTGATAAAGCTGAAAATCTGTTGCAGTAAATATGACAGATTGTAGCAGGATGATGTGCCTCTACAATAATTTTAATCGTATTTAGTATGTTACATACTAACTGTTTAATTGTCATTTACAAATTCAAAATGGCGTAGGATTCCGTAAGTGTGGTGTAAATAGACTGATATGAAATTGTATGGGTCATAAAACACATATAGATGAGGTTACCTTTAGTACCTATTTTAAGAAACATTACTGGATATGAATAGTTCTTCCATAATACAAGAATTGACTGCAAGAGTGCGGAGAATAAAATCGATTCTCTATTAACAAAATTATAATTATAATAAGGTGAGAGGGAGTGTCAGACTCTTATTGACTTAAAGCTATCCCGTTCCTACTATTGCTCTTTGAGCCTTAGGTCAGGTCTTCCCATTTGTTGTGGTCTCTGGTTATAAGTTCTAAAAGTCATCATCAGTCATCGTAATTAATCCAAACTAGCTGACCCGGCAAACGTCGTACCACCTCAAATATTATTGTTCACCTTTTAAACCTTCCCTGGACTTCTACAAATAATTTAAGACAAAATTTGCCAAATCCGACAGACAAACACTACACTACACCACCAAAATACCAATAAAAATATAACCTAATAACCTCACAATAATTACGATACTAATAACCTCAAAACAAAAATCATACACCTAAATAATTACATAGCAATCGCGTAATGCACAAAACTTTTGCTTAAAACATCATACAGTTCACAATGTCGACAGTAGAGTATGGCAACAGGTAACTGTTGAAACATTAATTAAATAATTGCCAAGTATGCGGCCATTAAGAGAGAAGCTAGGTCCATCCTAATTACTTAATTATAATAATATAGCTTCATCTTAATTATGTAGGAATGTGTGTAAGGAAGGAGTTGTGATCAGTTGATTTGTTTTTATTATGTGGAAAACTGATGGAAATTTATTCCCCTAATGAAAACAGCATTTTCTTACTTTACAGAATACTCAATCCCATCTTCGAGTCCTCAAATCCTAAATCAAGGTAGTAGCCAGTTCACCCAAAGGACACGGTGGAGTATACGATAGCGGTGTACTCAATATGGGCTGAGCACCATCGCGTCCTTAGGGATGTGATTAACAATGATAACCTCTCGCGCAAGGCTCTGGTTCAGGCCATGGTGCGGAGCGAGGTGGAATGAGACGCCATTTCATTCTTCTGCGAAGCAGTCATGCTAGCTAAGGAGGAATGTCATTTGCGACCCTGTTTGGAAAAACTAAGAGATAATAAAATATTGATCCTATCTTATGAAGACTGGTCGAACAATGTTGAATCATCTTCTATTTGAATATACATATTTTCTTAGATAATAAATATAAGTTATTTTCAGTTTAACAAGAACCGCTAAATTGCTGTTTTTATTATAATTTGTGATTATTTATAACTAACCGGAATTTTAACAAACTTTAACCTACCTGCATACCTAATAATATTTTACTACCTAATACAATTTAACTCCACTTCGCAAACTAGACGCCCCACTGAGTTTAAAACCATAACCATCGTGAGTGAAGCCGCAGGGCAATACTAGTTCAATTAACTGAGTTCAATAGGTTACTCTACCATTTCACTATCATTAGACATTTTAAGTGGCTGTAAATTTTGTAATCTTTGCCAACGATGCGCCAGTGTACTGTATTAGATCAAAACTATTATACATTCATGTATATGTACACTTCAAGCTACACAAACCAGTATAAACTGACCTTTTAATTGTGGCAAAATCATTGAAAGCGAGACTATGATAAACTGGTTTTATATAGCTAGATCTGCAGGTGAATTATATTCGCCTTTTATTGGTTCCATCTTCATAACTTGAACTGTTAAGTACTTTAATGATTATGTTTGGTTTATGACATGCTTTGACGTGGTGTTGATTTAATTTTGTTACTTATTTCTCTAAATATCAAAGGCAGAATGTTCGTTCAGTCGTATAGACCATCTAACCCAAAACAGAGAAAATACTATAACATTGCCAACATCAACATCTATTTAAAGAAACAACGAAATATAACAAAACGGTGAACATATAGAAATAAACACAGAAATTCCACATTAACACATTGAACGCCGTGGTGGTTACCGGTGACCGAAGTTAGCGGAGGGTTTTTTTACTAGGATTTTCTCCGGTATCGTGAGATATACCATTTAAAAACTTTAAGTCTTCGGACTAAGTCCAAAATAAAACAAAAGAGAGTGCTAAAATTATATGCTAGATAATAGCTATTGACTACATAATATAAAATACCTAGAAAAAAAGTAAAGGCTTTCATAACGTACAATGATTGATGTTAGCAAAAAGTTTGAACGGGCAGTTCAACCACTATTTAGATTAGATATTTTAGTTAAGAGTAATTTTATAGTCGATCTATTGTATTGAGAGTATCTCTTTATTTTGTTTATTATGATATAAGCCGGTAAACGAGCAGACGGATCACCTGATGGTAAGCAATCGCCGCCGCCCATGGATATCCGAAACACTAGAAGCGTTATAATTGCCTTGCCGGCCTTGTGGGGGTTAGGAATTTACTAATATCTCCTCGCCTTTTGTTCCTCAAAGGGTTAGATTTTGTTAAGTTACATTAGGAGCCTTATGTAATACATAGTGGGTAAGCCTATTAACATACCGTAGAGTCCTATATATATAATAGAGGTCAAGCGTGTTGCCATAATAATCAGGATGCTATTTCAAACCTTGTGCTTTTACTGAGAATTTTCAACACCAATAATACTTTTCCCGACATGGGAAACGAAATCGAATTTGATGTAACAGTAAGCCAATTAATAGTATGAGAGTTTTATCTACAATGGTTTTATGGCCGAATCATTAGCCAGTTGATAAATAATTCGACTAAAAATGTTTCAAAATCTTTCGCGTTCTCACGACGAAGTGGATTGGTCGGAAACACACGAGTGTCTGTTGTGACGAGCTGGAAACTATCATTGTCTTTTTTAGTACAGTGTATAATTTCAATACATATCATTTCTCATTAAATTAAATTCAGTAATGTGATCGTTCTTGTAAGATCTATTATTACTCGTATATTCGATATCTTCTATACAAAGTTTTAACTATCAGACAAACATTAAGGGCCTTCATTCATCAGGGCCTGGCCACGTGGCCAGCGACGTCACCAACTACTTCGTATTGGCATGAATGACGGGTAACTTACTTGGGAACCGACTGGCGAAGTTGCCAAGTATATAAATTTAATGCAAACTAGTTGGCGACGTGGCTGGCTACGTCGTCATGGTGTTTTTGTTGAGTTATGACCCTAAGTTATTACTATATTATTTCATCTTTTGTGACATTTACCTTTATATCTAATTATCTATTACGTTACATTCTCGGTTACACCATTGAGTACACAATATCATAAAATCTCACGGTGATAATTAATAATAAGTATCATTAATATTGGAAATATCCACTCAATAGGCCTTTAAGGGAATCTTAGTAATAGGTAATTAAAATAGCTTTTATTATGACACAGTATGAACTAACACCACTTCGAAGAAATGTTATAAACTGACAGCGTAGGTAAACATACATTTATTTTTTATTTGTGACATTTTGACAAAGAAATTGTACCTAGGAATCAAACCCAAGCAAGCATTCTTTTTTGAGGAGGATAAGTCATGGGTGAAGCGAAAGGATACTCATACTCTTACTGCCTAAAAACCATCTCGTTTCTACTCCTCTTTCGAGTCGGAGCCCCGGTACGGTAACCTGTTAAGTTGTCCGCCACTCCAGGTAAGCAATCCCCTAGCTTAGGTATACCAATAACAACCACTTAATCAACGAGAAACAAAGGTGCACATTACAATTTTAATTAAAAGTGACACCTAACAAATAAGGGCAATGTTTCTTAACGGATATCCTTTGATGATTGGATCTGTGATCTGAGATCATAGCAATGATCTCACGCGAGGTCGAACAGATCTTAATCAAGAAAAATTTCAAACAGTTCCTTCTTAGAATGTTATAATGTAATAGTTTGTGCCTATTTCTTATATTACGCATGACGTAAGTCATTATGATTTGCAACACGAAATCATGTTGCTGTCATTGCATTTAGTATCGTCCAAATTAGTTTTTGGAATCGATTTGATCGATCACATCATTGTCCATTGAAGTTCTTGTGTGTTTTCGGGTAATAAGAAATGCAATTTTAATTGATTAATATCAAGTCTGATTTTTTTAAACGTCAGGTCAAAGTTCCCTACACAATTATTGAATTCCAGCTATCTATCATCGTCATACTCATGACAAGACACTGCAATAATTGTATATTTAAGATAAATATGTATTTTGCATGTCATTATATTATGACTGAATACTGAACTCATAGACATTTTGTAACACCTTTTATATAACTGTATTCATTAGCAAATAAATCCTTTGACTTTGACTTTGGAGTGTCGGACTATAGACCAATACGTAATATACATATATAGGCACATAAGTTGAAGATTATCAGAAAGCGCTACTGTCAGGTCTCTGTCAATTTATAAGTCTCTTAGTCGTCTCTTATAAGACCTATTTATTGGAAGATAAGGGGTGTAAGTTAATCAACCAATAAAGAATTGAAGTTTGAAGTGTTTGCCTAATGGTGATAATCATGGAGGTTATAATACAAACGCATTTCTGAACATAATATGTCGTAGTGGCCCGGAGGTTTAAGACGTTGCGGGTTCAACATCTACCAACGGCAAGTACCAATATGACTTTTTCCGAGTTATATGCACTTTCTAAAATTATTCAGACACCACTGACAAACGGTGAAGGAAAACATTGTGAGGAAAACGTTGTGAGGAAACCTGGGCTTCTTTTTTACAAGTTTGAAATCGCCAACCCGCATTGAAAAAGCGTGGTGATTAATGCTCAAACGTTCTTCGTGTGAGAAAAGGCTTTGGTCAGAAGTGGCCACTATTTAATAGGCTGTTGATGATTTCTGAACACATAAGTTGTGTGCAGAAATGCCTTTGAAGAACTACGTGATACAATGTTATCAACACCGATCAGTTTTCAGAGCTCGTCACAAGAACCGGCCGTATATCACAAAAGCAAACATAATTATTGTCGTCACAATAACTTAATAGATAGCACAGGTTCGCATCTCTTGTGTCCTAACGTGACTGTAATGGGCGCTTATTAATAGGGTTCCGTGCGCACGCCATCAGAACCGCTCAACTTTATCTTGAACAAACTAATTTTGTGTGCTGTCTGATTTGACGCTATTGTTGTGGGTAGAATAGAATTGAAATTGTTTTATTTGTTTGGATTGTGTTTATTGGGATATGATAATAAATATGATTTTATTGTTTTTGTGTCTTGTGAAATTGTGTATAATGTAAATCTAAGTTTTCTCAGGTAATGCAGTATTAAGAAGGGATAAGGAAGGAAGGAAAGGAAAGATATTATGTCATATGCATATAGCATGGTCTAATATTAAGCTCTGAGAATAATTTTCATTACCTATTAACACTTTGAACGCTGTGGTGGTCACCGGTGACGAACGTTAGCGGAAAATTTGCCTTCAACAGTGGCAGTCAAAGACTTAAGAATAGTAACGCACTTTTGACAGCATTGCGGTTGTCCATGAGCAATGCTGATATAGCTCACAATCAGGAGTCAAGTATTTAAAAAAATGATTTAGTCAACAATATTCGTGCATACGATGAAATTGCATATGCTTAAAGAGTTTATCGAATAAATTCTTTACACATTTCACCAACAAAATAATACTATACCCACTTAGCTAACCTAACACATTATTATAGGTTCTCGTCCAATATTGATTTATATCGACTAGCCGCAGACAGAGGTTGGCCGGCAAATGAAAGGTCACAGGTACAAATCCAAGCGAGTTACATAACATTACATTCCTACTACAAGTAATTTATGTGTCGATCTCCAACTTACGTTTAGTTTGCGCAAATATTTGTGAAATGTAAAGAAAATTGTCTTTTGTTCGAATGTCATCTTCAATTATTATGTTAGTGTGAGGTATTATATAATTAGTTATTAAATATCACTACGGTACTATATTATTGAATATCACTCATGACTAGTTTGATTTTTTAGTTTCGTTGCTGGATTAAAAGTAACAGATGTATTGTCATTAATGCTAATATTTCTGAGGTTTTTGAAGGGATCAGTATTTACGTATATTATAAAACATTATCTCTCTTTGGTCGTTGCCTTATGTCTGAGGATCGTGGTCAGCATCAGGGTTGCATCTCGAGCAAATGATCTGCTTCCAGCGCGTCACTTAAAACCGTGTAAAATTTTGAGGACAACTTTTTCATCTGATCGCTTCATCTCGTTAGGGAAGCGCGATCTCCTAACGCCGGGCCACCTAAAACCGCCTCTGCGGACTATGTGACCAAAGTACTAAAGAATACGTTACTGGCAAATGGTATATATAACATTCAACAAATATTAATATACATATTCTCAAAATGAGAAGAATAAAAAAACGTAACTCTTCAATAATAGCTAACCGCCAAAAATCCCTACAGAACCATCAAAAAAATTAGAAGCACAATCTCGCTTAACAAACTGACATAAGTGGTTTGCACTATGATGGACAGTGGTATGATGGACAAAAAATGGGCAATAACACACTGACCGGCAACCACTGACCCACTGATTTGAATCAGCATGTGTTTCTAGGATTTTGTAACGTTTAATTTTATCTTAAGTTTGTGAAGCAATGGCGGCATTAGGGTGGGAATTTGTTACTTGTTACGTTCCCAAGGGAATTGCTTGTGTTCTGTTTTCCTTCTTCATGCGAGGTAAGGAAAGGATGGTGTTAGGTAATTAGGTTTTGTGGTTTTGCTTTGAGTTGAATTCCAAGTTAAATGGATTCATTACAAGTATTTTACAAAGCGTTTCAATATTTATTTTTCAATCATCTTCACCTTATTACAACTGCTTTTTTATCTACTGCCAAATTGTAGTCTTAATTAGAAACAACAACTTACTCACTCACACATGAGTCCTTCTGTGACTCAAAACTAGTAGAGCATTTCTCAATATATGTATTTACGTGAGTGTAATTAATGTAGTATAGGCTTCTTCAATAATAATATTTTATCACACACACACACAACGTCACGCCTTTTATCCCCGAAGGGGTAGGCAGAGGTGCACATTACGGCACGTAATGCCGCTATACAATGTACACCCACTTTTCACCATTTTTGTGTTAAAGTCCCATGTAATAGGGGGTGAGCCTATTGCCATATCCTGGACACAATTCCAGACTCCGTGCTACCACTGAGAAATTTTTCGAAAATCCGAAAAAAGCCCAGTAATACTTTGCCCGACCCGGGAATCGAATCCGAGACCCCTTGTTCGGCAGTCGCACTTGCGACCACTCGACCAACGAGGCAGTCAATATATTTTATCACTATATATTAAAAGACATTTTGCTATTAGGTGATTGTCAATTATTTCCACGTGTATCCCACATTTGCCATCAGGTTATTATCATTTATTTTCTACATAACATGTACTCGTATCCCACATAGCCAAAATACGACATTCTTGCGTCCTTTACCGGTCTATTTAGTTTGTGACAACCAATTATAGCGGTCATTAGCATTAGAAACGCCCCATGTCACTTTGAGTATGTGAAAAATGTGAATGTATTGTCTACATAATATTATTAAATTAAATAAAGCTAACTAAGCTTATTCAAAAAGTGTAAATAGAACACAATGTGTCTGCCCACCCTTTACGGATTTAGAAACGTAGGTAACTAATATTGGAGCTGCGGACTACCTAGCGGGTTTACCGGGGCTCCGGCTCGAAAAGCAGGAGAAGGAACGGGGTGGTTTTTAGTCAGTAAGAGTCTGACACTCCCTCTCGCCTCGCCCAAGGCGAGAAAAGTCATTGGATGATTTTCCCCCTCAAAAAAAAAAAAAAAAAAAAAAGGTAACTAATATTCCTCCTCCTTGCGTCGTTTATCCTCAATGCTGAGGGTCGTGACCCCGACGAATAACTTTCTGGTTAAACTATATTTCGCCATGCTGTTCTATCTTCGGCGATGTGGATGGCGTCGCAGACTGTGGTCTCCAGTGTGGCACGGATTTGGTCCGACCAACGCATCGGACTCCTGCCCCTTGGTCTTTTTCCATCTACCTTTCCTGTGATCAGCAACTTTTCCAGGTTATCACCTCTCATTCCTTGCAATGTGGCCAAAGAAGTCAAAAAATCTTCTTTGGCAGATGGTGGTGAGCCTCATGGGTGATTGGAGTTCGGCTAGTATAGACTCGTTGGTCCGACGCTCTGTCCAGTGAATACCGAGCATTTTCCTCCAACACCACATTTCGAAGGCGTCGATCCGGCAACGATCAGCCCTTTTGAGGGTCCAGGTCTCTGCACCATACAGGAAGATGGAGAATATGAGGGTGGTGACGAGCTTTCTCTTGGTCTTGCGAGATATGTTCCTGTCGGCCCATACGCGATTCAGCTGTGACATAGCACTCTTTGCCATCCCAATGCGTCTTCTAATGTCCTGTTCACATGACCCATTGTTGGTTATGGTCGAGCCTAGGTATACAAACTCGTTTACTGTATCCAGGTTTAGTGTGCCAGACATAGCAAGAGATTTGCTACGGTCCACAATCATGACCTTAGTTTTAGCCCTGTTTATATGGAGCCCCAACTCCAAGCTGACCTGCTCCAGCCTCGCCAGCAACACTGACATCTCCTCCTCACTAGCTGCAAAAAGGGTGGTGTCGTCAGCATAGCGCAAGTTAGAGATTTTTGATCCGCTAATATTATAAATGTGAATTTTATTTGTTTCGATGTTTGGAGGTTTGACCGTCAATCACGCTGAAACTACTGAACGGATTTTGATAAAATTTTGCATACAGAAAGGGTATGAGTTGACTTGGGTTATAGGATGCTTTTTATTCTACCAGAATGTGGACGAAGCCGCTGGCAGAAGCTATATATTACTATCAAGGAAATATCTTCAAATACATAGTAATCTTACACAAAAAGCCTTTCAGTTTTCAAAGATTTCATCTGTAACTTGAAACACATAATTCAATTGAAACGGCGGCGCAGTGGTGAAGATTGTGTGATTGCTGCGTGGGGTCACAGGTCCAATCCATTAAGATTTATATTGTACACTAAGTTACACCGCGGTCTAGTGATAGTAACAAATCAGAAGGTCACATTTAAAGAAATTTGGAACATTTAATGAATTAAAACAGTTTTATCAAAGATAACTTTATTTATCAATATTATTTAAGTAGAGTAAATACTTTTGCGTTGCCCAAAACGGCACATAGGTTGGACATATTACTGTATTAAAATGGTACCACAAACAAACCACAATGTACTGTACTAGCGGGTTTACCGGGGGCTCCGGCTCGAAGGGCAGAAGTAGGAACGTAGTGGTTTTTAGTCAGTAAAAGTCTAACATTCCCTCTTGCCTTGCCCAAGGAGAGAGAAGTCATTGGATGATGAAAAAAGTTCCTCTGATATTTCAGATCCCTAGAGCAGTATTAATTAGAAATGACACATATACTCGTTTGCAGACCTATCCAATAAAAATATACAGATATCAACTTATCCTTTAGATAAAAAGCTTGTTATTATATTAATTGTGATTGCACGACGCTCTTATGGACATAAGTTCACACAACCATTTAATAACAGTGATATAACATGTTACACGTTACAAGTTATTGTTATTTAATTCTCATGTTGTTGTTTGTTTCTAAACAACGGCTTTGATTAATGGCACTGCTAAATACTTATGACAGCGTTCTTCAAAATATTTAACTTTGATTTATTATAGTTCTTCTTCCTTGGTGGTCTAATGAAGAATGTGAAACCCATGGTATTTGTTTTTTGATGGTTCTATTTGTTTAAGGCAGGAAACTGGACCTTTCATCCTTAAAGTAACCTTTAAATTTAATTAAAAAAAAAATGAATATCTCTATTATTGAGAGATCATTATGAAGCCGCACTTTTCTTTTAAATTTGATAAGCCGCCACAACCTCCCATAACGGCTACAACTCCTGTAAGCCAGGATCTAGAGTTAATATAACCATGAGAACACCGGAACACTAAAATCCGCCACTTTCCAAAGACACGAATAACTGACTAAGATCCCGCAACGCAATAAATTAGGAGATATTAATTACTACAGGAGAAGAAAAAACAAACGGTAGGCAGCAGCACTTGCAACCACTACACCAACGAAGCAATCCATTATACATGCCAAAAAAAGACATACAATAACGAAATAGAGTACCTTTCATTCATTTCTATTCGAAAGGGCAAATCAAACATAAGCTTACTTATAGAACAAGGCCTAAAGGTCAAAAAAGTTACATTTTATCAAGTTACCGATCTATTTCTTAGAATGGAAGCATTCACAAAAATGGTTCTGATGTTTCAACCTTCGTGTAATGTAGATTGATTGCAATTTCTTGCACTTGATCTCAATTAACCTCATCGAAACATATTAAAGGGCCCTAAGGGCTTTAAACCTTGTAACAAGTATAGGTGTTAACAATTACTAACTTGCCGCCTTTCTTAATAAATGGTAATTTTGAATTTCGAAACAATAGGTCCACAGATTAGTGCGATCAACCGTAGAAAATACACAAACCTAAAAAATAGAATACTCTGGTCTATCCTAAATTAAGTACTTACGAAGCTTCCACAAAAAATGCATACACATTCGGTACAAAACTAGGTTGGTGACTATGGTAGCAATGCTAGTTACTTATGAGTTAGATTCTTGTGGACAGTCGCATATGATAATCGACTGTACGGTTGGTGTGGTGGCTGGGCAACCAGCTGCCGCGCAACGAGTAGCGAATCCAATTCCCGCACGGAGTAACTCTTTGTGTGATCCACAAATTGTAATTTCGGATCTGGATGTCATGTGCATGTGCTTAAGAAGAAATTGACATCACACGATATATTAAAGCATTCACAGCTCTATTTTCAACTCTCAACTATTGCCCTTACAACATCTTCGTAAAATATTACACAGAACTGTATTAGCCTGAGTTTCAAAACGTGATCAGCTAAGCTTCTAAATACTGGCAATAACTTACTAACTATGCTTAAGTACTTTCATAAATTTATTTACATAGGAATATGATCTACTGACTGACTGGTAATGTTGCATTTTCATTGTACATAAGGTTGATAATTGCTTGCTAAAGGAAACTTAAAAAAATGCAGAATGTAAAGTTCTTAAACTTGTGTACACGGTGACGCAGTGGCTGGGCAACCGGCTGCTGTGCTACGAGTCACGGATTCACGGTCTGTATACCTTGTTGTGATCTAAAAATTGTTGTTTTCGCAGTGTGATATCTATCAGAATTTGTTTATACAAATTGTACACATTCAACGATCAATGTCCCGTAACCCGTTTATTTATTTTTGTTCAAGAAACTTATAAAAAAGTTGTAGATAGGTATGTAAAAAAATTCAAAAGTACAATATTACTAAATGCTTCCTCAATAATACAACTTACAGTATCAAGAAGGCGTGCCCACTGCCCAATAAAATTGTCATAATCATAACAATGAAATTTGTATCAATATTATTTACCATATTAATGGCAGCACTTTAGTGGACAATGAGATATAACTTTAAACCAACTGTTGCTTCAAGGGACAGTCAGAGGCAGCCCTTTAACACACCCATATTTCGTAATTAATATAAAGCCTTTACAATGACAGACTAGTCTGTAAAAGTAAAAGTTTAAGTAGACATTATGAAAAGCTTTTTCTTATTACTGCTAAAGATTTCTTTATCAGTAACCTAAAATAGGTATTATAATTCGTAATCGCTAAAAAAAATGTCTGTACGTATTGTCCGGTTACCGGGGCTCCGGCTCGAAAAGCAGTAGGTACGGGGAGAGTAGGAACGGGGTGGTTTTTAGTCAGTAAGGGTCTAACACTCCCTGTCGAGTCGCTCAAGGCGGGAGAAGTCATTCTATGACTGTGGACTGTTAAAAAAAAATTCACTTCCAATCGACCGACCTACTCGTAGAAGCAGTTGAGGGAGACCTATGTTCAGTAAAGTTCCAGTTAACGATGCATGAATATTTATTATTAAATAATGAGGATACCTACTAATACCTACCTACAAATTTATTTCTAATCCTAAAAGCTCTAAAGTTGTTCAGTTATGACCATTGAGTGGTCAAATGAAACAATAACAGTATTTTACCTAAGTATTTAAGGTGTATATTACAGAGAAATAACTATATACAAAGACATTTTAAAAGTAAACTACCGCTACATTTTACTAACACCTCACACTTTAATGAGTTACCAAATAAATCTGAATTCCTTTAATTTCATAATACGATTCCAATATCAACTTGACATACCTAAAAACACGTCACCTATCACGTCGCATGCATCACGCATCACACGCCAACTCACAAACGTACATACATACAGACAAAATGTCAGAAACCAACCCTTCATCGAACGCGGATGTCATCACAAAAAAATGTATATCAAACATTACTATCGAACACATTCTCTCAATAATAAAGGAAGATCAACCTTCTTGCGATGCTGCAGCGGCCCTGATATCATTTTCAGAATCATTCTCACTCATCTAGAGAGGTATATATTGGTCGGAGCGCTGGTGCACATCACAGTCAACGCAACATCGTTCAGTACACAAGTCGTCTTCCTTAGAAAATATATTTTAATATAAAATAATGAAATTGGTAAGTCGATTTCGTTTATCGGGATCCGGGGTGCGGTCTGGGGTTTTAACCCCAGACCTCGCGCTTTAAGGGTAGCGTGAGCGTTTACGCTCACGCTACCCTTAAAGCGCGAGTCGGGCGGGAGCAGTCGCTTATCGATCCGCTTTTGTCAGGTCTCCTGACATCAGATTGATAGATTTATCTCATAGTTTTATAAGAAATCCTTAAAATTGACTCCTATTTTTCCCTTATTTGGTTTTAATAGTAAACTAATTTAGTTTTTGATTTGACATGTATATTTATAGCCATCCTATATAATAAACATGTCATTTAAATTTTAGTGTCGTTAAACAAGAGCCTTAAATATTATGTTTATTTTGTCATAAATTTCAAAAGCCGTTTCAGCGGCAAATAACTTATGCATTCAGCTTTTTATAGCTGGTTATTATATTAGTTTACTTTGTGGTTAAAATTAAAGCATCTCTTCAATACTCGATTCATAGTCAAGAGTATAAAAAAAAACAATTTCAAATTGACTAAGTTGCATAGAATAGCTCACATAAAATCACGTAGAAAAAAAATTGCCGCATTTAAAATTCTGCTCTCATATCTATCATTTGCAACATGAAATCGGCATTTCGAAGTATAATTACGCACATACACTAACTTAGGAGTGCAATTAAACAAAATGTCTACAATTAAAACATGCTCATCATTGATTTGAATTTCAATGAGGTAAATAATGGCATTTGCGGCAAAAAACTAGGTTAAATAGAATTGGGGCAGGGTTGAATAGTTAACTCCTTTCTGCCATGTGTTTGTACATCATGGCCAACGCAATGTAATGAAGATTCTATTATTATAATAACTTGTAATTCCTTTACAGTTCGTGGTAGCCGCTGTCCTCGGTGTCTGCTTAGCAGACCGCCTTGACAACAAATACCTCCCTCCCAGAGGAAACGCTGGTGCTGGTGGCTTCGGCCCTGGCTTCGGTGCTGCCGGTGCCCCTGGCTTTGGTAAAGCCGGTGGTGGTTTCGGTGGAGCTGGTGGCGCAGGAGGTTTCGGCGCTGGTGGTGCCGGTGGATTTGGCGCTGGTGGTCGTGGAGCCGGTGGTGCTGGAGGCTACGGCGGCGCTGGTTCTGGTTTTGGTGGCGCTGGAGCAGGATTAGGCGGTGCTGGATCTGGATTCGGTGGAAACACCCAATACTCTGGAAACGCATACAATGCTCCCGCCGGTGGCCAGTACAACGCTCGCGGTGGTAACTCCGCCGACGCCGGCGCTCAGATCCTTAAACTGAACAGCGAAGTGACCGCTGAAGGATTCTCTTACGACTTCGAAACCTCAAACGGTATCCGTGCTGATGCTCGTGGTGTTGCTACCAACGGAGTCCAGTCTCAGGGAAGCTTCGCGTACAAGGGTGATGATGGCCAGGACTACAGCATCTCATACACCGCTGACGAGAACGGCTACCAGCCCCAGGGTGCTCATCTGCCCACTCCTCCCCCAATCCCTGAAGAGATCCTGAAGTCTCTGGAGCAGAACGCCCGCGATGAGGCCGCTGGCATCGTTGATGATGGTAAGTGAAGCAATTTAATAATTACAAGTCTAATAACCAAATCATCATTACCTCTAAAAACCACAGAATTAAGAGTCTCAGTGTATAATTAACTTGTAACGTGTGGTTATAAAGATAATCTAATTTTTTACTCAAAATTAAAAACAAATAGTGAGATCCATCCACCTAAAAAAGTTTCGACAAAACTGATTGATAGATTAATTTAACTTTAAGACTAATGTTCATATTTTTTTACGGTAATATACGTTAGTTCAAGTAAAAAATTGAACGATGAGCAAAAATAGATCTTAATTTAGCTAGTGGCATAAAACATTTGGGTCGAAATAAAAACTTTTAAAGGATTGCAACAAAATATAACATCAAAATTATTCTAATATTTATGCAGTAGCACTTAATATGAAGTAATCGACCTATGCAATTAAGATAGATAAAGTCTTATTGTAAGTCTTTTTAGATGGTAAAACAGAAATTCCAAACAGTACTTTAAAAAGCTTCTACGTTATATAATAATCTTATCCTATCTGTAGAATACACGGACTTACAAATGAATTACAATTCACTGACAAAACACCGAGATAGTCTAGACGTACATTACCTCAGTTATCTCAATCATAGATTACACTTCGGAAGAACTTGAGTCCCTTATTCATCACCCTTACATACATATCCAATTCTCATTAAAACTACGACTTTTATTCCTATGTATGCAGCATCCACTTTTCGTGTTAAAGTGCAGGCATCATTCCAAAATCCGTGTCACTCCTTTGATATTCTGATCATCCCTTGACCACACTGAACCTGAGGTCCACCTAGATTACAACCTCTAGACTAAATAATCTGAAAAATCCTCTTATTTCGCTCACTGATAAAAATTACTTATTGTATAGAGCAGGGAGCAAAGAATAAAGGAAACTAATATATGTAACTACCAACTGCTAAGGTAGTAATTTGTTTTCCGAGTAACTGATGAGTTACAAAATGACGTGAGATCGTTGCATCACGCATCGTGATCTCTGTAGGAGCAAACTAAGGCACCAGATAGGTCGTTTAATTGATTTCACAGGCACTTTAGTTAAGCTAGATGAATGAGCTCATTTGTAAAATATTAGTGAATTTATACTTCAGGAAAATAATCATTAGATAACCAAAGTCAAACAAAAGACTCATTCGCTAACTCGCGATAAAATAAAATAAAAAAACACTAGAATATTCCCTTTTTTAAAATAACTAAAATTAGCAATACATAAAGCAAGAACCTTGTCGATCCTATGGAGTCAAGATCCTACAAATTAAAGGCAGATTCACTAATTAATACAAACTATTTGCCTTTGATTGACCATAAATAGAGTTTAAAATGTAAATTATTGGGTTAGCAACGCACTCATAAAGTCGGCAGCCATATTTGAAGGCAGATCTTCATAGCCTTGCGAAATGAGGATTCTCGGCTATCCCACATTGCATACTTTATTGGAATGGTCAGTCCAATAAATATTAATAGAATTTTCATTCGGTAATAAACCATTTCCGAGAGAAATATAAATAGAGATAAATAAGTAAAACTGTTATGTTATGAATTGTAGGAATAGCGTGTGTTGTGTAAATGCTCTCGAACATTAGAACAAAACATTCCATTGTTTCAAATATGTAGTAACAAAAACCCTTAAATGCTAAGATCCTGACGAATTTATTGCATCAATGATACTTCAGGCATCATTTTAGATTGACAGTGTTGTTGCTATAGTGTATTCGATTAAAGTTTATCGATGTTTAACGAGCGATCGAGCAGCAGTTTGAAAGCAAATCGATCATGCTCCTAGCGTCGATACTTAATCAGCTCATCCAGGCGTCATCATCGATCTTGGGCAACCATTCGTAAATTTATTTACGGTGTGTAATATTTTATGACGGAAATTGTTCGATCGTTATTAAGGACTCGAAGATTAATTTATTGAAGACACATTTATTTGAAAAGTAAATTATTTCGCATATTCACTACACATACTTAGTTAAAATTTAATATGCTAGTAAATCGATTATCTTTTGCAACATACCTCACTCTATCTGTAATATAGGCACTTTTTGATTTCTAAAGTGAAGCCTAAAAGCGGTTTGAAACAATACATAAATAACTACATGAAATTAAAGATTTCAAAGAGAGTACCTCAAGGACCAAGCTTAGGGCCATTAAAATTCATTACACTTTTACAAAAAAATATTTTCAAGAAAATCACCCTTTAACTTAGTCATGCTCTATCAATAATATTTGGTACTACAAACACAATATTGAATTCCAAATTCACATAAGTCAAGATAATAACAATTCATTCATCCATGACGTAACTAACGCGACAAGCTTGAGTATTGATTAGTGAACGCACAGATGAATAGGATAACGTTCACAAATTCACTATCAGATCTGTTGCCACTTGATCAGATCTATTTATCTTCTGCTGTCAGATAGATTTGTTCATGACTGTATTAGCAGACGTATTTTGGGTCAAAGGCTTTTAAATATTTAATTTTACTAATCTGTTTTCTTTCTTGTGTTGGATCTTTTTCTAAATTTTTGTACTGTATGGCAACAGATACTAATACTTTTCTTCTGTCTGTTTTGTCCTTCTTTATATTTTATTAATATACAATCCCATCAGAAACATCCTGCCCAAGTCTCGCAGCTCAGTCTTTCTACCGTCAAAAGTTGTGAGATCCATGTAATACCAAGTCGGTTAATCTATTTAGTGTCTACTTGAAGGACCTTCTGTCTTAAGTTATTACATAAGTTATTATCATGCCAATATTAAAAATATTTAACGTTTTAAACAAATAGATCGACTTGGACATCGCTTGATTTGATTATTGTATGTATCACACTCCAAATTCACATAAGTCAAGATAATAACAATTCATTCATCCATGACGCAACTAACGCGACAAGCTTGAGTATTGATTAGTGAACGCACAGATGAATAGGATAACGTTCACAAATTCACTATCAGATCTGTTGTCTCTATGGGCTTTTCTCGGAGAAAATTTTTCTTTTAAAATAATTTGCTTGTCAGTCATAGAGTAAAATAGAGGCCAGTCTGTCTGTAAAGAGGCTAGTCGCGCTAACAATTTATATATAACAGATTTAAATTATAATATATTGTTTTATTAGATTTTCGTACTTCAAGACATGTCCAATCATGTGTTTTTCATTACGTCGACCATTTTACAAGTAATAATGTTGTTCAGTTTCATGGGCTAAACACACCCTTACCCACCCTATACCCCCTCCCTTGCCTCATATGGTAGGTACCTATCTACACCTATTAAATTTATAACTACCACCAACCACCAACTGCATAATAACTTTGTAATCCCATATATTTATATGGGATTACAAAGTTATTGATGCAGTTGGTGTATTTGGAAAACTGGACCGAAATTACAAAATATTTAAGTTTTCCCATGATTAAGACACTAAACTCTATATGTATTCCAAATATGAAGCTTCTAAGTCTGCTAGAAGTGCCTTGGACTTTTGATGATCGGTGAGTCAGTGAGTGACAAAATTTAGAAACTTTAACAAGTTGTCATTCTTAAACTACTGGTTCAAATTGACTGAAATTTTAAATATTCCGTGTTTATACAATGCCGGATTAGTTACTGAAGATTCAGGTTTCTTGCTTTATCCACAACCGAATTATAGGGGGTCGAAAAAGGCCCGAATTGCTTCGAGAAAAGGATGGTACGGCCGTGCCGCTTTTTTTTTGCTCGACTTAAGGGGGCACTGCCGTGCCCCCAGATAAATGCAAGCCAGTTGTATAGTTCTATTCTAATACAGCATAAGAGTAGATTCTCAGAACATCACATCATGATCAAATCAATGTAATTGGAAATGACCAATTTCTCAATAACATCAGGACTATATTAATGTCACTATATTAAAACATAAACTATAGTAGTTCAAAGGTTAGTTTAGTATCTTGCTTCAATTAACCCAATTCACACTCGGTTTCTTCGCGGAATAAACGATTGCTTCACAGTGTCAAAACAGGGGCAGTGGTGCTTAAATGTAATTGAAGTTGTTTATGATTATCCTTTATTAGATATGAGTTAATGGCTTTTTGTTTTTTTTACAAATATGTCTCATGGGATAGGAAGAACTTGCAGACACCTACTACTATGCCAATATACTTCTTCACTTTCGATCACAATCCTGCATCTACGCATAGATAGAGTATAGCATTCCTTCAGCTTTTTAATATTTTCATAGAATTTTGCTGAATTTTAGTTAGAGTAGTGATTCCTATAACAATGTACCATCAAAATTCAATAACAATTGAGTCGGTGCAAATAATCACGATTCACGCAAAGTTCGAGGAGTGACCAATTTCTCAACAATATGGGACGATACTAATGCTTCGCCCCGGTTGCACTCGGTCACGACGTGGCCGCACCAGTACACCACTCACCGTAAGGCGTGGTGCACAATGATCCAGACTATAGATAAACGAAAGGTCAGACAATACATGTGCACTCTGCTTATTGAGCTTTGAATGACATCTATCGACCACGTTCTGTTTTGAATTAAAGAGAATGAAATTCTCTGATTGACAACGTACGTACGTACATTGTTACTAACGTGCATTGTATAGAAACAGTGAATGATTTAATAAATATATAAAAAGAGATGCTGCTTGTACTGTTCTCTCAATATAAGATACAAATTTTGTCATCAATTTGTTCGTCAAAGAAGTAAAAACTGCTTTAGAAATACCAATTAATTTAGCATCTCATCTAGTTTCATCTTAAAGACTAACAAAGCATGTCCTAACGCTTGCATTACCAAATTACTCAAATGAAAACGGACTATAATGAGTGCATTTACCAGAGATGGGCGGTAATCGTGAATATTAATGACTACTGCTACAGTAATAAAGGCTTCATCCGAATAATGACGTGTTGCAACATCGTCGATGTGCACTGAGCTTTACATTTTGTAACTTTTGCTAAGTTTAGCGAAAGTGTTCGTGGGATATTTAGTTGCAGTGGAAATGAAAGTGCAGCTTGCAATATTAGTACTTTTATTATCATTAGCTAATGCCATTCCATCATGGTGTTTCCCTTTAGACGTTACATGACTGTTGGTTTTCTTTATAAGTTTAAAAGAATCATCATTTAAATCAAAGTCTTACAGCTCACATACTGAAGCAAATAATGCTTCAATAGTTATTACAAAAACGCCATACACTATTCCTTCAACTTCCAACAAAGCGGGTCTAATGTCACAAACACTAATATTATCAACATTATCAAAACGGAATAAAGTATTTCTAAGAACTTTACATGTATGTTAGGTTATGGCTCTTTGTTCGCAATTCTCATAGTTACAAAATGTGGGAACATTAGATCTTTAGATATTCTGCACTATATTAATTACTTTAAAATTTACAACGTGCTGGGAAACCAGATTGTTAAGATCTGAAATCGGTTAAACAGCGTGAAGATTTTGTTGATGCTTTAGATCATTATCTAATGTTTCAGAATGATTCAATTTAAATGTTTTGACTTTGGTATTAATGGATGTAATTTCTTTGATTACTATTTTGTCTTTATTTGTATTAATGTGAGCAAAATCTATTAGGTGAGAATGTTAGTCCTAGAAAATATACATGCCTGTATCATACCTTATGTCACAATTATAAATAAAAAGGGACCAGAAGTAAAAATATGTCTCATCTAGGACCAAAGAAAAGGCATGTCATCTAGTTGCCTATTATCCTTGCCATGCAACATTGTGGCAGGTCGATCATCAAAATGGAACAAGCTCATTATCATAAAGCATGCTCCACTAATGCTCTTCTTATCTTCAAACCAACATTACATTTACGCAAAGACTAGGTTTGAATAGAACGTGGTGGAGACTGGTGACTAATGTTTTCGTAACTTGTCAAACTGACAGCTAGATTAGCGGTCTACCTGAGGATGTACTTACTCACTTACATAACAGGTCAATGATGAGCTAGTTAGCCAGATAGTAACTGATAATAAACTTTATTTCTTAGGTGATTAGATTAATGATTGCATCATCGGTGAACTTAAGCAAGATTTTTTTTTGCAATGGGAATTTAGATGCGTGCTTTTATGATTGCTTAAGAAGTTGTAGTTAGTTTTTTATTCAAAGGATAGTTTATTAATATTATGAAAGACTTGTTGATATGCCAGTTTGTCTAAACTTTCAAATAATTAAGAATTCTGAAGTCTATTATAGTAACCAATACGAGCTTATACCACATTAAAATTTAACTAAAACCGTGTATCCACACAATAACTTGCGAGAATCTAACGATAAGTGCATCTCAGTTTCCACAGATATGACGCAATGTGTAACAGATACAGGTGCATTAAAACCCTCAGGTGTATCCAATCAGTCATTAGATAGACCTGTGTTTGACCTAGAAACTGCATACCCATGCAGCTCGGTCATCTTCGCATTCTAAATAACTTGATACAATTTAAATATTCGAGCGAACGTTAACGAGACCGTTCATAGCCAACCTTGGAGCTTTCGATGGGTCGTGTCTTCGTGTGTGGCTCGGAAATCTGCGATATCATTAATTTTATTTGTCGTTTCTATCAGATTTATGAGATTTTTTGAGAGTAATGTTTTGTTAGTGTTGCGAAATTATTGTTTTAGGAAAAGTTCATAGCTCGAGTTAACATGCTTTTGGTTTTGTCATTTCTTAAAACTACAATCCTATTGCATATTCACATCGCATTTCACGAAGAAAGGTACAGTTGGATATACTTGTGTAGTATTTATCAGAAATGTCAGTAATATTAAATTATAAAACCATACAACAAAACCAAATAAAATGACAAATATCTTAACAACATCAACAAATGACATAAACCTTAATAATACTAAATTACTATGACAATGAAAGACACACATACATACATCCAACAAAACGAATTAAAATAAACGATGCCACAATTATGATATTTGCACGCGACACAAACGCTCACTTCATGGCCTCTAGAACAAACAATACGGTAATATTATGTGCGTGATCGAAATTACAGAATTATTTCGTAATTGAAAATGAACAGAAAATTATATGGCCCACTTGTTTCAGTATTACAAAAGGTCACTTAAAATACACATCATTTTAATCATACAGTTTATGTACCAATAGCTAGTTATGATAATGATGATTTTCTTTGTTTTAATTGCATCGTGAAACATGCGAATGTGAATCTTAACTTATAGAATGTGTAGACGAAATTCACATGAAATCATGGTTTTGTGAACGAAGCACTTTGTGAAGCTTAGACTGCAGTGCAAACCACAAACCTCAAAGACACATTTAATGTGGTTAACCTCCTTTAACCTTTACGCAAACTCCAATGTTTGACCATTACCGGCCAACTCCAACAATCCACGGCTAATGCTCCATTTCTAATGAATTTGTTGCTAAGTGGAACATTGGAATGTTGGCCGATGTTGGCAGCCAATCTTTTAGTCATTAGTCTCGTGAACTCGGTGCGTGAAATGCCCTGAGAACGTCAGATTGCACATAAATTACACTGTCTTGATGTTGATGCTGATATATTAAGAGTAGATTTTGTAATAATCACACCTCAATTTATAATTCGGAAAATGGACAAGTAGACAGACTTTGAAAATTTCATTATGAACTTTAGCTTGGTATTAACAGTTTGATATCATTACAGGTACCTACCGCGGTGAAGGTGCGGGCGCTGGCAACGGTTACTCATCTGGACCCGCTGGTGGTTACTCCGGCGCTGGTGCTGGTGGTTTCGGTGGTTCTGGAGCTGGTGGTGCTGGATCTGGTTTCGGCGCTGGCGGCGCTGGTTCCGGTTTCGGTGGCGGTGCCGGTGGTTTCGGAGGTGCTGGTGCCGGCCGTGGCTCTGGAGCTGGTGGCTTCGGAGGTGCTGCTTCCCGTCAATACCTCGCCCCCAACGCTGGAGGCCGTGGCTCCGGATCAGGAAACTTCAACTCTCAGACTGGATACCGATACTAAGATGGATATACTCGTGATGATGCATGGAGGTGATGGCTGTGCAAATGTAGAACAGAAAATATTCAAAAGTCTTATGAAACTAATTATTATCTGAGGAAATTGCTTGAAGCTAGTACAAAGAACCATTGACTTAAGTTGACTTTTTATAAAAGTTAATGTATGTTAATTGTTCTGTGTGACTTCAAATGGAAAATTGATTCAAATGTTTTGATTTGCACAGTCGTTTGTACAACTTTCGTCTATCGTTTGTTACTGAACATCGTATTTATTAACTTCATTTTTCTTTCGTACTTTTTTATCTTGAAGCCCTCCACCATCATTCACTGTATGATGTATAAAAACGATAATTTTGCTGTGACTCCATCCATGTGATTATTATTTTTAATAATATTGTTACTTTGTTCATATAGAATAGTTCTGTCTCTCTTATCTTTTGTAATGTGATCTCAAGCCTTTGTATAAATCTCTACATTTTCTGTTAAAAATTTAATTCCTTCCTGTTAAAAAATGATAGTTGTAAGTTTTTAAACAGCAAAGCAAGGACAGTATAGAGTTAGTATGGAAAATGTATAAAAAAAAGTAATGTTTAGTTATTAAGAATTGTAAATATAAAATGAAGCAACGAATATACGACTTAATGCAATAATTGGTTTGTGTTTTTCTATATTCAACCTTACCTACATGTGATTTGAGTATCTTTTTCTTCTACTGAACTGTTTTCCTTCACGACAACTTATTTCTAGTCATTAAAATAAAATTGCTTTTTACATACACACAATAAGGATGTTACAAAAGTGATAGTTCTCTCACGTTTCTAATTAAATTTCTCTCACTAAACCTGCACAAACCGACCACTATGAAGCTAAATCTTCTTCTTATATACTAAAATTAATGGATGTTAGACTAACATTCGGTAGTCTCACTAAATCTCAAAAACGGCTGGACCGATTTGGCTAATTTTGGTCTTAAATAATTTGTAGAAGTCTAGAGAAGGCTTAAAATAAAAATAAGTTTTATATTGCAATGTAGGCTTAATGCATCCTATTACATTTTTAATATACAGGAAAAAATAAATGTATTGATTTGTAGTAGGACTATAGGGATTGGACTAAGGATTACAAGCGCCATACATCGATCGATCATTTTAATACAAATTATTCTTAATTATGCTAGATATTTGTGATGTAAATTAACACTGCTCAAGATTTATCTAAGGTTCACAAAAGTTTAAATAATAAAAGAATATACAAAAGATAAATATCTAGGGTACTCGAAAGTTATACCTAAATACCAAAAGATAAAAAAGTTGTACATAAAAAAGATACTATGAGTACTTTTGATTTTGTTTCTTAATTTTTTCTCCGAATAGTACAAAAGGAAATGCCGGCCTCATCTAGTACTTTAAATATTGATAAGTAAAGTGTTACCTTGTAACCTATTTTGAGAAACGAATATCATTTAACATTTAAAAAAATAAACTGTATATGTCTTTTTTGAGGGTGGAAAGTTACCAAGTGGCTTCTCCCGCCTTAACTAAATATGTCTAGAATGAAATTAACATAGACGTAATTAGGTAAAAATAAGACCAACTTTTGAATAAAGACAGACACTTCAACAGCAATATTATACCATATTTAAACTAATATAAATTGCAAATTACATCAATTAATGTAACATAAAATTCCTAACACCTATAAGACCAAAACAAATTCTAAGCACTAAAGACAGGTTCATGAATAATAAAATGGGATCCTCACGTTCTTAAATCAAAGGACAAAAAAGTACCGACAAATCTAATGCATCTACTAACTCTAAAAGGGAAAATATAGATTAAGGATCTTGTTTAAAAAAACTGGTTGTGTCTCCAAGGCTCATCATGTCTATTTATGGGGAGAAGCTAGACAACCTAGGTAAGAACCTGATGGTGATATATCAGTAAGCAATCGGTGAACAACTATACATGTAGATAGATTTGTCAATGCTACATGTCTGTCATTGAATGAAACTGTAATTGCTCTGCCAAAGATGTTGATTATGTGAAGATATTATAATATTGTGATATTTTAGAGTGTATCATTCGATTGTAAAGATTAAGGGAATGGATGTCACAAAAAATTAAATTAAACTAAACTTATCTGAAGATGAAATAGCCAGTGATCAGAGAGCCTATGTCCAACATTCGATGGAAAAGGCCATGATAAGCTAGGTGATAATATTCGGTATGATGTGTTGTTGCAAGCTTGCAGACTTTTACAGTAATGGAACGGAGAGCTAGAAACTTTTAGACACGTACTATATCTACTGTATATTATTTCAAATTCCAAAGGGATTGACAGTGAATCCCATTTTTCTACAGCGTAAATATCAAAATCATCACGTGTTTTTCTACAGTTAAGAATTTTTGTAAAAGCACATCGAATCCATTCTTAGTATTAGTACTAATTGTACAAAATCTTTTTGCTCTGTTTCAATATAATCCCAATTATTTGTAAATAGCACATAAACGTAACGTAACAAAAACTGCCCTACTATCATGTAATAGCAAAATCTAAACAGGCAAATCAAGCAAGAAAAATCTGCAAACAAAAAATATAGTTTAACGCCATCTACATTTCTAAGCCCGAACTACAAAGTAAGCGAGCTTTGTAAGCTCGTAAAGATCGGTGCAAGCGCTATTCGTGTATCATACAGTACGTTTATTATGAACGTTGGTTCTCATAAATAAATAGTAATTGAACTTCAATGGAGCGCTAGTGTAGTGTCTTACTGTTTCTTTAGTACATAGTAACGTAGATTATATCTCGTAACTCAGTAGTAATAATCTTAACACGTTTTTATTAATGTTTTTTGGAATGATTGATTCGAGTTATTTGAAACTCATGGTCATCATACAAGTTGTAATTACTTGGAAGATGCGTGATCTATATCGTTACTTAGTTAAGGTTAAGATGACGCGTTGGTTAAAGTATTTCGGTTTAAAAATACCTATATAAACTATCTCCAAGTTAGTTCGTTTTGTTAGAATTTTTGATATTATGCTTTCACGAAATCTTATGTTGCGTCATTACTGAGTTTTACGTGTATACTTTGACTTACATGAAATGATCAATCTGCAAACAACTCCTTTTTTTTTGAGGGGGAAAATCATCTAATGCCCTCTCCTGGATTGGGCGAGGCGAAAGGAAGGAACAGACTCTTACTGGCTAGAAACCACTCAATTTCTACTCATGATTTTCAAGCCGGAGCCTTGATAAACCAACTAGCTAGTCCACAGCTCCGGGCACATAATCCCTTAAGAGTAATGCCTCATATTACAACCTCGTACTACTTAAGATACTAAGTACTTAATGACAAGCATGTCACAATTGAGAATGACCTAAAAAATCTGCCCCGAAATGCAGGGGTTGGAATGAATTAATAACTCAAGCGTGCAACATAATTATAATATATATAATATCAACATCAATAAAAACATTTATTCAGCTCCAAAAGAAGTCCAATTACCGACAAACGTTGCAATTACATCACAGCATTTAAAATTACAAATTAAAATGTATCAATATTGTATAATTGCAGCATTACTTACAGTAACCTCAGAGTCATCATGATCTGAAATAAATTGGTCTGCTTTCAAATGTAGGTCATTAGCGAAGGTCTGTCTAGCATCAATTTGCCAAATGAACAATACAGTCTTCATTATTGCTTATCAGATATCATGTCTGTGTTTACGATTTTGCAATCTGTCTCTCTCTTCAGTCCAATCTTCAGAACCAATTAGGATACATTTAATTTTAATTGTTTTAAAATCACGTATTCCCTTTCAAAAAGGATGTGATTGAAATCGAGGATGTCTCCGTAAATCTCGTTTTAAGTCAAGGTTGACATTTTTGCATATTTTCTTTTACATTTACAATGCTTTAAAATAGTTTTCAGATAAGTTAGATCTCTTACGGCCAATTTCAATAACCTATCTGTAGATTTGCTTTCTACGATTAAACTACAATTTTGACATAAGCTCCATACAAAATTGTATCAATCTCTAGTAAGCAAATGTACAGATAGAATATTGAAATTTGCCGTTAGAGGAGGGTAAATATGACACTAACACAGTTAATTATTATGTTTTTCGGCTTACTCACGTAATTATTTGTCGAAGAACTCGATTAGTTTCAAGAGACTCATATTATTCACGAGAAGCATTCCGCGAATTACGACTTTGAACTTGATCTGGTTTCAATCAAGTGACACACAGTGTTGTGACAATGCCTATCCCAGACCAGATTTTTCACCACAGTGTCTACGTTACGTCAACATAATAGTAATTAGCAAAAAATTACAAGATTTCATCATTCTCCTCCTGTGCCAGTGTACATATTATCATACAACCACCCCAAACTAGGTTCAGCTTAGCAACACGCACTATGACTCATATCATCACAATCATTACCTAATCTAACAACACTGATGCTTATCATAAGGCCCTAAACATCATGATCATTATCATTGGGACAAAACAAAGAAAACTGGGTCAAGTTCTTTACTCAAGCGGTTTTCGCGAAATGGTACAGTTGACAACTATTATTGCGAATCTGATAGGATCATGTCATATGTTATAGCTTATTAAATTAATTCAGTGTGTCACGTTTATTATCTTCAAGGTCTAAGATCTACTTCTTGGTCCTAAGATTTGCACGTAGATCTAATTTTGCACGTAGCTACTGGTGTGGGAATGTTTCTGATTTAAACGTGAAATGAATTACCAAAATTTTACTTTAGTTTGGATAAATAGACACGTGACTTCTCCTATGAGAGGATATGCGGCTCTATTGCTTGATCCAGATTATGACAGCATTGCGTTCCATGCGCACCTATCAGACCACCACATATGGGGCCCAGTACGGCTGATGCCGACCCAGAGCTGCGGACTGCCTAGCGGGTTACCGGGACTCCGGCTCGAAAAGCAGGAATAAGAACGGGGTGGTTTTTATTCAGTAAGACTCTAAAATTGAATGATGTTCCCCCCTTGAAAAAAGACAATGATAGCAATTAAGCCAGAATAAAATAAAAACTTAAAGTAATACTCTTCGGAAGATAATTTTAGTCCGTAAAATATTTTCAGTCTTTGAACTCAAGTAAGGCTATTTTTATAGAGCACCCATTTACGAAATTGTAGGCCTATAACCATTTATCTAAAATAAACCGTTACATTAATTTGGCATGATCAATAAAATACTTACAACTATTTCTATTTATTGGTCGGAATTATCGGATTGCTTTTCTTTGAAAATGCCGATTGGTGGTTATGGCGCTCCTACTCTTCCTGTATATAATATAGTAATGAACTAAACATTACTAATTGGAGTTTATGGTAAGCTAACTCATATGGAGAAAGACCATAGTGAAATAGTATACTATCACAAACCTATTCTCTATCCCATTTTCAGCAAAATTTTATTATTATTAGTTGAAAGACGTCCGCTACGGAAGTGAGGTTTTCTCCATTAATCCGCCAAGCCAGATGACCACAATTCACCAATGACTTGGACGATATCATTAGTTCGATGCCCGTCAAGACCTATGACAGCCAAATCTAAGCCATAAACCATTGCCCCATGATTATATATGGCGATTCAGTTCCGTTAAAGTCTTCGAAGCCTTCAGATGTTCACGACATCATCATAAACAACCGATCATGAACCGATTTATCGATAAAAAATCGTTAATTGATCCCCATCAAGAGCTGTTAATTAAAGCGTGGGATCATTACGTACGCGGAAATCGATTCGATTTACGATATTTGAAGAATCGGATAAAAAATCGGTACTGTTGACAGAAGAGTTATAAAATAGAAGATGAATTAATACATTCATTGAAAAACTCTATTGGTATATTGCAATGTAGTAATGTAATTCTATAGATCAATTAATTAGTTTATTTTTTCAAATCGATAATAGTTTTTGTGAGTAATCGATTATTTTAAAGCTTTATCGATAAATCGGTGATCGTAATATTTATAAATAGAACAATTTGGTGCAAAAATTTTTGAATGATGAAGAAGTGGCATCATTATTTAAATACAAAATTATAATAATTGTTATTGCTTCTGAAAAATTGTGTATTTTATTTTATTCGATAAAAACTACGCACGAAATAACTATTTGATAGTAATCATTATTTCTTTTATGAGTGACTGTATTAATTTAATCAGAATGCCTAAGCACCATCCATTCTCTTTACTTATACACTAGACCCACAAACCCCACTTATCTATAGGAGACTCCTAGTCCAGAGATGTAATTTTACGTAAGAAATCAGTGAAAACATGCAGCAACACAGCTTACCTAATTTGCATGGCGAATACCATATTTTTTTTATGTGGTAGAGCAATGCTTCTGCACGCATGGTCCGGCTCGACCGTAGTGATACCACAGCCTAAAAGAACCGACGTGAAACAATGCAAGCGTTGTTTCACGTCGGTTCTTTAGGCATAAACAACGCTTGCGTTGTTTCACGTCCGTTACCGGAGGCCCAATTTTTACCTTTCCCAATCCTAAATTCCACAACATCCCTTAAATTCCTAACCCCCAAAAAGCAACGCACTTGTGACGCTTCTAGTGTTCTGGATGTTCATGTGCAGCATCGAGTACTTACCATCAGGTGATTATCAGCTCGTTTACCAGCTTATATTATAAAAAAATACAGTAGCAATACGATCATAAGACTAACAATACATCTCTGAACTCTATAAAATGCTGAGTAACCATTTTTTCAAACGGAAACAAAATGGAGGAATAATACCCGTAACAAAATATTATAGACATAACTAATTGATTTTATAGTATCACATTTAAAGAACTTTAACAAACAATGCAAGGAAGATACTGTGTAGTTGGTATATTGTAATATTAAATGCATTACTATAATTGGTTGGAAACCGTATCAAAATAACTTAGAGTAGTCACGGAGTTTTCAAAAGAACGTGTAAATTTTGTAACAAATTAGTTTTCTAGCTTGTAGAAAACTTTTCTTGACTAAATGTCATACTTAATCAACTTTCCCATTGGAAAAAATATTTTTCACCCCGTTCGTCGCAAAAACTATTTGTTACCATTGTTACCATTGTAACAGATATTTTTAGCTTGTTATTTTTAATTTAAATTTGCACTTTTCAAATATTTAGATCATTAATTAATTAATTCGTTTCTTTATTTATAACAGTAATTTATAGATTCATCGTACTCCAGATTCTACGTAGTGGTGAGAGATGCACTGGATTGGAAACGATAGAGGCGTACCGTAAAGAGGGGTGAATAGCATTCAAAGGGCAATGATTAGATACAAGAACGGGGTGAATAGATGATAGAACATTTTCCCAATATTTATTCACCACTTCTGTATGTATTCACCTCTCGAATTCTATTCACCTTGTTTTACGGCTCTATCCGCTCCAAATGTTACCCCGATGCCGACCATGATCCTCAGAGCCTCAGAGAGACCGATTACAGAGAGAGAGTAGAGTTAGCGATCCGCACAAAGCTAACTAGTGGTTTACAGTGAAAACATTTCCTAACGAACTTAATAATAAAATTAAATTCCAGACATTCTTTATAACTATCATAAATTTTGCTTCAAGAAGATTAAGAATTATTATCAAATACTAGTGTTTAAATCGTGTCTGGTTAATCAATGTGGGTTTTTACATATAATACTATGTTTAATGATTTTTTGCCGACAAGGTGCCTTCTGCAATGCCAGATAATACTTAGTCAGTCACGAAGAAGAATTGGCTGGAATTAATATTATTAATGGGTTCCGGTTTATAAGGAGTTCTTGGTTGACGGTTAATCCTGTTATTACATATTGCGTCTATTTTAAGCATTGTTAGGTAATAGTTGGACTTGACTGCACGGTTGGTGCGGTGGCTGGACAACTGGCTACCGTGCAACGTGTAGCTGGTCCGATTCCGGCGCGGAGCAACACTTTGTGTGATCCACAATTTGTTGTTTCGCGTCTAGGTGTCATATGTATGTGAACTTTGTAAATATAACCCGTGACACTGGTGAAAATACTAGAGTATGGTAACGTTATGTTTTTTTACCCATACGCCTCTTGCGGCTGTCGTGAGCTGGTGTTAAACTCGAACTTGACTTGACTTTGACTGCCAAAAAATCCGTTGGAGGCAAATCCTTCGCTAGCGTCCATCAGATTTACTCAACTCTCTTATATAGAGAATGGTATTGTTCAGCTGTGGATTGTCACGAGATGTCGATGAACAAATTAGTCTGATAATAATTTTGTCAAGTTTTACGTGTAACAATGTGGTGAAGAGGTTTATGTAGAGAGTCCGACAAAATATTGAAACCACACATGGTTGGTTACAGGTCTGGAGATCTGGTTATATAATTATTTGCTTTAAATAAAGATTTTTTACTCAAAGGATCCGCCTTTGAATCGTATGGGAAATCCAACTGATAAAGTAAAACACGTTAAAAAGGTTAAAAGTTTATTACTCGTAGTAGACGACTTTCGAGCAGGATCTTAAATGTAATTATTTTTTCCACATTAACAAAGATAAAAATTAATGAAGATTTTTAAGTATTTATGAAACACAACAACTACGAATAAATACCAATCCCGGATTCTCCAACAACCCTTAAATTCCTAACTCATGCAACGCACTTGTCCATGAGTGGCGGCAATTGCTTAACATCAGGTGATCCGTCTGCTCGTTTACCGACTTATTATTTATTTATTTTCAGCCATGATCGTCCCACTGCAGGGCAAAGGAGAGGCCTTTGCCCTGCAGTGGCCTTAACCCTCCTTCCACTCGTCTCACCAACTTATACAATAAAAAATTCTCTGGTGGAAAAGCACCCTCATTCTATAACCTTCATACCATCACGACCATCTTGAATTCTATAGGTAATCCTATTACTATTACATACGAACTTTACAAACAGTCGAATCAATCACCGAAACTAGATCTAGATTTGTAGGCTATGTACCTATGTAACTAGATTGGAAGATGCTAATGGTAGCAATATATTTTGAAAGTTTAAGGTCTTGATGTAGATGAGTACGTAGTGTTTGTGTTTGATGTATGGCATCCTTATTTTTAATACTAGCTGTGCCCGTGACTTTGTCCGCGTGGAATATTGAATTTGAATAATTTTTCCGCGGTCACATCTCCTCCCCCGCGATTGATAGCATGATAAAATGTAGCCTATATGTTAACTTGACCTGTTAGTAATAGTTATGCAATATTTGAAGTCGATCCATGCAGTATTTTTTAAGTTTGGCCCAGTAATATATACAGACAAAAAGGCAGAAATTCGTAGACCCCAAGTATTCTTTTAAAAATATATACCATATACAGTTTGGACTTTCCTACGATTTAAATATGACATTCTATTTTATACATAGATTAAGGGTGTGAAAGGGTGTTATCAAAACAGTTATTCACGACCCTGCGACGCCGGCCGGACTTCAATGTTCCGGAGTTTTTATGGTTGTATCTACTGTAGATCTTTTACAGGAGATACAACGGTAGGAAGGCTGCGGGCTTGTCCCATTAAAAAAATTACACAGAGTAAATATTTATTATAATTGTCCTTTCCTTGCACGGGACCACAGGGTCCCGGACCTTAGGAAGGCATACGAGGAGCCGAAGCCAACTCGCAGAGGCCCGTTGAACAATTATAATTATTATTTACCTTAATGTAATTACTCTAAAAATAACGACTCGTACCTTCCGTTTACTAGTCACTTTATTTTCGTAAACCGGAATCGATGAGGTGATCAATTACTTCACTCCAATTTACAGCTAATCATAACGAACTACTTAATTGATTTTTATCATTAAACACGAGTCTTGATGTACTATTCCAATTCTGTCCTTGTAATAAAAGTAAATGTATTAAACTTAGTCTAGCATTTACCGTGACTTCGCTTGTAGCATAAAGATTGCACGATTGGCGCAGTAGCTGGGCAACTGGCTGTCATGTGTAGCGGATTCAATTTCCACACGGAGCAAAATTTTTTGTGATCCACAAATTGTTGTTTCGGGTCGAGGTATCATGTGTGAAACTGTATGTTTATAAATGCACCCACGACACTGGAGGAAACAGGAATGTAAACGTAGTAGCAACGTTTAAAAAATATTGTAAAGATGATGAAGATTAATTAAATCAATTAGATTCGTCCTAATCATACCTTTTAATTTTTACAAAAATGAACATCATCCACAAATTATTATTCACTCCTGCACGGTTTCAAATTATATTTGTTTAAAATATATAATTAAGAAACTCAAAAGTTGCCCCTAAAATTTTTAAAGGCCCTCGGTTTTCCTCAAATCCCATAGGCCCAAACCTATCAAAATATTTATTGGAAACAATGAATGCATTATTAACCAACAAACCAACATATTGACATTCACACCTATATCTATTGAAGTATCTTACTTCTGACTAAACATATTATGTATTTTTGGTTTTAACCACATAGTTCCCGATCTCGCGGGATCTCTTCAAAAATGAGATGTGGAAGATATTCCAGGGAACTCTTCAAAAATCAACATAATGAGCTCTGCGTTTGAATTTAATAGATGTATACTCACTTAGGGCATTGAAAAAATAGTTTAAAAACGGACTTTAACTAAAGAAATATTATAATCTTTCCGAACTTAAGATGAAAACTAACTTAAAACTAAAGAAAACTACGAATTACGAATTTATAACAATTAAAAAAGAAATTATATTAGAACCTATCCTTTATGCTATAATAACCAAGCTTAAACTAAATAATTTAAAAGAAACGACTTAAATCTAATCTAATTAATTTATAAATTAGACTTACAATTTTATTAAAAAAACTAACTACAGTAACTACTAATAATCGATATCAAACTAAACCTACGTTAAAAAGTTTAACCAGAAAACCAGGAAAACCCAACAAATAAACTTATTAATTGACAAATACAACGAAACCAATTTAAAATATACGAAACAGCAGGACCACTACAGACAAATAATCATACGACTGATAATACACATTTTCTACAATAGTACCGAAGCGCTCGGCCGATACCCAACCAAATAATTGTAACAAAACCATAGCGCAATCTATTTCGATCCCAACGCCATCTATCGAGGATAAAGACAACTTGGATTATTTATTTATACTCCGTTCGGGCATTTTCTTTGTACTAAAAGTTTAATTATATTGATATAATTTTTTTCATACCTTTTTACTATTTGTTAACTTTTTTCGATGAATTAAAACAATAACATGAACCGAAGTCGTGTAACGATCGACATAGAATTATCTATACTCCGTTAGAGCGTTTTCTTTGTACTAAAAGTTGTATTATGTTATATTTTTCATTGCTTTTTACTATTTTGTAAAAACAAATTTCCAATGAATTAAAACAATAACATGAACTGAACAATTGTAATTACACCATTGCGCGATCAACGCCATCTATCTACGGAGTATAGGAACAGCCCGACATTGTTCAATTCCGTACTATAAGTACGAAATTGAACAATAGATGGCGCTGTATGTCCGGAATAAATTTATTTTTTATTTTATTTTATTTTATTTTATTTTATTTTATTTTATTTTATTTTATTTTTATTTTATTTTTATTTTATTTTTATTTTATTTTTATTTTTTTTTATTTTATTTTTATTTTATGTTTATTTTATTTTTATTTTATTTTTATTTTATTTTTATTTTATTTTTATTTTATTTTATTTTATTTTATTTTATTTTATTTTTATTTCATTTTTATTTTATTTTTATTTTATTTTTTTTTTATTTTTATTTTTATTTTTATTTTTTTTTTTATTTTTATTTTATTTTTATTTTATTTTTATTTTATTTTATTTTATTTTATTTTATTTTATTTTATTTTATTTTATTTTATTTTATTTTATTTTATTTTATTTTATTTTATTTTATTTTATTTTATTTTATTTTATTTTATTTTATTTTATTTTTATTTTATTTTTATTTTAAATTTTATTTTTATTTTTATTTTTTTTTTTATTTTATTTTTATTTTATTTTATTTTTATTTTTATTTTTATTTTTATTTTATTTTTATTTTATTTTTATTTTATTTTTATTTTATTTTTATTTTATTTTTATTTTATTTTATTTTATTTTATTTTATTTTATTTTATTTTATTTTATTTTATTTTATTTTATTTTATTTTATTTTATTTTATTTTATTTTATTTTATTTTATTTTTATTTTATTTTTATTTTATTTTTATTTTATTTTTATTTTATTTTTTGATTTTTGAAATAAAAATATATCTATGTCCTTTCTAAGGTTCTAAACTATATCTGTACCAAATTTCAACCAAATCCGTCAAATAGTTGCGGAGATTAATGGTATAAGCATAGAATGTTCGACGTGATTCTTTAATTTGACATAACTTTTTTATTTATGAACCGATTGACATGAAACAAACACTAAATGTAAATTTAAGCATCCCACAATATATTCGTGAAAACCGCATCCAACTCGGATCAGCCGTTTCTGAGATTAGCGCGCACAGACGAACAGACAAACAGACAAACAGACAAACAGACAAACAGACAAACAGACAAAAAAAAAGTTAATTACATTTTTGGGTTCGACATCGACATAACAATAACCCCTGCTATTTTTTTTATTTTTATTTTCAATGTACAGACAGCACTTTTCTACGATTTTATTATATGTATAGATTTTAAATGCGAATGTTTGTGAGTATGTTACTCAATCACGTCAAAATGGCTGAAGGATCTGGATGAAATTTGGAATAGATTAGATTATGGTCTGGAATAATACATAGAACATTATTATCACAGGACCGCAAGCAAAGCCGCTGGCAGAAACTAGTTTATTAATTAGTATTTAGGAACGTTGCACAAATCTAGAGCACTTTCAAATATTGTTATCAAGCGCCAATCTTTACTATGATAAAGCCTTCTTTCATATTTTATGACAGCCAACATTTCACCTTTTTTTTATAAAATAAAAATCTTTTATTTACATTATCGATTTCAGTGCGTTACGAAACCAATGAATGATCTGGTAAGCTTCTGTTATTTGGTGAGAAGTAATTAATTTTAACATTTCATAATAGTTCGAGCTTAACTTTCCATTACATATCCTAGTGATTTCATGCTGTCCTTAGGTAATAGACCATGGTATCTTTAGACCCTTTATATCAAAGAGGTGATAAACATTTGGAAAACTTCCAAACCGACTGCTGAATTCAGGAGGCATTCTACGGGCCTATCTGGAAGTCAATGGGGGAAGCATTATGTTCTGTAGTGGACGTCTTGCGGTTGATATGATTATGATGAAAAATCCTAGGGTATAAACCTACCCGGAGCTGCAACAAGCGCAACGCTGCCTAGCGGCTTACCGAAGCTCCGATTCGAAAAGCAGAAATAGAAACGGGGTGATTTTTATTCAATAAGAGTCTGACACTCCCTCTTGCCTCGCACAGGGCGGGGAAAGACATTGGTTGATTTTTCTCCTTTACAACAAGTTGTATAAACTTCACACAATACATAGAAGACTATTTGACCAAAATGGCCATTACGTGTTAAATATTGCCATAAAGCACCTCCCATATGTACAAGATATGATCACCACAGATATTGTTACGACACGATCTAATGATCTCGATTCACGCAATCCAATAAACATTCAAGATCACGACCCAGACAGTGAACTGATATCAATCGATGTATCGATACTTTCGTTTAAAATCGATATATCGAATGTTGATGTTTGATTTTAGAGCTGCCTGAATTTAGTAATATTTTATTATATTAAAAATTTAATATTGTAACGTAACGTCACGCCTTTTTTATCCCCGAAGAGGTGTCCTGTACAACATACACCCACTTTTTCAAGATTTGTGTGATAGTAAAGAAAATTCAATATCATGTTTAATGTATTTTATATAAGCTGCATAGAAGTTAAATTACATCTGTTAGGTATTACTGTTAATTACTTTAATTATTCGTGTTACCAAGTAATAATTTTGATTTAAATTATTCAATAGCCGCTTAAGACTCCTACCAACAAACTAAAGACCAAACTAAGTACGGTACCAAAAGACCAAAACCAACGGTCCTTTTTCCCATAATCTATTAATGGAATCCTTGAAAAAACAGTAAGTTTTGACATACGAGGTCGATCACGTTCGGTAGTTCAAAAAAGCTACCAACTAATTACATGAGGTATCATAGCTCTGGTTTATTATGTGAGCTATAAAGTGACGTCACACGCGTGTGTTCAGGATCGAAGGCAGATGGTATATAATGGGTCAGTCGACTCGCAGCATCACAGTCCAATCTGAGCATCAACCATCTTAGGTTTGAAGTGTTCCAAGAACAAAATAATATAAAAATGAAATTGGTAATTAATTTTTGTTAAGTGTTTAATACTCATAATGTTTTGGTTTAATGGAAATTAATTTTAGTGACCATTTTAATAGTTAATCGTCAAAGATACAGCTTTTGGAAATTTTATTGCCATTTTTCTATTAAAATGTTTTGCAATGTATTTTGTGTAAAATTAACTATTAATTCAATTAACATAAATATGTCCCTTTCAATTTTAATTGAAATACATAAAGCATACATTTTTAATGACGTAAACTGTGCATCTTCTACAAGTTTGAACGTCTTTTTCTTTTCTCCAGTTCGTGATCGCCGCCCTCGTCGCCGTGGCCGCTGCCGGTCGTCTGGAACACCTGGAACGCTCCTACCTTCCTCCTGACAACTCCATCGGAGTCGCGAGGTCCTTGGGTTCCCACGGGGGCTTCGGCTCCGGCTCCCACGGAGGCTTTGGCTCTGGCTCCCACGGCTCCTTCGGATCTAACTCTGGTGCCTTCGGCGCTGCTGGAGCAGGTCTTCAGGGCCGCAACGCTGGTGCTCGCTACTCTGGTGCCACCTCCAACCAGTACCTGCCTCCTGACCATGGACCTTCTGGTGCCCAGGGTTCTCCTCAGTTCGCTGGCTCCTTAACCGGTAAGAGTTTTAAAAATCGTACAAAATATCATAGTATAAAATTATCACTACCGAAAATGATACATAAACTTCTGTTAAAAAACATAAATCAGAATAAAACAAATACAATTAAATTTAAATAAATTAATCTCTACAGTCTACAGCAATAAAAAATCATTTGCATCGACCGAGATATCAATTAAAATATAATAAAATATATTGACATTAATTATGAATAAACCAATACTGTGATGATTTTTTTCTGGCAATTTGTATATTTTAATGAGTTATAAATCATACTTTTGGTTTGTATTATGTAATTGGGTTTATATTGAAAAAATATGTATTTAATTGACAGTTTTATTTCGATTGCGGTTATATTGACTTAACACAAGTAGTACTTATGGTGTTTTGAATCAAGACTAAGATCTTTTGTACATTTACTCACATCACCATAACGATGAGGAACCGTCATTTTAAGTCAATTCCTTAGTCAGAGACAGCCGGTTTAATCCCTAACTAATTCTAACTTATCGGAAATGAACACATTTGTAAAAGAATTCTATGATTACAGGTTTCGGTGGCCAGAACTTCCGCAGCCAGCAGCAATACAGTGGACACGGCGCTGGCCATGGTGCCGCTCATGGTGTTGCTCAGCAATACTCCGCTCCTAGCTCCAACTTCGGATCTCAGGGTTCCTTCGGATCTCAGGGTTCCTTCGGATCTCAGGGCTCCTTCGGTGCCAACTACCAAGGCCAGTACTCCCAGCAGTCTGCCGCCACCAGCCGCCAGTACCTGGCTCCCAACGCCGGCTCCTACCAGAACCCCCCCCAACAAGCCTTCGACGAACAAACTGGATACCACTACTAAGAAGCTCGTGTAATCGGTTTTAGTCAATTGAAACGCTTGTATGTATAATAAATAGCTTTATATATTATTTTGGAGATTTTATTTCATACACTTTCCTTATGGAATTTGAAGTTTGGTTTTACTGGGTCTCGTTAGATATCAAAGTCAAAGTCAAAATCAAATTATAATTAAATATTCCAAATTGAACCATATAATTAGGTACTTTTGAATTTAATGAGAGAAAGGATAGGTGAAATGACGGATTAATTATCAAGGTTTACCCACTACCTTACAATAACGTGATTAATAAAATATTTAGTTAACGTTTTCTGGAAATTGAACTATAAGTATACACCGTGTACCAAAGGACCATTTTTTTTGAGGCTGGAAGGACCAGATTTATTTTTTTCTGTATTACATACAAACCTTAAAGTTCTTCATCAAATTAAATGACCAATGACCTAGCGCGATTTAAAGTTCAATGTTACGTTAATATAATATTATATAACACAAAAAATAATCTGTGTCATTAGACTAGTAGGTACAACGAATTAAAAGTTACTTGTATGTGAGTTAGTTATCACTTAGGCGAACATTCAACTCTGCCAGCGCTAATGTTTTCTACACAAAAACGTTTCATGTAATAGGTAGTAGGTACTTAGTTAATTTAAAAAAGTAGTATTGTTATTAAATTCTGGTTATTTTAAAATAATATTAAAATATCTCCGTAAAGTTGAACTAGTTGCCTTTTTTTCTTCTGTAATAATTTATTCTGATTTATTTCGTTGAGGGATCCAAGACAGTTATTCATATCCCTGGGACGCGCCGGACTTCAGAGTTTCGGTGTTTTTATGGTTGTTATTACTATAGATACTGGCTTACAGGAGATGCAGCGGTTTTAGGAGGCTGCGGCAGGTTTGTCCTATTTAAAAAAAGATAGTTAGCTATTTTTGTATGCTGTTATTAAATTAATTTTTACTATAGTTATCTTAGTAGTCAGACGGCTGAATTCGCTCTGGATCACATAAAAGTATCCCTATCACATGAATATCAGAACAAACCCATTTCAATGCAGTACTGGTTACGATTAAACCTTAAAAGAACAACGTTTTAAAAAGTAAAGTACATGGGTAGGTAAACTTTTAAGTTTTCATTAATTTAAAACCATCACACGATACTTTTAGTATAACTCCAATAACGCACAATCACTATCATTTAACTTTAATACTCCCATAACTACAAAATAATTACAGCTTGCGTACGTCAAACTTAGAAGATGCGTAGTAATCCATTCATGAGCCACACATTCACGTCATACCAAGCAATTAGGTGGCATAGTAACAAATTGGTTACGAATTCACGTGGTTCGGCATGCTTCGGCACATATGGGCCGTATGGTACCACAGCTTCAGAGAATCCGGAGGTGCGGACTACCTAGCGGGTTTACCGGGGCTCCGGTTCGAAAAGCAAGCGTAGGAACGGGGTGGTTTTTAGTCAGTAAGAGTCTGACACTCCTCTCACCTCGCCTAAGTCGAGAGAAGCCATTGGATGATATTCCCCCTCAAAAAAAAAAAGCTTCAGAGAAAAAGTCCTGAAACAACGCTTGCGTTGTGTTTTGTCCTATGAGTGAGGTTAATGAAAGCTCAAAGGACTAGCAACGCACTTGTAACTCCTTTGGTGTTTCGGATGTCCATGTTTGATGCCGTTTACGTACCATCAGGTGTTCCATCTACCCGGAGCTGCGTACGGCTTAACGGGTTACCGGGGCTCCGGTTCAAAGCAGAAGTAAAAACGCGCTGCTTATTAGCCAGTTCAAGTCTGATATTAGGGGTATCTCGCCTCACATAAAGCGGGAGAAGTAATTAGATGATTCTCCCTCTCAAAAAAAAGCTGATCCGTCTGCTAATTTGCCGCTTTATACCATAAAAAAACGAAGAAAAAAATCGAGTAAAAAATCTTCAAAGCCTATTCAATTACGTAACATTGCGAAACTGCTAATCGATTATATTCGATGGAAAGCGAAGTTCACTGTCTGGGTCATGATCTTGAACATATAATTGCAGTGCGTGAATATACGAATAATATGATGCATGAAACGGCCATGTGCAAAGGAAAAAGTGATTTATGGTTGAATAGATTAGTGTTATTGTCATTAATCAATTGTACTGGACAAACGCTTGCGTCTGCGTTTGTACTTTGCCAGTTCATTTTATGTTTTTAATACACAGGAAATTTTTACTGCCTTTCATCCTCAAAGGGGTTCTTTCTACATATTTTAAATATCTGCCTTTCACTATTAATAATTTTGTTTGTTATAAGTCCCATGAAACAGGGAATAAGCTTACTGCCATGGACCGAGCACGATTCTAGGCTTCGAGTTATTTAAGCGTATTCGAAAAGCTGAAAACATTTCAACCGAACTCAAAATGTCTTATTCAGCAATCGTACTTGTGGTCACTAGTAATTGCACTAAGTTATCTATGAAACTACGAGTACTAGTTCATTTATAACCCTCTAAATATCTGATTATTTTGCTTACCAAATACATTATAATTATGTTCACAAAAATCGTGATAACTGGCAGTCTAATATTACTTTTATATCATGTTGATAAGGATCAGAATAGCTTAAAGCAGTTTTCATTAAACAATTTTATGAAGAAAAAACTATGAATGTTAACAAGTTATTAATACTTAATAATGGACTATAAGGTGTTTTTAAACTTCAAATAGATTATAACTATTATTTAAGTATCTTTTGTAAGATCCATACTATGATTAACAAATTAATTAGAATCATTTTGTGGTCTGTAATTTTGTCTACCTATTGATTATCTTAGTTTTTGCTTGAAATTGATTCTTTTAACATTTTGGAGCTGTCAACACCTGCTGGATAGTAGTTAAATGTTTTGTTTTTTTTATTTAATGCAAAAAATATAGTGTAACGTTGTCTAGACAAAATGATGTGATGATGTAGTATTTCCTGGCTTGTATATATCCCATTCTTTCCAGTGGAGGGTCATGGCCTATTATGTCAATCAATAATATGTAAAATTATGTATTTATTAAAGAGCATCCCTATTTTACTTATTACTCACGGAATAGAAACAATATTTTTGAAGTTGATTCTAAAGATGAAAGGCCTAAATCTACATTTTTTTAATTATTATAAGTTGTTTGTTCTCCACGGACTCAAGCCCTTGTTATACAATGAGCTACGTCTTTTGGTCAATATTTAATAATTCTTATTCAATAATTATTCTATTATAAGAGTAGAAGAATTAAACTTTGAACTAATTATAGGTACTAAGGTATAATTCAGTGAACTGTGACTTGGGAAATAAAGGTCTGTCATAATATTATACACAGCTATTTATTTTGTATACATATGTACATTTGCTACAAAGATACTCATAGAACTAAGGGATTAAGAACTTAGTACTGGTATCCAGTTTTCTCGTCGAAAGCTTGTTGGGGAGAGCTCTGGTAGGTCTTGGGAGCCAGGTATTGACGGCTGGTGGCAGCAGACTGCCGGGAGTACTGGCCTTGCTGAGATCCGAAAGAGTTGGAGCCTTGAGATCCGAAAGCGTTGGAACCCTGTGATCCGAAGGAGTGAGATCCCTGGTTAGATCCGAAAGAGTTGGAGCCCTGAGATCCGAAGGAGTGAGATCCCTGGTGAGATCCAAAGGCGTTGGAACCCTGAGAACCGAATTGGGAGCTAGGAGCGGAGTACTGCTGAGCAATACCACGGGCAGCACCATGAGCAGCACCATGAGCAGCACCGTTTCCATTGTACTGTTGCTGGCCACTGAAACCTGTAAAAGACACAATTTGAGATTATTTTGTACGTTCTAGAATATCTTAAAATAATTTCTTTCAAATATTACAAAATATACAAAATGGCCGTTGACAACTCGAAGCCATAGTTCGAGATCATCGTCTTTTATGTAGACTTACAAAAAATGATCCCCTTAAGTCTTACCATTCTGGGAGCGAGCAAACAGAGAAGCACCCTGGGAACCAGAAGGTCCATGGTTGGGAGGCAGGTACTGGTTGGAGGTGGCACCAGAGTAGCGAGCACCAGCGTTGCGGCCCTGAAGACCTGCTCCAGCAGCGCCGAAGGCACCAGAGTTAGATCCGAAGGAGCCGTGGGAACCGGAGCCGAAGCCTCCGTTGGAGCCGGAGCCGAAGCCTCCGTTGGAACCCAAGGACCTCGCGACTCCGACAGAGTTGTCAGGAGGAAGGTAGGAGCGTTCCAGGCTTTCAAGACGACCGGCAGCGGCCACGGCGACGAGAGCGGCGATCACAAACTGAAGTTCACAGTGAAAGTTAAATTATACAATTGAAAAATAGCCTAGCTTTTTTTTCAAAGTCATTTTTTACGTCATAATATTTTAGCAATTATAATTTTTAATCAATTTTATTTCAGAACAGTAAGAGATATTTTTGTTTGATTTTATTTTATCACAATATTAAATCTCAAACATAAGACATATCAAACAAAATCTTTACCAGTTTCATGTTGAAGTAATTGGGTGGGTGCAGTGGAGTAGCAATGAGAGATGCTTAGATTGTACTGTGATACTGCAACTCGACTGATCCATTATATACCAGCCACCGATCCTGAATCAGCTGACGTCACCTCATAAACCAAACTAAATGATAGGCAAAGTAATTAGTTTTAAACATTTTGAGCTACCGAACGTGATTGACCTCGACTGTCAAATTTCACTGTGATCATCACTCCCAAGGATTTCCAGTAATGTCGATGGACAAAGGACCTAGTAAAGTGGTCTTTTGGTACGCAAATATCTGCATAGGAAGGGGTCTTGGTTTGGTATTTCATTGATAGATCCGCTCGCTTTTTTTCGCCAAACTAGCGGTGCAAGTCATGACTCTGATAAGTCGACGATACGGTATCACGATGTAATCCTAAAGTGTCATGTCACGTTTTCAGATATTTCGGTGATTATTGTTTTTAGTATGTATGACAAAGATCTATTTCGTAATTATTTATTTGTTTAGTAAGAGTTGGAATTGTAATGTTTTCGTGGAAGAAATCCTTACTAAAAATTATGCCACATTCATTTTGTTTAATTTTAGAACTCGTACTCGTATTCATAAGACTGCCACGTTGGTTGAGTGGTTACAAGTACGACTGCCAGGCAAGGGGTCTCGGGTTTAATTCCCGAGTCGGACTAAGTATTGCTGGATTTTTTCGGGCAGTAGTAGCACGTAGTCTGGATTTGTGCCTAGTAATGGCATTATGGCAATAGACTTACCCCTAATTACATGGGTCTTATAACACAGATTGTTAAAAGTAGCTGTACTTTGTACAGTGTCATTACGTGTCATAATGTGTACTTCTGCTCACCCAACAACAACGTATTCATAAGTAAAAATATCTATATGTATAACAAAAATTTAATCAAATAAATATTTTCTTATTACTTAGTTGGTGTTCCAGTGTGAAGTGTGTTTTGAAGTCACTAAAGTAAAATAGTTTACTATCGGTGCCATTAAATCATCACCTTTGTATTATAGAATAAATTACCATTCAAAAACAGCAAATTCATAGGTATCTACCTAATTTAAGACGACATATCATATTACCTTTGAGGGATTATTATGCAAGCAGAGTTAAATGTATGTACTTCCATTCACTTTTGTCTATTATTTTATGGGTTTTATTTCATTTTATGGAAATTAAATGAATCTAAGGAGTGGAATTTCTGGCGTGACCATCAAACGCTAACCTATAAGTTTATAATAACTAAGTGTAGAAACTAAACCTTGATTAATTTAGCACTAACTTCTTAGGTTGGTGGATTTGGAATGATACACCTAAATATGATTTAATAATAAGGCTCAGCCCCTATTACATAGGACCTTAACGCAAATGGTGAAAAGTGGGTGAACATTGGACCTCTTTGGGGATAAAAGGCGATAATATTTTTTATATTAAACTACTGATCTAAGAAATGGTAAATCTAAGTAAGTTAATATAGACTAAGAGGGTCCGATTAGAGTGACACGATTGGTATTTTAACACGAACGAACTCGCGATAGAATATACTGGCCTGAATTAATTGGTTAAGATCACTGCCATAGATTCGATCTAAAGGAGTCAGTTACTGGGGAAACCAATGCTTAGCAGTGGATGTCTTTTGATTGCTATTATGATGAAGTTGGGGGTAAGCCCGAGATTTCACAGAATCAGCGAATGCTTTTTACTTGTACTATAAATTATAATTTAATAGTAATATGTGTTTGTTTTTTTAATTAGCCGTACTCTAGGATTTTGCCCTGTGGCTTCGGTGCGTTTAAAAACATACAATTTCACATACACACCACCCAGACCCGAAACAACAATTTGTGAATCACACAAAGAGTTGCTCCGTGCGGAATCGAACATGCTAAGCGTTGCGCGGCAGCCGGTTGCCCAGTTACCGCGCCAACCGCCATATAAACGACCTAGAGTTATTTTTCTTTGTATTGTGTAGTCTATCAAAAGTTCGATCATATCTTTGATCATATAATATCTAACATTTAAAATACTGTATGTGAATAGGATCTAAACCAAACATATTACATTTAACAAGAAGATGAAACAAATCGATACGCATCAAGTGATCTTGAACATGATATAATTACAATGCAGCAGACATGTTAATAGCACTCTTCTTTTGTAATTGTATTTCCAAGAAGCTTTTGCAATATGAGCTCTTATTTTTTAGGTTTTAGAGTCTCTATAAACAATTTTTCTATGCGAATGGCCTATGAACTCTCTAAGAAACATACATTCTCTAAAAATATTTTTTGTCATAATGCATTTAGCATTATTTGCTGAAATTCTTCATTTGTTTTTTGTAGTTCAATGCTCGTAGGTCGTAATAATAATATGCGTATTTAAATCCTTTAGGAATGAACATGAATTACACAATGGGATTCTTCAACTAATATTTTAGAAGATCAGTGAAAAACTAGCGAGGTAACACCAAGGTGGTTTTAAAACAGTATGAGATCAATGCTTCCTAGTTTTTCTTCGGAAAACTTTGAACTTAACAAATATGGCATTTATTTTTTCCAAGGTATCTTTTTAATAGTCATTTGAACAAAGTCAATAATTTGTATCTTCAAAATACGTAATTCTTAGAGTTTGCTAGGGGGATAGAATCATCCAATGACTTCGATCCCTATGCAATGGGCGAGGCTTTTAGGGGTTAGTCTGCAAATCGGTTACTTACTTAAAATCACCCCAAACTCCTGTTTAGCGAGCTGGAGCCCCGGTAAACCCGCTAGGTAGTCGGCAGCTCTGAGGATAGAATATGAGGTTCGATCCCGATGTAATAATCTTTTAGTTAGCTGCAAATCATTACATAAAGGTTTTTTTATAAGGACTACAATTTAACGTACGGTGGATAAGACAAGTCTCTCTTACTGCCGCACTCAGAGACATTTAATTATTACTGAAACCATTCCTTAGTTACGATTTTGTTCCGAAAACAATAGGCTACTTTCCTACTAGTCAAATTCAATACTTTTTTCGAAACGTCAAAAACGATATTTTCTATGAACTTTGTATGAAATAGTGCGTTATGACGTCATAAGTTTTTGACGTCAAATAGCAGACTTATTTCTAGAAATTTAGCTAGAAAAAATCGAAAATTAAATAGTTCATCAAATTTATGAATGAGAGTGTGATTATTTTTTAATATTTTATTGTATTGAAAAGTTGTAATAATTTATTTTTGACCGAGGATAGTACCCAATTGCTAAGGGCTAAGTAACCATTACATGACTCTGAGTATGTATGTGGTTAAAGTTAGAGTTTCTGTTAAAAACCTTACAAAAAGACCTACAATAATCTACAGTTGTAGATCCTGATGTGATGGTGATATCTGCGGGACCAGACCCGTGCGTACAACGCATCGCGTTCCACGCTTCAAAGAGCCATCAGACCACCACAGATGGAGCCCAGTACAGCTGATTCCCGACTCGCAGACTATCTAGGTTACCGGGGCTCCGGCTCGAAAATAGGAGTAGGACGGTGCGGTTTTTAGTCAATAAAAAGCTAATACTTCTTCTCGCCTCACCCAAGGCGGGAGAGGTCATCGGATAATTTTCGCAACTCAAGAAAAAAGGCTGATGATTCTTGAGTGAAGTATAGTAGAGCTAATGAGTTTAAAAATATATTTGTAAAACAAGTTTTACCGCAGCTTCAAAGAGTTTTCATTGAACACTTAAATGGTAAACTATGTCAGTCAATGTAATGCATAGTATTTACATAAAAAAACCAATGAAATAACCATATTATTTGTACTATTTTTATTAGCTTAAAACGTGTACATTGAATTTGAATCACTATTAAATTAATGGCTTTAAAATTTTCGTCACAAAATTACTCTTTCATTTTATTTTATCACAATTATTTGACTAAAATAATTAAGTGTATGATGTTGCTTAGTAGTGGTATCCAGTTTGTTCGTCGAAGGCTTGTTGGGGGGGGTTCTGGTAGGAGCCGGTGTTGGGCGCCAGGTACTGGCGGCTGGTGGCGGCAGACTGCTGGGAGTACTGGCCCTGGTAGTTGGCACCGAAGGAGGTAGGCTGGTACTGCTGAGGAGCTTGGAAACCATTGTACTGCTGCTGGTAGTTTTGGGCTCCGAATCCTGAGAAAATATAAAATAATTAATTTTGACCCAATTTTAATCTTCTGGCCGATAGACGGCTTGCTCCCGTATATTGAAATGATAATGATATCATGAACCAGAATTTTGTTAAAATGGTTCTCAAACCCAAACAATCTATTATAATATTATTTGACAAATATTTATCCTGAAGTACTAAAATATTTTACAACTTTTTGTAGTAAAATATTTTATTTTTGTACCAATAAATGAACGACATTTAATAAGCTATGTGCTTACCGTTAGCTCCAGAAGGTCCGTGGTCAGGGGGCAAGTATTGGTTAGAGGTGGCACCAGGGAAACCGCTGCCAACGTTGGATTCCAGACCATTTCCAGCTCCACCAAATCCAGAGTTACCTCCGAAGGAACCCTGAGCGCCTTGGCCAACTCCTCCTTGGAAAGGAGGGAGGTAGGCGCGTTCCAGGTGCTCCAGGCGAGCTCCAACTGCCACGGCGATAAGGGCGGCGATCACAAACTGTGGAAGTAAGTGAAGTATGAAGTTTTCGTAATATCATCATCACCTTATCAACTATCGGGTGTCCCAAAATTAACGCAAGATTTGAATTTGCCGCCATTTGTGCAGTGAAGTGTTGGCAACCCTGAAAAAAGCAATTTGACAGCTAATAGATTTTCTGATCCTGTTGGGTCGACGTTTGACCGCTATCTCACCTGATGGTAAGTGATGATGCGGCCTACGGTGGAGCACGTCTGCCCATAAGCAACCTATTCACTCGGGCCTTGAAGACACCCAGGTTATACCCATCAGGAAACACAGACTCCGGCAAGGAGTTCCACTCCCTAGCAGTTCGCACAAGGAAGCTTGAAGCGCTTCGTGCGAGTGGGTGGGATATCTACCATGAAGCGGTGACGCCTCGCCGATTGTCTTGTGGTTCGATGATGGAAAGGACTAGGGGAATCAAGTTGTGCAATTCCCCCGCACACTCTCCGAAATGTATCCGGTAAAAAACGGAAAGGCTTGCGACCTTGCGCCTGTGTTCAAGGCTTTGAAGCCGGGCCTCCACAAGCGCATCATCGTTGATGAGCTTCTTGGCACGCCTTTCAATGTGTTCGAGCGCATCCAGCTGGTATTTAGCCGAGCCGTCCCAAAGGTGAGAACAGTACTCCATACATGACCGAACCTGCGCTTGGTACAGGCTCAGCAGTTGTTTTGGTGTGAAGTACCGTCTCACCTTCGAGAGGATACCCAACTTCCTACCAGCCAGATGCGCCTTCGACTCTATATAAGAGCCGAAGTTTAGCGTTGGCGATAGAGTTACGCCAAGAAGCTCTAGATGATCCGATATTGGAACGGATACATTTCGGAAAGTAGGAGCCAGCGGAAATTGACTCCGTTTGGCAGAGAATAGACACGCCTGGGTTTTGGTAGCGTTGAACCTGACCAAGTTGGCGTCACCCCAATCGGAGACCGCCTTCAAGGACGAGTTCAACCGTTCGACCATGGATTCTCTTAGAGACTGGATCTGTGTTCCGCTAGTCCGCGCATCGGACACATACCTTTCAACAACTGTGCTGTCATCTGCATACCCAAAGATACCGGGCTTAAGCAGGTCGTTGATGTGCAGCAAAAAGAGCGTTGCTGAAAGTACTGACCCCTGAGGGACTCCGGCGTTGATACCAAATTGGTCAGACGAGCAGCCATCTATGACTACTCGAATTGACCGATCCCTCAGGAAGTCTGCAATCCATCTGCACAGATCAGCGGGAAGTCCATATGCAGGAAGCTTGCCGATAAGGCTGTCGTGCCAAACCCTGTCAAAGGCCTTCGATATATCGAGAGAGACCGCTATTGCCTCCCCGTGCTTCTCGATGGCCTCGCTCCAAATGTGGGTGGCATACGCAAGAAGGTCCCCAGTGGATCGGTTGCGGCGAAACCCATACTGCTGATCGCTGAGGAGGTCGTTACCTTCAAGGTATGCCAGGAGCCTGTTGTTAAGTACACGTTCCATACTCTTACAGAGTATGGACGTGACCGAGATTGGTCGGTAATTGTTAGGGTCGGCACGACTACCTTTTTGGGCACAGGCTGCACGTTGGCCAGCTTCCATGCAACCGGCACTTGACCAGTCTCCAAGGAAAGTCGAAACAGGCGTGTCAGGATTGGAGACAACTCAGGCGCACAGGTTTTTAAAACCACGGCCGGGATTCCGTCGGGGCCACTGGCCTTGTTCACGTCGAGATTACGCAACGTCTTATACACCTCCTTCTGTCGGATGCGAATTTTCGACATTTTCGTCTCGCATACGTTATTTAGAGAAGGAGGTATAGCGCCACCAGTATCAAGACGTGAAGATTCCGCAAATAGAGAAGCAAACAGGTTTGCCTTCTCTACCGCGGTGTGTGCCAGCGTCCCGTTAGGCCCCAGGAGAGGTGGGAGTGAAGGGCGGCAGAAGTTCGATTCAACCGCCTTGGCCAGGGACCAGAATGCTTTACTACCCGCTGGGTAAGAAGCCAGTTTGTTCCCTATTCGGCCAATGTGGTTGAACCGGGCCATCCGTAATGCCTTTTTGCATGACTTGGCAGCCCTGTTATAGTCTCTCTTCCTCTGAAGAGTGTCGTCAGCCTCACGACGCCTGGCATCCGCCCATGCCAAGTATGCCGCATGCTTTCGCGCTTCAGCACGTCTGCAGTCGGCATCGAACCATGGACGAGTCCCACCGAAAGATGTCGCGTCCGAGAATGGAATGTAGTATTCCATGCCCTGACGCAACACCCCTGTTATGGCATCCGCACAAGCTGACGGGTCCTCAGTAGAGAAGCAGACAGGCCGCCAAGGATAGGATGCAAAAAAGGATCGCATCCCATCCCAATCTGCTGACTTGTACCGCCACATCCGCCGAGATCCTCTGGGACAAGGATCCGGTGGGGAGTACGTGGATACGGATTTCACCAGACAGTGGTCAGAGCTACCCAAGGGTGAAGATACTGACACCGAGTAGCTGTCTGGATCAGTTGTCAGCAGAAGGTCTAGGCAGTTGGCAGTGTGCGAGTCGACATCGGGCACCCTTGTGGCCTCCTGGACCAGCTGGGTCAGGCCAAGCGTTAGCGCAAGCTTACGCATTTCCCTCCCAGCATGGTCAGTGCACTGGTATGGGAACAGCCACTCCTGGTGATGGGCGTTAAAGTCCCCCAGTAACACCAACTGGGCCGAAGGGTACCTCTGCCGAGCCGCATCCGCCGTCTCCACAAGGTGCTGCGCTAATCTGGTCGTCTCCAAATCTCCGCTGTGCGACCGGTAGACACAGGCATAGAGGATTTTCTCTATGCCTGTGTCCACCAGTATCCACAAGGTTGAAAAACTGGGGTCCTCAAAGTTTCGGAGACGCCGGTAACAGACGCCGTCTTGGACGTATAGGCATACGCCTGCACGGGGAACGAAATTGTGCTCCAGAGAAAAGCCTGGGTAGTTCAGGTATGATACGTCCGACGGACATCTGATCTGGGTCTCCGAGAGAAACAAGAGCGTTGGGTTCTCGGTCTCCAGATGGTGATGGACCGCATTGAGATTTGAGTGCAAGCCTCGGATGTTGGAGAGGTGCACTTTGAGGGAGGAGTGCAGCCGCTGTTGAACCCTTTTCTTAGCTCTCGTTTTCATTATCGTAAATAAGTTGCTGAGAGGATGGCAGTGAAATGTTCCCCCACACAGGCGACCCCAGACGCGCACTGCAGTTAGCCACATCAATGGGAGGCCAGCCTGGAGACTGCGGGGACGCCCGAGCCCCCCCACGTAAATCCATCGGGCCCTCTCTTCCGGTCGCCAACCGGCACGATGGCGTATACGTGGGATTTTTCGCTAGATGGCGGGGCAGCCTTTCACGTGTGGCTAGCACGCTAATTGGGCCCCCAACTATCTGCGGTCGGCCAGCGGTGCACCGTGCCTCGGATCCCGCTACCCTCCGCGACTGGCCACCCGATGCAGCCACACCAGCGCGCGCCAGATCGGTCTACCCATAGTGAAACAAACATTTCGACCCATCCTCTCGTGCGGCGTCACCGAGCATCGTGGCGGAACACGGCTAGGCCGCTTGGCGACACGGTTTTGCTCGGTGGGTGGTTATAATGCCGTCGGCCGAAACCTACCACCTGAGTGTCACCTGTTTAGCACCACCCAGAGGCCACGTGTAGGGGTTCAGTTTTTTAAGGGTGCTCTCCTACGGACGAGGGTGACTCAGCCTCCAAAAAATGGAGCGTTACACGATAGAACAACGTGTCTTCATTATTAAAAAATATTTCAAAGACATTTCCAGGTCGTGTACTCTCTCGTTTTGGTGATCAAAATTGACCTCCTAGATCGTGTGATTTAACACCATTAGACTTCTTTTTATGGGGTTATTTGAACTCACAAGTCTATGTCAACAAGCCCACAACCATCCGTGCATTAAAAGAGGAGATTCAACGCTGCATCAACGAAATTCAGCCACATTTATGCAGAATGGTCATGAAAAATTTAACAAAAGAGTGCGCTTGTCTCGCAGAGCCGTGGAGGCCATTTGTCCGATGTGTTATTCCACACATAACCCTATCCTATGTACTTTACGAATCAATAAAAATATAACTATCAAAAGACTAAAAACGGCGTTTTTTATTTAATTCAAATCTTGCGTTAATTTTGGGACACCCTATATAACATGTCTTCTGCTGAATATAAAGCTCCCCAATGATTTTCTGATCCTGTTGAAAGCGACTTGCATCAAGTGGCTCAATTTGACTCAATTTTTATAATATCGTTAGTCCACCTTGTTGGTGAACCTCCTGAGCTGCGGTGGTTTTGTATAGAACTAAGATAAATGGGAATGATAATAATAGTACAAGTTTTTGAATCGATTTAGAAAAAATTAATTTAGAAAATGTTAAAAGTGGGCATTTTTATCTGCTGAATTATACAAAAATTGGTTCTATTTGCATGCCTGATTTAAATCTAAAAAAGTTACATTATTAATATTTGATGTAACAATATGAGAATCACTTCTATTGTTTTAACTTCACAGAGAAATAAAATAAAATCAAATAAATAAAAAAAATTACCAGTTTCATGTTTCTTGTTTGATCTAGGTTGGTACACTCAAAGCAAAATGGTTGAAGCTCAGATTGGACTGTGATACTGTGAGTCGACTGACCCATTATATACCATCTGCTGTCGATCCTGAACACACGCGCGTGACGTCATTTTATAGCTCACATAATAAACCATAGCTATGATACCTCGTATAATTAAATTGAGGCAGTTTTATGCTACCAAACGTGATCGACCTCGTATGTCAAAATTTCTCTTTAAATCAAGGATTTTATTGTTTATACACGAGGATGTTTACAGTAGTCGTGACCCTAAAGTAGGTGATGAGTCCATGTCTATTTACAGTAGTAATAAACTGTTTGAATTTAATTAGTTTGGACAAAATGCTAAGATTCAATAGATTGATGAGCACGAAGTATGAGGTTCGGGATTTGCTAAAATTTGTGTTCTTTGTAGTGGGATCTGGAATTATTATGCTATGAGTTTGTCATAGTCAAATTACCTTAGTATACTGGAGAACTGTTAAATTAACCGACAATGTTGATGTGATGTGAATGTTCCATTCAATTAGAAATTGGTTACTGATCATGGGCCCTCTTATTAATATACTAGCTGTTGCTCGACCAACTGCTGACAGAATTTGGGATTTTAATTTTTTCCTAAATAAAGTATTCACTGCTGAATACATCAGCTATATGCCAATAAAAGTCCCGTAAAAATCGGATGACCAATTTCAGAAGCTAGCCGGAACAAACAGACAGACATTTCAATATTGCAAACTGACACCGCAATTTTATTTATTAGTCCAGACTAGATAAATTTATCCAAGCCTGAATCTTATTAACGAAAATTTAATTTCATCTAAAACCACATGTCGTTGCAATATCGAATCCCTATTACATGTCGCTATGTTTTTGGATAATTATGTTCTTTTATAGAAAATAATTATGTCTTAATCACCCAAGATATCTTTATTTGATTGCATGTTCATTATAAATTGTATAATGAGATGAATGGTACAACATTTATATTCTAGTATTATTTACTTCTATGAGTACAGTCAGAGTAAAACACGGCGGAGCTTTAGTGATTTGAATAGAAAATTAAGTTTTAATAACTGTGATAGAGCCAAAGCTAAATACATTCTTTTTACTTTGTCTCTCACTAGAATCTTGTCCTGTGTCGTGGCTGCGTTTACAAACAAGTTCACAGACACATCGGGTCTGGGTAATACAAACAAACAACAATTTGTGGATCAGGATGTTTTCTCACGATGTTTTTCTTCACAGTTTGTCACTGGTGTCTAAATAATCTTGAAAAGTACATTTAAGTCGGAAAAAGTTACATTAGTAGTTGCCCTACCGAGGGCATAGGTTTCGATCGCCCTTATGCATGAGAAGCAGGCGTCTTAAATAGCTCCTAGATAAAAATAATTAATTGGTAGTCAGTTTTCTTTGAATGAATATAATATTTTATTTTAATATTCATTTTAACCTCTTGTCCACCGGTATATGAGACACTACCGAAAACACATTGTGTTTCGCGTAGATATATCAGGGGTTAATATTTTATTTTTATCCCAATTTATACATAGTACTTTATTTTTGTTTCTGCCTGTACATACACATGTGTATATTATACCTACAAAATACTCCTTTGATCGCATAGTATGTTAAAAGAGCTACAACTAATTGATTTTCATTCACCACAGTCATTAATATTTGGACACGGTTCGTATCAAACAAAATATTACGTTTTTATTGTAAGTTTTTTTGTAAATAAACACCTGCCTTATAATCGTTCGCCATCTTTACTCGTGTTTTTTTTTTCTTTTAATTCTTATACATACTTTGTAGTTTTCGACTGTGTAGTTATAGGGTTCTTTCATTAAATGTCGGTGAAGTTTTAAAGTATCTTCGAGTCATGTTTATTGCAGTTTTAGTTTGTTTTGCATATTACATACACACTTAATACAAGCCTTTAGCGTTTGATATTTTATAGTACCCTTAGTACGAGTTTGCTTTACGTTGAACGAAAACGAAACGAAAGTGCGTTCGGCGCTCTGATTGGCCGATGCGAATGAACCAACCAATCAAAGCACCGAACGCGCTCTCGTTTCGATCTCGTTCAACGTAAAGCAAACTCGTACTAAGCCCTCAAATCGCCCACTGTGCAGTGTGCAACGCCTGTTACGGCTACAGCACATTCCAAGACTGTGTTTGGCCTACGGAATCTTTAGTCCGTGAATGAAAATCGCACTTTGCTATAACTTTTTTTATAATTCATTAATGACGTAGATTCAATCAAATTTCAAAGTACGTATCGATTCATCAATCGTATCCTTTGTATATAAGCGAAATACATACAATAAATTGGCTTGTTGAATAATCTCAAAATTGTGGCCAGGTGGTTTATATTTTCGGGTAAATTTAGTTTTTTTTGTGTTTTCTTAATTAAATATAGAAACTGCTGTCATGTGAACCGATAATAATAATAAGACTAAAGATAAAAATAGTTTATTTTGCAAATATGTGTAATACAAAAAAGTGGAGTTTAGTTACATAGCGAACTCACCCATACTCTATCAAGCTCAGCTATATTTTAACAAATTATAGTAGTTAAAAGTTCAAGTCAAAGTTAAATAAAAGAAAATAAATACATATCAGAAATAAAAAGATAAAGAAAAAAATCTTGTTTATTGCAAAATTAAATACAAACAAAATATTTAAACAAAAAGTCACATTAACAGATACAATGTTAAAAATTATAGTTAAAGCTATTTAGCTTTTAATAAAAACAATTCGTAAGTATAAGGCCATCATCGTCAACAGCTCTTGGTATAGCTCATTATACGGTTCCTTCACAGATTTCATAATCTGTTACACATTAAATTGAGTTACTTGAGACAAAACATTTATATGGACGACATTAGATATTAAATCGACAATAACATTAATAACTACACGATTAAACGTAAACCTTACATTCACTTAACACAACATAATAAAACAATTTCAAAACTCAATCAGATCGTCAAATGAAACAATACTTAGCTGTAAAGCGATCAAAGTGAATTTGTGAAAGACTTCTGCGATTGCACTTCTCTAGGTTTTAAGAACTTAGGAATCGACAACAGTTTAATATCGATACAAATGTTACATGTATCTTGATCACGATACGCATGGATAAGGCTAAATATGATCTTTAAATTTTATGTGTATTATGCCCTGACGGTTTATTCACTGTTTTATTAAATTTAATTTAGATCACAACAATGAAAAATTAAGTGTTACATTATTTTCATATCCGCATTTCGGTCTCCTACTACAGTAATTGAATTTTATTCTTTACTAACTTCTGCCAGCGGCTTCACCTATATGCAAGTGGGATAAATTTAATATCCTATCACACACGTCAGCTCATACGTTCAGTAGTTTCAGCATGATAGACGTCCAAGCAATCAAACAAAAAAACATTTTAGCATTGATAATATTAGTGTGATGATGTGATCATTATCGTCTTGTAATTGTCCTTTGCACCTTCTCACACGGAGAAAGAATGCATCATCATCATTTTGACAAATAACCTTACAAATTATTTCCTTCAGTAAGTCAGTGGTTTTTAAAACTAACGTGTCAGGATTCAAAATCGCACCTGAACATAAGTTCAGAAGCAGGCAACTTAATTATTGCTTCCATTGTGATCTTGGGTTTACTTAATTGAATGTACATACAAGGCATGTAAAGTTTTCTAGTAAATCTGATTCATTGGTTATCAGAGCAAGCTCATCTCCACGTACCGTACGAGTGCAACCTTGGCGTAATTGAAACAAGGGCAGGTTAACAATAAAACATACATTCTTTTTTAATATTGTATTATGAGTATGTTTACTTATTATGTATCATTATGCTGCTATTTTGGAAGGTGTAAGTAATGTATAATGGAGGTGTCGTTCACCTCATAGAAGACGATTACTACTCCTAAACATAAAACAAATGAATGAATTGACTGCAACTAGAAAATATTTTTAGCTGGTAAACCCAAGAGTGACAATGATACAAAAATATAACTGATGCCTTTTTGAGGGAGTGATTCAAATGTACAATCGCGTTAAATTATGGAGTTGGAAAAGTGGGGAACTTAAAACATTGTCCGCGGTGTATGAAATATGTATGCTTTATTTCCTACTACATGTATATAATTTTCTAGGGCAGATTTAATAAGTGGGTATAATTCTACATGTGTATAACTTTCTCGTTCTGTCTGTTTGTGTCCTTTTGGGCATAATATGTGTTTAACAAAACGCGTTAATCGCAGAATTATTCAAATTGCACATTTACAACGTCCTTCAAGGCATCGTATAACAATTCTGTTCGCTCCCTTTCATCTGTATCGCATCAGAACAGAAAGTAGGTACTCTAGTTTTGGTATTGTTTTTTCAAGTAAAACTACAAGGCTTCGATACGATGTCATCCAATATTATTACTCTTAATGAGTTTCAACTTTATACGTACACATATAAAAGTCGAAGGGACCGTTGGATGCGACACAGTTTGCTTTTTGTAGTGAAAACTTGAAGACAATAATATGAAACTGGTGCGTATTGGGTTTACAGAAAAATAAATAGAAAAACAATTTGAATACAACAATTTTTAAATATATGTATATCAGTAAACAAAAAATTTGGCTAACAAACAAAGCAAATGACTATTGCATGGTAGACATATTGGCTGGGCAATCCACTACTGCACATATCCTAAGTTTGACATCCACCATAGAACAACTCTATGTGTAACCGCGAATAATTTTTTTCCGGAGCTGCTTACAATCAACTTTGGAAATCAATCTCAAAAGTAAAATATTTTTTTTCCTAAGACTTATTTGCCTCGAAAAGCTTTAATATTATTTTCGTTCCTTTTGCAGTTAATCATCACCACACTCTTCGCTTTGGGAGCGGCCCAAATCCCATCAAGAAACTACATCCCACAGAATCAAGGTCACGGAGGACAGGGTGGCTTCCAAAGTTACCATGGATCCCAAATAGACCCTGGCTTCAATCTTGGAGGAGGTGGCAATGGAAACCGAAGACCTCAACAAGATGCTGAGAAGAATGCTGCTACTTTGAAACAAGATCAGGATGTTGGTGAAGATGGAAGTAAGTATTCCTAGAATATTACTGATTTTGAAGCTGAGCTGATAGTATTAGAAGTCATTGCGTGAAGATGACACCTTACGCGACGTCTTGCGTGAGCGATCTAGACACGAAGGCAATTCGGTGCGACGCGGTGCGAAAACAACAAACTGTCAACGACGTTGATCAGTCAGTTGAATTGACATGGCTTACGTGACCAACCGCACTTGGGATGCGGTGAGCGATCAATTGGCTTGGTCACACCGCATCGCATTGAATTCGCGTGTCACCGCACCGCTTCGCTTCTATATCGCTCACCCTAGACGTAGTGTTAGTCTAATTTCTAATTTTAGCCGATTTGAGAATTATTGGATAAATTTAATCCATTTTTAACTAAAAAAATAAATGTGGTTTAAGTGCGATCGATTTAGGCATTATTTCGATTTTGATTATTGAGCAAAGTTTACTTTACGAGTATAAGTAATTTCTGGATTTTAAACTATCTAAGACTGGTTGGTCATCTCTTTATTTATTTATTTTCAAGTAACATGACTCATAATTTTTATTAATAACAATTTAGGCATGATTTAATATCTGTGTAGAGAATTGTACGCCATTGAAGTCAATGAAGTACATCATCAAAATGTGAAGGGATTTTTAAGCTATAAAATAACCATAAATATTCCCATTGAACACCCATCGTATTAATTCGTATTGTTTACTTCAATATTGTGATCGCCCAAAGCCAAACGAATGAAGGCATTATTTTGAGTTCGTGCCTCGTTTGTAGTTCACGAAACAATAATGAAAGTGCCCTTGTGATAATCTTCATATGTCAAGGTTCTTCATTCTCATACGTGAATATTCTAAATTAGTTCATTTGCGTTTTCTTGTTATACTACAAAAGCTCCTATTAATACCTGTTTGTAGAATAGGTGATGTAAATAACACTGTAAGGTTTTCTAGTAAGGTGTCTTTTACAATGTCTGACTTCAAAGATATAGTAGATACCTATATCAAAGGGACTATGATATGTGTAATTGGTTATAGTGAGTAGTATTTAACTCAAAAACACGATGAGATTAAAGTAGGTTTATTATTTTTTTCAATAGTATCAATCCTTTTGTAAGAAACCACTATTACAACATGAATAACTTATTCCAATCTCCCCGTCAATTTTTTTTTCATTGGAGAATGTCATCTAATTCCTTCTCCCGCCTTTGGCGGGCGAGACGCAGTGTCAAACTTTTACTGACTTAAAACCATCCCTTATCCTACATCTGCTTTTGAGCCAGGGCTCCGGTAAACCTGCTAGGTAGTCGCAGCTCCAGAATTAATTATTCTACTTTACTATTGTTCATCTCACTCCATAGGCTATCACTTCGGCTTCGAAACTTCAAACGGCATCCGAGCGGAAGAAGCTGGTAACCCAGCCCAAGCCCAGGGTGGATTCTCCTACAAAGGTGATGATGGCCACACCTACACCGTCACGTACACCTCGGGAGAAGGTGGTTTCAGACCTCAGGGTGAACACCTACCAGTTCCACCTCCCACTCCTGAAGCCATCCTAGAAGCTTTGAGGAAGAATGAACAGGATGAAGCTGCTGGAATCTTTGATGATGGTGAGACTTTTTTGATGACTCTTTGCTACTCAAGCAAAAGTTTATGGTTATATGCAACGTCACCCTTTCAAGCAGCAGAGTGCACCTGCACAGTTACGAAATGTGATGCCACTATACAAGGTACATCCACTTTTCACCATTTGTGTTATAACTCCCATGTAATAGAGAGTGAGCCTATTGCCTAACCTTTTTACTGGGTACAAATCCAGACTCCGTGCCACTACTGAATTTTTTTTGGAAAACCGAAAAAAGTCCTGTATTACTTTGTCCGAACCGAGAATCGAACCCCAAACCTCTTGCCTGGTAGTCACACTTGGGACCTTTCGACCAACGAGGAGGAGTTTATGATCTTTATCTTTCTTTAATTTCCAGGTAAATACCATCCAGAACAACATGGAGGCGGTCAGCGCAACGGGTTTGGATCTGCGAATCACCAGGGAGGCTTCAACGCCAACAGTGGTTATCAATACTAATTTGATAACCCTATTCATTGTATTTGTCAATGCATTGGATTTTAAAATCTATGATAAAGACAATAAGTATCAATTTCCTAAATCTAAATGAGGTTCTCATATCCAAAATATTGACAAATGCAATAAAACTGCAACAAAACTGATTTTTGACTGTAATTTATAGTCATTAGATGTAGATATTAGTAGTAACACGATGTTAATGTATAGAAAATGTGAATAAAAATGTAAGAATGATATTATAAAGAAGATCACAGCAATCTAAGATTTTCATTTAAATATCCTACTAGAACAACCTGTATGATGAAAGATTATAAAAAAACGCAAGCGCATGAACGGGTAGCTCCATCTATGTTTTGAACCACGAACTAATTTAGTTTGTAACTGCCATATAACCAGACCAGAGGTCACTTGTAAGGTGAAGCTTTGTAATGTTCATAAACGAATTGATTTAGTTTGTAGCTACCTTCTAATTTGACTAGAGGTCGCTTTTAGAGTGAAAAACAAAGTAATAAAGACTGCCTCATTGGTCGAGTGGTCGCAAGTGCGACTGCCGAACAAGGAGTCTCGGGTTCGATTCCCGGCTCGGGCAAAGTATTACTGAGTTTTTTTCGGTTTTTCAAAACACAAGAAGAACATATAAAAATTAGTCATCTACCCTATGTCACCGTGTACCTTTTACCCCGAAACCTTCTCCTGCTTTCATTTAAAGATTATATCTTTTAATAATTCTTTTAATAATTTCTCTAATTCACATACCGGCCTCATCTAGCTATTTGAAATATTGACGTGTAAAAGTGTTATTTTATAATCTATTTACAGAAAAATAAATATAATTTATCATCATTTATCATTTACATAAACATCCCACCCCGCTAACTAAAATACCTGGGTTTTTAAGGGTGGTGTTAAAATCATCCAATGACTTCTCCTGCCTAGGGCGAGGCGAGAGCAAATATTAGACCCTTATTGACTGAAAACTAGGTATGTCATTCCTACTCCTGCTTTTCAAGCCGGAGCCTCGGTAACCCGCTAGGCAGTCCGCGCAGGAATGGGGTGTTTTTTTTGCCAGTAAGAGTCTGACACTTCCTCTTGCCTCGCCTAAGGCAGAAGAAGTCTTAGATGATGTCCCCTCTTAAAAAAGTGTAATATCAGATGAGATGATTATGTTATTTCTTAGAATGTAAACTTAAACCTCATGTCAAGGCCAGAACGAATGTTCACATAAGTTACAAAAATAACTCATTATAATAATATCTAAATCTTTCGCAAAAACAACTATTTTTTGCACTGCTAATCTCTAAATCTTCTAAATTAGGTATGAGCACGTGTGATGCAGTGTTGTGTAAGAATGTTAGATTATAAGATTGTATAATATTCCGCATTTTGTAGTCAACAATGTAGGTGATTTATCTATTGAATAGTTTTGTTCACAGTAGTTGTTGTAAGAATGATGAACTGATATTCTCTCCTAATATTCCTTATATAATATTCCTTATATTAGGAGAGAATATCAGTTACTAAAATAATAAAAGGAGAGAAATAAGCTATTCTAAATGATTGTCATTGATTGGCAAGTTGAAGTGATGAGAATCAATGACCATTGCTGAAGAAGAGCCATCGCTCTACACGACATTTGTCCTAATGCAGTCTAATGTGAAGTCTAAATGCGGATATCATCGTATCCGCAAGATGGCTGGCAGTGGCTGGATGTTTGTAGAGTTGAAGATCAAGGTCAGGAGGCGTGCTATTGAAGAAGCCTATGGCCTACTGCTGTCTTCCGAAACGGATTTATGGAGATAATGGAGTACATAAGTTAAACTTTTGAATGAAAGTTTTATAACAGGTAAATAATATGGCAGGTAAAGCACCTTGTAAAAGGTGCTCTGTGCTGATACAGATTCGATTAGAAGATTATTGTAAATAATGATTAGATTAAATAAATTATTTTGATAACTATACACTATTTTAAGTTGGAAAATACGGAATCAAAATCATTTAACCATTAATATAATTTAAGTTTTTAATGATAACTGCACCAAGAGTACCAACTGTTTTGGTATTAAAATTTCTCTATATTGTAACATTTTAGATCTGGAGACTTTATCTCTCACCAAAGTAAAATAAACGCGAAAGATTAGGGTGGCCCGGCGGTTGAACACCCACTTCTCATGCATGAGAGTGAGTGCGAAACCTACCATCGGCAAGTACCAAAGTGACATGTACTTTCTAATATTATTTAAACACCAGTGACAAATCTGGGCTTATAATCTCTAATTATATTATAAGTTCGAAATTGCCAACCCGCATAGAGCAAGCGTGGTGAATAATACTCAAACTTTCTTCGTATGAGAGGAGGCCTTTTGTCAGCAGTAGCCACTTATAGGCTGATGAGGATGTGATGTGATCAGGGTATAATTTATTGAATAGTATGTACACGATAAATAATATATTTTGTGCAAATGTTTTGATTAGTCAAAGAAACTTAATTAGTACGAAGCATACGTTAGTTTTGCAACCAAATATTTCTTTGCTAAAGTATTTAGAATCTCCTCAAAATAAAATGTAATTTTATCCCATCACTTAGATTTAGTTTAGACATAATAATCTTTTGTATAGGTAAACAAGGAAAACAAGAAAGTAAATTATAGAAAAAAGTATAAGATTTTTATTCATAGAATAAATAAGTCGCATCCTTCACAACGCACTGGTAACCATTATGACTATATCAGATTACACATACTACGACACTTTCCTATTATCATACTCCATTTTAATTGATATCCTTTAAAATTTTAATATCTGTAAGCATATTTTGTTAAACGAAAAAATACAGAGCTTAATGTAAAGAAATTAAACATTTAGAAAAGTAAAGTCAAATATCACAATTAAAACCTTCACAAAATGTACTTACAGAAAAGCCTCATTAAAATTAAGTAAAGCATGTTTCGTGTCATCTCATTCTGCACTTGTTTTACCGTCAAATTACAACACTGCGTTACTAGTGTGCGTGTTTGACCTTCATATTTTTGAAATGCGAACACCAATTAGATCGTTGCGCTACACGTGTGCGTGTAATGCAAATGGCACAAAAGTTGCTCTACTTATATTTTTTTGTTTTATAAAATGAAATATAGCTAAATACTGATATGTTATGGTCGTGCTTAGTATTTGTAGGATTGTCTGTAGCTAGCCTGTGCTCTCGCGAACTGTTGGGGCTGTTGGTAGGCGGCGCCAGCGCTGGCGACGTCTCCGTATTTGCCGGGGTTGTATTGACCTGGAATTACAAAGTAGAATCATTAAATAAAAATGTAGTATTATGTACAAAAAGTAATGTTTCATAAATGTTTTATAACTTTTTTCAAAACAAGTTGAATTAAGTTAGTACCTAACATTGTTGGTGTGCTTATTGTTAAATAAATAAATCAATTTTCGTAAGTAATGTTTTGTCCCATTACATAATACTCCTACAATCACCATACAACTATAAATAATTCTTAACTACATTAGACAATAGTCCATAAATTGCTGTGGTAATTAGAAATTACACAGCAACACTTTAAATCATATTTCTAAGTAACGATAAAACATGTTGACAGTATTCGCCTAACATAATAAATTGCCATAAAACATTATGAGTGTATTAAACTTAAGTTCAAAGCTTTCGTTCGTTATTTTGATCGATTACTAACATCGTAAATGTTACAAGATTGCAACAAGACTGTGTAATGTAACATTACTGTGTTGTTAAATAAATGGGCTGCACACTATCTTGGAATTAGCTATAATTAGTTGGCATTTGAGTTTTATGGAAGAGGTGAGGAAATGTTGTTAAGACGGTTTGACAGAATTAAAATAGAATTGGTAGGAGCCTTTGGTGAGATGATAGGGAGTATCAGACACTTACTGACTAAAAATTACCCCATTCTTATTTGTGCTCTTCCAACCGGAGCCCCAGTAACCCTATAGGTACTTAGTCCGAAACTTCGGGTAGGATTGGTAGTATAGATTGTGATATGTACATATTATACTTAGAAGACACACCTATTTGAATATACAGATATGCAAAATGCAAATACAAACAGCTACTTGACTCCTATTTAAAAAATAAACATACATCCAATGAAGCACAGAAACGATTAACTACTTAATACTAAATTAATTTAATAATTTCAAGCCAAAACTAGTATTTCTACACATCCGGCTAGACAATAAGAAATAAATACAACTTAATTTCGCGAATTTCAAAGCCGCGACCGTCCATCGCGAATCGGCACACAGTGTACATGACCTTAGAATCTCCGTGGGACAATCCCTTCACTGCACTGACCTATTGTTCAGTAACACAGTAGCTATTATCCTCCACCAACTCATGTTCCCGTAGATTATCGATAACAACTTTAATCACACAACAATGTACGCAAAACTCAACCTTGTGCTTCAAGGCATAGAACCTACCACAACTGTAATTTAAAATTGGTAGGAACAATCGTAATAAAGTATGATTGTTAAAGGAAATTGGACTTTGTGTAGTTTGGAATTAAGTGTAAAGGTGAAGTAAATGTAGATTGGTCATAGTGAGGGGTCATTGAGTAACTTCAAAGGTCAGTGTACTAGTGCAAGTGGTTACAGGTGAATTAGTTATACTACATTATGGGTATCGATAAATTATTGCAACTTTATTCTATTTATGGATACGTGTTAGTATTGCATAGAATTTTAAAACTTATGTTAATAGCATAGAACTACATTTTATCTACAGAATGTGTAATTTCTATCTTCTTAATTTAAGACGAGATACTTAGGGCTTATCCAAAGAGGGAGTTTACTAAGAACAATACCCTTAGTACGAGTTTGCTTGAAGAGCGCCGAATGCAAACCCATACTAAGGGCGCTGATCCTGAAACTTCATAATCCCTAAACCACAACAAAAAACTTCAATATTTAAAACCCACTAGTTTATCAAACACTATAAAATAAATCACCAACAACAATTATTCCACAACGTGTCTACAAAGGCATTTAAACACGCCGCCCAGTGTAATGTAATTGAGTGACATTTCCCACAGATACTCCGAACTATAGAGTACTAATAGCAGCCATTAGTCTGCGTCTAGGAGTGCCTTCTAAAACAATTTGCTTGTTAGATGTTACTAGAATTATTACTAAAGCTGAAGCCATTGTTGCATTTCGTAACGTGGAATTAAGTTGTCAAGAGCAACCATACGCTAGATATCACATTTGTTGAATGTTGACTCTCAGTGAGGAAGATAAAGATTATAGTGTTACTGTTAATTTCTAGTTAAAATGGCAACTCATATCGAACCAATGATTGGCAGTATCCTTCCTCTATCGTTCCTTATCCTAGTCTACAAAAATCACTCAATACTTTAACAAAGAAAGCTTTTGACTCAAATCATTCTCTATTCACACCTTATCTTCTATTAACATCTATCAAATCTTATACAAAGTTGAACTCACCATCATCAATGATGCCAGCAGCCTCATCACGAGCGTTCTGCTCCAGAGCCTTCAGGATCTCTTCAGGTACTGGGGGAGGAGTGGGGATGTGAGCACCCTGGGGTTGGAAACCACCCTGACCGGCAGCGTAGCTGATGGAGTAGACCTGGCCATCATCACCGGTGTACTGGAAGCCACCCTGAGCCTCGATACCGTCAGCCTGGAAGATTGAAGAGTGGTTTTTAAGAATGAGGAACTTTAATGGCTTTTATTCATAAGAGTGAAGTTCGCTCTCAACTGTTTCAAGCCGTTTTGGGGAACAACTCGGATAAATAGATAATTGTTTGGTAATATACGTTATGTTATACCGTGAAAGCATAGGAAATATTATAATGAAGTCACTTAAATTAGAATCAAGTGTGCCAGTTATTGCCATATTTAAAACCTATGGAGTTATTTAAATTCCAAATACCTCTGTAAAAACTATTTGTCTAATATCACTTTCACGACAAACTAACCGATCATTTAGTTTACATTTAACATTGATCTCAGAAGATGGATGGTCTAAATAATGATTATTATCTAAATGTCATTACATTGCAATAATAATGGATGCGTAGTAAATTATACTATTACACGTACTATTATTACGTTATTTGAGTAACGAGGTTAATAGAATGAGTTACATTTACTATTAAATATGACCCTGGCATTTTGTGGTATTTCTGGAAGGTCAAATTGTTGACCTTACAATCTTTGTTTTAATTTGACAAATGGATTTGGATGAACTTCTGTGTAGTTATACTTTAAGAGGTTATTTATCAAAACACTATTGTAATAGTAGTCAATAGGTTCATGTTATTACATGGGACTTATAACACAAATGGTGAAAATTGGGTAGTAAGGTGCACCTCTGCCTACCCCTTCCGGGATAAAAGGCGTGACGTTGCAAAGTATTGTAATAGTAAAATTGTCATCACAAGAAACTTTTGATCTAAACGATTTTTATTCTACACCTACAAATAAAATCTGCAACTTAACATGAAACTTCAATATTATGAATTAAAGTTCATGAAGCAAGAAAATACTAGTCAGAGACATAAAATATTATTATGCTACTAAGTTTCTGAAAATGGTAATAACAATAAAATGCAATGATGCAGTTATTTTGTCACGTAAGCACTTAAACAGCTTATAGTTTATTTTGAAATGAGACGAGTTAAGTAATATATAACTTAGTTCAATAAGTTCTAGCTTTCAATGAGGAAATTAATTTCAACTTTCAAGTTCAATGTTCAAGTAATAAATATGTTTCTCATTTTCTTGTTATTTATGTATCTGATCTTGTACCCTTAGTGTGAGTTTGCTTTACGTTTATAGTAATCGAATCGAGCGCGCATTCGGCGCTCCGATTCGCCGGCTCGAATAAACCAACCAATCAGAGCGCCGATCTCGTTTCGATTACTTTAAACGTAAAGCAAACTCATACTAAAGATACTGTATGATTCTCTAATCTATAGTGTATAACAATTTGAAACAACAAAACACATCACTCTTTTTATGGGCATTCGAGTAATAAGAAACTTCAATAATATTTTTCATAACTGACATATTAAAATATGGCTTGGGATCTTTACTCCCGGAAGAAAAAGAAACAGTTTATCGTTAATATGAATTCATGATTCAGTCTGAAAAGCACTCAACGCAAATGAAACCGATTTAAAAAACACGTAGGTTATATTTTAAAATTATCTGTAATTATGAAACCTAAGTTCAATTCCTGGTTCAGGAAACAACATGCAATATTGCTATAATGACGAATACGTCGTCATGTCATGATATTGACAGCGAAAGAAAGATATCATCATTCGCTGTCAATATCATTCTGAAATAGCACTAGTATAAAATCGAAAGTACTTAGTTACAACTATTATTATTTAATAATAAACTTGACAGAGATGGTTCTAAATAATAAAACTTATATTATGAGTTATTGACTCATACAGGCTGAAGTATTTACTTTCATATTTATGTAAGAGTTCATATATTAGTCATTTATACTCGTATACTTAAGAAAGCGTGCTTAGCTCATATATTTGTTAATCATAGAAGAGTTAGCATTCCAATAAAGTTTTTATTTTGTAATAGTTAAAGTTCAAATTGGATTTATGATCTTATTATTATGCGTGCAGCTGTAAAGCATGGTTCAATATTTTACTAGATAGCTAAATTACTAAATTTTATGTCTTTAATATTCTTAGAAATTAAATATTTATTACGGATGTCATAATTATTATACATTGGCATTAAGGATATAATTTAGAATTTAGAATCAACACTAATATATAAAGCTGAGGAGTCGGTTTGTTTGAATGTACAAACCTCTGAAACTACTGGTCCGATTTCAATAATTATTTTTGTGTTAGTTAATGCATTTATTGAGCAATTTAAAAGGAGCCGAGCACAGGAGGATTAGCTAGTACAACATGAGCATTTTTAAACAAAATATTTAAAATCACGACCTTTACAGTCTTTTTTCGGTTAAATTAACACCTTATTTCTCTGTAATCCGTGCATTCTAAAGCGATTGATCAGCAGATGACCTAGTAATCTTTTTCCGAATGGCTCGCCCATGTGGAGTCTGGGAGGCTGGTGTAAAGGGCAACGGCCGGCAAAAGGTCACTATTATGCAAATACTTGCGGTTTCAAAGTTATTAGGTCCGTTTGTCCATTTGTCAGTCTAGTTAGTGTGTTTTGTTGGTGGTTTTATTGTGTTATATTTTAGTCTAAGTAGTATATACCTAGCATTTTTCGTCTCCATTTGCCTAGATATTTAATAACATTAAAGATACCTTTTAATTATTCTCATAAAGGTAATTTCAATGAGGTACACAAAATTATATTCTGTATACTTTGATATTGTGGGTTACAGACCGCAAGCCACAAATCATTAGAAATAATTATTGATTAAACACTAAAGTGTTAATAGAAACTGCATTAAAAACCGCCAAGCAGTTTTGTAGATCCAAACACACAAACGCGTATTGCTGTTTTGTTTTGCATAGGAGAGTTTTGGTAATATATTTTTATCTCCTTAGTTTATACCCCAATATCTTAAAAAATGAAAAATATAGCTAACCGTCTCATTGAACACAACTTATTAATAAAATCAATCATATTTTAGTTAAATACTTGTTGAATTGATTTAAAATATTGTCAGACTTTTACAATTCTTATACCACATTATAAGTTTAGCAACCAGCTGTTCATGTTGCTAATTTATTTCATTAAGTCCAATGTAACATGAGATTAGACCACCCATGGTAATTTAAGTGTCGCAACTATATATAAAATTGAAAGGATGAGTAACATTCACTTTTGTGCTAATAACATTAGGTTTTTATCAAAAGCCTAGTCTAGCCATCACTTTGGCAATGTCTACTTATTTGGTGTCATTTTCTTTCAAGGTTTGAAAGAATAGACGGCATGTGGGAAGTATGTTAATCTTACTATAAATATAATATTGTAAAAGCGAAAGTTGGTGATATTGTGTGTTTGTCACGTCAAAACGACTGAAAGCATCGTAATGAAATTTAGAACAGGGATATATTGTGGTCTGCAATAACATAGGCTACTTTCTATCCTACAGGAACTCGAGTGAAAATGCGGACAGAAGCTAGTAAAAAAAATAAGATTTCTTTCTCGTAATATTGAACTTGTTTTCCCTAGTAACTTGTTAATTTAAAACTATATAAGTTAGTGGCCAAATATTGGAAACAATTAAATTTATTAGCAAGAATAGAGTCTTGCTTTGCTAATAATGGAGCGACAATACATCAATCTCCCCATAGTTTATGCGATTAACCTTACATGTTTAATAGTCCCACCACTTCACACATCCTGATCTGATGTTCCACTTACCTCACGACCCTGCTCCTCAGCCTTGATTCCGTTCTCAGTTTCGTAGTTGTATCTGAAGGAATCTTCTTTCACGTCGGAGTCCAGAGCGATGATTCTGGCATTCTTCTCGAAGGAAGCCTGGGGGCGGTTGGATTGTTCAGGGTAGGCTGATGGGGCGTACGCCGCGGCGGCGAAGCCGAAGAGAGCGGAGATCAGGATCTGTGGGTGAAAAGAGGTTGGTTAAGTGTTTGACTGCCAATAGAAAACTGTTGAAGGCAAATCCTCCGCGTCGGTCACCGTGGCCACCATGGCGTTCAATGTGTTAAATGATGTGATGAGCCTGGTTTAGTGGTATTCAAGTTTGTTCTGTTACTGTCAGGTGATCTTAATAAACGTTGCTATACAGTCGTGGTGTTCATTTTGTTCAATTCTTTTTATTATTATTTTATCTAACACGGTGATAAGCTGTTTACTCTTAACGAGAAAAAATATAATCGGAAAATAAATGTTCCATTGTAAAAATAAGACCCATATAATTATATGTCATTAGCCCCGTTTCCCAAAACTATTAATTTACTTGCTTTGCCTTCATAACACGTGTAACAATATTCGATACATAAGACATTGTACATAAGTTAGACAATGGAATAAATTATATAAGAGTAATTAGTTTGAACTGCCTTTAGGCCGTGAATTAATTGTATGGCAGTTAGCGTTCCGTATGTTTTTAAAACCTTGATGTAAGTAAACATTTATTTTTATTGTGAGAATTTAGTCTGAATCCTTGATATTTTGTCCCAGACGTTTACTATAATAGAATGATAAAAAAACAATATTTCTTTTTTAAACGAAAACGAAATGAATTTATCTAAATGTATTAATTTGACACCTGTCAAAAATGACATTTGTCAACATAAACTTGCTCAGACAATCGAACTATTGTTTTTGAACGGGTTTGACCTTTAATGTGTTTTTTTTATTTATCTTTTCTCGAAAGAATATAAAGATGATACGATGATACGGAACCACACGCCGTGTTGCAATTTGGCCCGAACTTTGATAGATGACTGTACTTAACATTGCACAAGTGGGAATGTTTCGCAACGCTGCAATAGATCAGATATTATCACCGTCCCGACCATTGTCTTACATTTTGACACCAATTCAAGAACGCTAACTATTCTAAAACAAGTGTTCTCGCAGTTCGCAGTTCAAATTACGAATTTGCATACGTTCTTCTTTTGTTATGCGCGCGAAATCTGACTGTTTTTTTTTTTTCAGAGCGGCAAATCAATTACTTCTCCCGTCTTGGGCGAGGCAAAAGGGAGTGTCAGACTCTTACTGACTAAAAACCACCCCGTTCCTACTCCTGCTTTTCGGAGCCCCGGTAAACCCGCTAGGTAGTCCTCAGCTCCGAAATGTAACGTTTAAAGTTTTTTTTTAATGTGTCAACGGTTATTTTTCTTTTTTTTTACAAATTTGGAATAGGTGACTGAGGTTTCTTTTTACTTTGAGCTTTGAGGTTATTATATTTTTTTATCCAATTGTTTCATAGTTAAGGCTAACTGATTATATGTTTCTTCGTTTCTGTTTTATTAAAAAAGAAACATGTTACTTATAACCTGTAATTTCATAAGTTGACTATAATATAATTTTGGGAAAGAATATGTAATTTAGTTTTAAGTATACTAATTATGTTTTTAGCTCTGCCCGTGCGAAATCCATGTGCAATCGTTTGCACAAGACGCTGTAGAAATTGATGAGCATAGAGTTTCGTTAATATGCAATCATTGTTATTTATATTAAGATTAGTTTTATTTGGTTATTACTGATTTATGTTTAATTTTATTCAAAATTATTCGTTATTAAGTTTTATAGTGTATTAAAAATGAAGAAATTTACACAGTTTATTGTAATTTTGTGACGATGTTCACAACGATTTTTGTTAAAATGTAAAAAAGAACTAAGACAGTGAAATTATATGTATTAACATGTTTGTTTTTTAATATTTAAATTTTAAAATATGAAATGTTTTTATTATAATAAATGTAAAACGAACGACGAACGATTGGAAAAAAATAAAATTATTGATGCACTATGCAACCACATGCAAAAAATATATATTAATGTATTGTATTAAATCACTCATTAAAAAATAATACAATTTAATATCACTTTAAAAAACCGCACAACAAAACAAACTACTAAAAAATAAAATAAAAAATCCAAAATCACAACACTAAACCGATTCCCAAAACGATTCCCGCCCACCCGATTAATCGGTAAACGAATCGATACTCGTAGTTAATATCGTAACTCACCAGTTTCATATTGTCAGGTCGGAGGTGAACACTCGAATGTAACAAACGGGGACCGAACCTGCATATATATACACATCGGATGATAGGAGCGTTACAAAATTCATTCTAGTTCATAATGATGCCACTACAAACATCTGTACGGATATATTTTTTTGCGTAAGTAATGACATTTTGGTAAAATGATTGGAACATGTGCTTTGCTTGTTTTTGGATCATTAGTTCAAGGTCACAGGTTACCTCGCTGTTGGTGGTTAGAAAAACAATTAATGTTGGTCTTCAGTAGTGCAGTATGAGGAGATTTGGAGTTCCGTGTTCTTTATGTCTAAGAAACCATGGTGTTAGGATTAAATTAGATTGAAGTTAGAAGATATTTTTTTCTTAATCTGAACTTTTAAAGGATCGATTGGACCATGACGCTAGCTTTAATCAAATATTTTTTTATGGAATAGGTGACAAACTAGCAAACGAGTCACCTGATGGTAAGTGATCAGCGCCGTCCATGAACACCCGTAACACCAGAGGAATCAGGTGCGTTGCTGGCCTTTGAGCAAATGATAATAATGAGCAAGTTAGACTGGGAACGTGAAACTATAAAGAATATATCTTCAGTCACATCTTAGCTTGGCCGTTCTGGCAAAAAGGGGCCAAATGAAGACTTATTTATGCTAAAAAAAAAACAAAACAACAAAAATAATAGCATAGAAATTACCAGAGGAAATTAACAGTCATCGTGCGAGATACCACTAGCATGTGACCAATTTATCTTATTATCAAAATTAAATATTTTCCAAGAATTCCAAAAGTTTCCTACTAGAACTATTTACACCTTAAAAAAGTCAAACATCTCATTAAATACTTACAACTAAATGCAAAAAACCAACAACTTTCACACGAATTAGTCGTAAAACCATCTCTACATTGTAATGAGATATTTATTTGTTTTATAAGAAAACAAGTGCAACCTTAATTTACCCATTATTATAATAAATGAAAAACAAAAGTTTACATGTATGTATGTATGTAATTTGACTAAGTATATTTGGACGACCGTCACAAGGTTATACTGCGGTGAAATAACTACAAAAAAAAACATAGATCTGTTTTAGTTAACCTTTACAAAGGCTCATAGTTTTCGGTATTTCGGTATTCGAAATGTCTTTGGGTTTTCCTTTGGTCCGTACTTTGGCAAATAGCTAAAGCAAGATGATCTAATGATAAGATAAACATTTTAAGGTAAGAAGTCCTCAAAGTTTCATTGAATCCTAAAAAAAATGTTCCATCGAATTAATCGAAAAACAGTGAAAACTTACTGAAGTCGGTTCAAATGTTCTCGATATTTTTATATTTTCGCTATTTTTTGAGGGAGGAAATCATCCAAAAACCTCTGCCGCCTGAGGCTAGGCGAGAGGGAATGTCAGACTCTCACTGACTACAAACCACCCTGTTGCTAATCGTCTTCTTGAGTGGGTTATTTGCGCTTAGCAAGATATTCTATAATTCATTTCTATATGATATCGATTACAGTTTATTTCTCAAAATTATACAATAAAAAATATTAATTTACCGTAGTGCCCATAAATATGTATTCGGTAATGCTATCGACAGCAATAATTCAATGTCTAAAATATTTCCTGCCAGTGTTGTCTAGGCTTTTCTTCTCGACACTTAGTGTAACAATAGCATAACTAATATGAAAATAATATTTTTAGCCTCGACATTGTAATATTTATAAAAGAAAGTTATACCACTTTTCACTTTTATGCTGAAATATCTTCACTCACATAGGTAAGACATTTGATTCGAGTCAAGCCAAACTAAATCTCAGTAGAAATTAAATAAGAAACAAATTAATTTATGTACGAAGATATAATTATTTCCTTACCTTCCCAATCCACGTTTTGCTCAACAACCCTTAAATTCCTAATCCTCAAAAGGCCGGCAACGCATTTGTTACGCCTCTGGTGTTTCGAATGTTCATCGGTGGCGCTTGCTTACTATCAGGTGATCCGTATGCTCGTTTACTGGCTTATTCCATAAAAACGGTAGTCTTTTTACCTATGTATATCACAACGTATCCGAGATTATTATTTAAACATATTTTTTTATTTCTTAACTATATTTTCTCAAGTAATAAAGTACTGTATAACAAAAAAAAAACAACTCAAATAAATAATGATAAGTTAAATCATAACGCTTCAATTCGAATTCCATTCGATAACCTTCAAATGTATATTGGATTTTATTCCATTATAATAATTGTCATTATGGATTGTACATAAATATGGGTACGTATAAATACCTGATTAATGTATGATCATACTATGTGCACATCATTAAATAAATTATGTGTGTCTAATTGGTTAGTCTAGTGTGAAGAGGTTCTATGATCATATGATATGATTCGACCAGGTCAGACGAACTGATGTAAATTAAAGTAAAAAACATACTGTTCTTATGTATGTACATAATTTTTTAAAACGAACAGGTTGTTCTTATATATATATTTAAAACGTTGCACCACACTAGTATTTTTCTCCTGTGTCATAAGTACGTTTACAAACATACAAGTTCACATGCACATGAAACTCAGACCCGAAACAACAATTTGTGGATCACACAGAGAGTTGATTCAGTAATCGAATGCGCTCCAAGTCGCGTGGCAGCCGGTTGCCCGGCCACCGCACCAATAGTGCAGTAAAAAGCAATTTTCCGCCAAGCTGTCACTTATCTCGGAATAAGTAGCTTATATAAAACTGTAACAATTGTAGGGCTTCCGTAAAAATAGACAATTAAACATGATAGTCTTCCCACACGACAGTGAATACTGAATAGTGAGTTTACGAGATGAATTACTTTTATTGTGATATTAAGTAATTTCCTTGTGTCTTAAAAGTAATTTGATGAGAAAGCATACTTAACATAACTTTCAGACTTGAAACTAAAATAAATGGATCACAACAGCTGCACTCAGTTGCTCAACCACTACGAAAATAAAATGATCCTCTACAAATAATATATTAAGTTCAATCTTTGACAAAACTTTGGAAACAGCAGGTTAAATTTAAAAATAATATAAACCTTTTTTAACCTCAAAGTAATAATTCTAACGAAATTGTCCCGTCTTGGGTGTATCTTAACCAAGTAAGGAGAAGTCATTGGATAATTTTCACCCCTCAAAACAAAGGATGTACCTTAATGCTAGTCCCGTAGGTGTAGCGACTTAACCAAATCAATAAACCATTGAAAAAACAAAGCCCAAATAAAAGCTCGGAAATAGCGAAAAGGCTGAATGATAAAATTTCTACGTGTGTTACCTAAAAAAGGTACAACCTTGGATTGAGACAAAGCGATGAGGCATGTAACAATAACGTTTGCAAGTAATAGCTTGTGAAAGGTCACATTCCTACACAACGTTAAGACATAGCTCAGTTCACACTTACTAATATTCTGGTCTAGGTGTTTGTCTGTATTTACATTACACATTTTAAAAATGAACCTGAAATACTCTTATCTCATATTTAGGGGCGAAGACAGATTATGAAAAGGAAAAAATATGCATTCAGATAATCAGTAATAACTAAAGGTACAGTCTTCAATTTTCTTTACCGTCTCCATTTTTTTTTTAAGTCAGGTAATAATATCCCTAAAACTTTCTTCTAAGTCTAAAAAATAGTATTTTTTGCTGAACACCGGATCAAAATCGATTCAGTCCAATTTTATTGATAACTCTAGATTAGTCAAAATACGTCAAACAAAATGAACTTAAGAACGGAATTTGCTTTTATTTGTCCAAAATAATTAAATTTGTTATCAAGCCCCAACTTTTAAAAGCTTCATATCAAATGTAAGGTGCACCAATGTACAAAAATAATACTAAAACTCGCCAACAACGAGAAACGCAGAATGCAAAACCGAGGTCAGTAATAACACTCAATCTAAGATACTGGTCTTCTGCTAAAGGTCTGCCGAAGATCAAGGGCTCGAAGGGACTCCAAAGGTTAAACTGAAGTGTATCACAGCTAGTAATCTACCTATCAAAGGTTATAGGGCCTCATCAATTAATAACAGGAAAAATTTGAAGTTTTTAGTTGTCGTCGCGTTAGATGTGTGATCTGATTTTAGACAGTCTAGATTGTTTTTCTTTCCTAATTCTATTAATATCAGTTTTTCATGGACTCTTGGTCCGTGCCCTTGTCATATTTATTAAGTACTTGAAAGTTGCCGACTGCCGATCGAAGGGTCTTGCGTTCGATTCCTGGTTCAAGTGAACACAACATGCTTCAATAAATTTTGATCTTAAATTTAACATCATGTCTTGTGCCCATGGGCTTCGCTTGATCGCTTATCATCAGGTGATCCGTCTGCTCGTTTACCTCGTATTCCATAAAAAAACATGATACTTTTTAAAAAAAAAATAGTTTCAATTTTCAAAATTTTTTTGTTTACTTTTTTCATGAGAACCGTCTCTATTAAGCGTCTCACTTGTATTACAATGCACTCTAGTTACTGTAAGATAAAATATTGCACCTCAAATACAGTGTAGTCCGTTTAGTACGACTTCGCATATAGCAACCAACCGTTTTTAGCGACGAAAGTTTAGGCATTTGTTTGGTTTTAGTATAAACTTGCATAAATAGACATTCGTTTATTACGACTCCGCTTACAACGACCATCCGCTTTTAACGACCGAATTTCACACATAATTGTCCGGTTATAACGACACAACGACGAGCGTTGCTGTGTTTACAAAAAAATCATAGAAAATAATTAAATAAATGAATAGGTAGCTATCTCAGCTATCGGCCCGCGCGACGCCTCTGATTGGAAATTGACTGTTTATTTTATGGCAGTACGAATTTGTAGGTAATTCCAAGTGACGCGATAAAACGCGAATAAAACCAGAAAACAAACAAAAATTACATACAAAATTGCATTAAATGTAAAGTTGTTAGAATAGATTTACACTTACATATAAGAAAGCGGTACATTATGTAGGTACGTACATTACACATCCTTACATATTTTGAATAATTAATAAATAACTATTTTGATTAAAATGAGTTTTTTTTATCTGCTCATCACCTAAACGGGCATTCAATTGTAATATCTGTTATATAAAAACAAACTTTTTTCTGTTCGTTTAATACGACTTCCGGTTAGTACGACGTAGTGTCACCGGTCCCTTGGCAGTCGTTATAAACGGATTCTACTGTATATTGTTTCAGTTAGATTTACTGTGGGAACTAAAAAAATGGTTCAACATTGGCTCACAACACAACGGTGACTCATGTTTTGTATCAAAATAGTGTTTGAAAACAAAATACAGATCACTGGGTCACGAAATGGCGTGTAATTTGTACATGTATGCAAGGATTAATTGTGTTTTTTTTTATAATTTGCTTTGTTTTGTTACTGTCAAGAAACATTTTGTAATGTATTTTTATTAATTTATATTTTAATTTTTGAAATGTTTGAACTATTTAAAAGAATACATAAATATCATTTGCCTGTTTAAAAGTCAAAGTAAAAGCATTTATTTCAATTAATCCTCTATGAGGCTCTTTTGAAACGTCAAATTGAATTGTCCGTCAGTTTGTCTGTCAGTGAAGCTGGGTGAAAGCTAGATTTCAAATTTAGATAAATATAATATAAAACAATATACCTCCAAATTACCTAACGCAATTAACAGACAATAAACCTTTTTTTTATCGGATCATTTTATCTGAAACATAAGACATTATTACCATTGGTACACTATTACACGCATCCACGATTCCAACTAAATCCAATGTTTTCAATAAAGATTCAATATGTAGTTAAGTTACAAATTACTAGGCTTTAAGCAGGATACGGAGATGTCTAGTTACCGATAGCATCTGACTAGTTTAATCAAACAATTTACTTGAACACTTTGCTTCAATTTATGGGTTCTTTGCACTGTAGCTTTACCTACGACCTTTAAGACCTTTTGGGCTAGTTCTATGTAGTGTAGTTAGTTTGTGTCTATAGAAAATATACTGTTGCTGTTTTTTTTATTTTCTTACCTTATTTTCGTAGACTTTCTCTTTAAACCCCTTTTGACAATTTTTTATTCCTATCTCTGTCTTGTAGCTTATTTTAAAATATTAGACACGTAAGTTTTATTTTCTTACGGATAAAATACTTTCGAAGATATATTGAGTTAAAATATCTTGTAACGACACTTCTAGGTATGTTTTATACGTAGAAATGTCGTAGGCATTTGCTCCCACTCCTAAACTTCGATTCGTTACGTTATCTGAGTATAGTTATTTTATATGAAAAAATAAGAAAATAGATGTCTTATATTTTTTCATTACCAACTGACGGACTAAATTGGACTAAATAGATTTTTAATTTTCTTACTTAATGTCATCATCCCTATTGACTAACTGCCGTACTCAGAGTCATTTAATGATTACCTAAACTATTCCTTAGTAACGATTTTCTATGGAAAACAATCGCTAAGGACTTGGTTAAGTAACCATTAAAGGACTCTGATTACGGCGGTGAGATGCTCCTAAAATCATGCGTAATTAATTAAATAAAGTTTGAAGAAAACTGATTTAAATTGACATGTAATTAAATTCATATGATATACAATTTAATAATTACGAAGCAGTTACACATAATTAACATGTCCAGTTTGATCGAAGATATCTTATGAATTAATTGAAATTTCATCATTTTTCATTAGCATTAATGTATGTAGTAAGTTTAACTTCTTATGGTAATTTAATACAGTAAGTTTGACTTTAAATATGAATTAGAGGCAAAATTATGGTGAGAAAAAATCAACCTTTAGGTATTTCAATCAATTAGTAATATTGTAATTTGTTTAGTACGTTTGTTTTTTAAAAATTTGGAGAAAAGTTCCTCTATGATTATTTTTTTTGGAATAGATAGCGAACCTGTCACCCGTCACCTGATGGTAAGCGATCAGCGCCGCCCATGGGAAGCCCGCAACAGGTTTGAAAGTCTGGTATTAAGTCATAACGCCCTAAATAATAAAGGAGAAAAGCTTTTGGCGAAAATGTCCCAGATTTCAAACTCGATGACATAAACGAAGATAAAAAAGTTCAATAGGAACCAGACACATGTCACAAATTGACTGCATGGATGGCGCGGTGGCTGGGACTAGAAGTCTTTGGTCGCCTAGCTTGCTCGACAATCGCATACTCGATCTTTCTATCTATAAAACAAATAGAAGAGATTAAGCTAGAAAGTATTTTTTTAACCTTTAACCTACCTTGTCATTGAAAGAGAATGCATTCCTCTTACTAAAACAATAAAACAGATGACAGCTCTATTCACGATCGAACAGTAATCGATTACCTTGATCGAATCACTTGACTTTTTATTCGATTATTATGCACATGTGTTATAAGATTTACATAATGCGATTCGGTATAATGTAATTGCTGAACTTATGCAGTTGTGCTAGACTTTAGGCAATAATCTAGACTAATTTTGACTCTTAATGATTGTGATTAGGTATCGATGTGTGGATGAATATAGAGGTAATCATGATCATATAATATAGTGGGCTAGTGTATTATCTAACAAAGAATAATACATAGTTGTTACATAACATCACACCTTTTATTCTGCGAGGGATTAGGCACTATTGTGTCTAACGCTAACTTTTTAGCAATATTTTATTAGGTCTCATGTAATAGGGGATTAGTTTTATAATCCTAGCACAGCGCTATGTTAAACTCCATGCTATTTATATTACTATAAGCCGGTAAACGAGCAGAGAGATCATCTGATAAGCAATTGTCGCCGCTCATGGACACCAGAAACACTAGAGGCTTTGCAAGAGCGTTTCCAGCCTTGGGTTTGGAAGGGTTGTTGGGGAATCGGGGATTGGAAAGGAGGGTAATTAGGTCTCCAACAACCTAACTCACATAACGCAAGCGTTATTTTACGTCGGTTTTCTGTAAGGCCGAGGTTGACTCAATTATCACTCATTCATGCCGAAGCATGGCTCTCCCAAAAATTACCAAACTATTTAGGAATCAAACCCGAGCCTTACCTACACAACCTTTAGACCAAAAGGTCGTACCTACTAAGTTCAGAATGCATTTCATTTGTCAAGTTTAGACGGTAACAATAATGAATGCCTTAATAACAATGGGTGAATGACTAATCTCTGATCCACGCAGCTTCCAACACGGCTCCTCTAATAAACCTGTAATTGTGTCCTTGTGAAGTGTATTCAGTTTGTTCTGTTTTGATCGCTGTGATAGGACCCTCTTAATTTATAAATATTAAGTTATAATTATAATAAAAAATGGACATGGATGAACATAGAATGGATTCTTTTATCAATATGCATAAAATAGAAAGGTTAATTTAAATTCATTACTCCATAATAGAATTTATTACCGATGTATTCAAAGTTTGAGCCTGAATAAATTTAAAAATGTTATTAAAGAAAAACTGTATAGTAAAGCTTTTTATAAAATTAAAGACTACTTAGATGATAGTCAGGCTTGGGAGTGAGCCGCTATAATGTCCACACAGGTCATGTTGACATGTTTGTAACACAAGTTACATTTTTATACAATTTGACATGATATACATTAATATCATTCGATATTTTTTTGTTTTCACATATTATTTTTAAAATTGTTAGTTTGAGGACCGTGCGAGAGTTTGCCTAGTCATTTCACTTTTAGTTAATTATATTCTGACAGTGTGAGCATTTGTGTGGCCTACCCAAATGTTCTTTTGGTAGGTATTGTTCGTCGGATCATTCAGCAACAGCCGTCAGCTGAGCTCATTGTAAACTGACACATGCGTGCTGCCATCTGAACAGGTCCGCTCAAACTGCTGTGGTTCTTTCCTCAAAATACCACTACAGAATAAACTTGCACGATTCTCCGACATCTTTAATTGATTTTGTCTGGACTTTAAAAGAGACTATGACCTCTGAGTTTGTTTCGGCATTTCTTCTCAGAGTAGTCGGATAGGAAATGCCGGCCTCATCTAGCTATTCGAAATATTGACGTGTAAAAGTGTTATTTTATAATCTATTTACAGAAATAAATATCATTTATCATTTATCATTTATTATCATTTAGACACTACTTTTGTATAAATACTATTTAATGAAAAATAAAATAAAAGTAGTTTAAATTAAAACGAGAGCAGAAAACCATAAATCCTAACACTTATAATCCGAATAAAATCAAATCTTCAATAATCCATTCATTCAATTATAACTCAAAGCACAGCTTTTCGAAATCCCAAATAATAAGCGAAGTGCAGTTACTTTAAACGTAATCACATTAAACCATAACTAAATACGTAGATATAATAAAGAGCGGCCATATTTAAATACACTATTAAAACTATTACTTAATGTTACGCTTCAAATAAATCAACTTCGTTGAATTTTGGCGGCGTAACAGATATTATGTCGAGGTTATACTCGTAAGTCTGAATGTCAATGGGTCAAAATGGATGAAATTCCTCTTGGAATCTGTAGAGAAAAGTTACTTAGACTTTTAATATGGAGTTAGTATTGAATCTAAAGGGTGTATTGGGGGTTTAAAAGGCCTCTCCCTTGAAGAGATGTAACATAGCCAAAAGGCTATCGAACACAATGCTTGCGTTATGTTTCGTTGTTTGTGTGAGGTTACCGGAGGCCCAATTCCCAATTCTCGATTCCTAACCCCCCAAAACCGGCAACGTACTTGTAACGCCTCTGGTGTTTCGGGTGTCTATGAGCGGCGGCGATTGCTTACCATCAGATGATCCGTCTGCTCTTTTACCGGCTCATAGTGGTAAGATTTAGTTGGGTCATAGTGGAACGTAACTAAGAAAAGATGCAACAGGAACGCGTAGGTTGTAATGTGGCTGTAATTGTGCGTAATAGAATTACGTCATAGGTATTGTTCTGTTTTAGTAATGTTCCTTCTTCAGTGGGTATTGGAAGGTGGGATCATTTTTTGGGTAAATGTATGATGAGTGTAGCTAATAAGTAATGTATCACATAAAACAAAAATAGCACTTTTATTTATATTGGTTTGATCATACATTTCTTCCTACTTTCGTAAAAATATAAAAAAAAATGACATTAAGACTAAAAAAATTATTACAAAAAGAATTACATCACCATAGCTTTTTTCATTATTTTTAACATTTTTTAATTTGGCGTTACCGTTATTAGCCTTAACAATACCCGTATTGTACTTAAAATAACAAATAATCCTAAAAGAGCAATTCTATAGGAACTCATTTTTTTCAACTCAAAAATCTACTCTAGAAGTTCCTACAAGTTGCAACCGTACACTCAACCAATAGGGCTGTCATCATCACTTCAACAGCTTTAATGGCAGATCTGATGAGCCAACTCACATACCTCTCTATCGCCAAGGTTATTGAAGATAGGCAATAAATTCTGCTGAGCCTGGTTCTGAGAAAATAACTGAAAGTGATCGTATCACAATATACGAGTTACAACATATCTGACTGTTTAAAAGGAGTTTATTGGTTATGTGTTAGGCGCTGATTTTATTGAGTTTAGCAATGCTTTGTTAATATATCAGTTATTTTCTTTAAGATAAAATTAATATTATGAATTTATTATTCCTTACAAATACATAATTAAACTATGATCTATGACAACCCTGACATCGGGAATCAAACATATTCTTCGTTCAGTGGACTATAAACAAAAATAAGGTATCACACAAAAAATAACCTTTTCAAATATCAATAAAAAACAATTTATTACAAAACAAAGTAAAAACATAACAATATAATTTAGACATTCAATATTTAACTACACAGTACCTACGATACCAAATTGATTATTACTAGGTTTTAAATATTAGTCACGGATCGAAATGTCAGCCATTTTGGACGCAAAAAGTTCTAGCATCGGCATTGCGAATCCATTGACTAGTTTTTAGTAACAAATTTTGAAATAGGTAACAAAAATCAATCATCGTTTTGTAAAGTCTCCATTGCCGTTTTTATATGCAAAGCAGTAACTTCAGAATTAAATAAACCTTCAACAGAAGCAAATTATGTAATAAGTTTTAACAATTTATTAAAACGTCTTCTCGCCGCCATGACAGTTTGACATTGACATGTGTCAAGACGCCATTTTGGTAGCTAAGATTGACGTTTGACGAATCACTTTTAGTAATCTTCTGATTGTGATGCCGCAATAGGGAATATGCATAAAAAATAAAATGGCCTGATTTTTTTTTCCTAACCTTTTAAGGTCGTAGTATTACACTCAATTCGTTATTTCCTAATTTAATATGCATTTAATTATTTAAAACTTAAATCAAAAAGTGAAAAATTTACGCGCGTAATTCAAATTTGTAAAACGCCTCGTGACGTCATAGGGCACATTATCGTCCTGTCAGTCAGTCACGTGTACCAACTCAACTGTCTGTCAAAGTGTCAACTCATGGTAGAGGTACAGCTTGTGTTTGAGAACTTTGAGAGAAAAATTGGTTGTATTTCTATACTAGCTTAGTTTTCTAAAATAGAAATATTAAGCGTCATCAATAGCAATGACGGACAACGGTTTTGTGAAAGCACAGTCGGATAATCTTCCAAAAATAGATGCATTTATGATGACCACATATTTTGCGTCAAACCCAGATTTTACATCTGCTGAGGTTAAAGGAGTAAAAGCTGCAAGGTAATTATTGTCAAACACGGTATTTTTAAACTAGTAAACCTGTTTTTATGCATACGTGCACTTATTTAATTATTTCCCTAAATATAACCTCAAATGTTGTTTACATTCATTATACTTTATTAAAACACGTATGAATTAGATTATACAATCAATCGCATGTTTTTATGAGAGTAGGTAAGTAAGTAAACCTAGATTATTGTTTATTACAGGTCTCAACGAGAATCATACGGCGATTCAGCTGTAGGATATGTACAAATTAAACGAGAAGGGAACTTATGTGTAGTGAAAGCTCGCATCACACCAGAGCACAATGTTCGTCAGAAGTCATATGCAGTACAAGCTGTATGTGATGAAGCTGAAGAAACTGTAATTTCTGTGGAATGTCTGGATTGCGCAGCACACTTAGGTACGATCTCTTTTACTTACTTTGTGTTTGTGGCTGATGATATACTTGTTATCTAAGTAAAACTCTTGACAGTCATAAGTCATGTGTAACCATAAAGATTGTCAAATTATTATGAAGTCAAGAACTTATAGCACCATTAGGTTAACCATTACTACCAGAATGATATATTGTGTAAGAAACATAATTTTATTCTTTTGTTTTAGGAGGATGTAAACATGCTATTGCATTTTTAGCATGGCTTCACCGACGTAGTGAAGATCCTCCAAGTACAAGCATTGAGTGTTATTGGAAAAAATCCAAGCTTTCTTCAGTTGGTACTAGCTTGAAGTTTATTAAAGCAAAAGATATTTGCAAAGCACCTAAACTGAATCCCGCATCAAATTCCTCAAGCACTGGCAATTTTTTAACAGTGGTAAAAAATAATTGTGTGAGTGTTGGTGATACAAATAATCATCTGATGAAATTTTATCAATCTCCAAACAATGCAGAGAGACTGTCGATCCATCATTTAATTCTTGCAAGCAAGGCTACAAACCCTGTTGAGTTTGTTGAATATTGCAAACTGGTAATGAGTACAGAAGCATGCGAACAAGCTGAATTGATAACTAAAGACCAAAATGACTGTCCATTATGGCATGAGCTAAGATATGGAAGAATCACAGCTTCTAAGGCATATGAGGCTGCACATTGTAAAGTTCTGGATGGTTCCTTAACGGAGAACATATTGGGAGCAACCAAACTAAAGGACACAGAAGCTATGAAAAGGGGGCGATTTTTAGAAAGTCAGGTATTAAAAGAAGTAGAGAAAATTAAACAAATAAAAATAAATAAGTGTGGCTTAAAATTAAATGCGGCTCATCCTATAATGGGGGCTTCTCCAGATGGGGAAAGTACTGTGTACAGCATAGAAATTAAATGCCCAGCATCAGAAAAAGCGTTGAACCGTTATATTGACAGCAATAGTGAAGTGGCTCCAAAATATATGGCCCAACTACAACTTCAGATGCATTTTGGAAATAAAAGTAAGGGTCTTTTTTGTGTTGCTGACAATAATTTTGAAACCTCTAAGAAAGTAAATATTATAGAGGTGGAATATAAAAAACAACTGTGTGAAACAATAATAGAAAAATGCACACTGTTTTGGCATCAAGCCATTTTCCCAAAAATAGGTAAATTGTAAAAACTTGTACTTTTACTTTATCTGAAATAAAACAAATGCATTCTTAATTCATTTTTTTATTAAAACATCCTGAATATTTACCAAACCACATGCCAATGTTATTGCATCATCAATGACAGGTATTAAATTATAGTCTACACAAGCATGAGGCAGTAACATATGAAACTCTCTTAATCTATTTATTACACGTTCAACATGAATTCTCAAAGCTGCTATTCGTTTTGACTGCTTTACTTCATCTTTGGTGCTTGGGTTGGACTGTGAAACAGAAGGTGGCCGGACGAGAGTACAGTCTCTGGCTCCCAGTAAATGTGATAAGTCTTTAAACCCTCTGTCAGCCATAACTGCTTTTTTTGGAGGTAAACAGTCTTAGTAACCACAGTCTTGCACTATCATGACATCTGTAGCTCTTCCACCATATCCATCGGATATAAAATTAATCAACCCATCTGGTGTACATGAAATTAAATACTTCAATGTATTACATTTTTTGTACTGTGACCAAGTAAGTGATTGGTGGACTGGATCGGAAGGTTTTTCAATCTGGATTTCAAAGCAATCAATAATAGAAATAACATTTGAATACCTAGCTCTAAATGATATAGGTAAATTTTTATATACCTCAGTTGGTGTTGGCCACACAATCAAGTCTTTCATTTTTGATGCGATTAAAGGTAAACTTTTATTGAATATTCTACTGATAGTGCTCTGTGAGTAGCCAAAATGTAAAGCAAGTATGCCAAAAGATTCATTTAACTTCAATTTCTTAAGTGTTATTAATATGTCTACAGTTGGAAGTGGAATGTTTTCACTTAATAGTTTTATTAAATGATATGACTGTTTATGTAATCCTAGTAACATTTTGGGTTCTCTATCTATGGCACTTAACATACTACTGCGCATTACATTTTTAAAATGTTTTTCATCATCTGAATCTGCTGATTCATCTTGCACACAATAACTTAAGTCAGATGAGCTACAGGGTTCATAATCATGAGATATCTGTGAAGAAATGGAAGAAATAGATGTTGTATCCGACTTAGTAGGAAATAAATTTCTTTTTACCGCAGCTGTTGCAGGTTTTATTGGTGAAGTTCCAATATTTTGTGATGGAAGGGGAACAGGAGATAAAGCTACATTAGTCTTCTTTGTTGTTAAATTAACTTGAACACTTTTACTTCTGAAGTTTGGTCTCATATTTATTTGCACACACTTGTCACTAAGGAAGTTTTCTGTATTAGTAGAGACTTCAACATGGGATGTACTGGGCTCTATTACAGACACATCCATAACAGAGGTACTAGGCCTCACTGGATCATTTTCACAGCCTTGAATATAGGAAGTACTTGGTCCGGCATCACAATAACTTGTTTGTGAAGTTTCACGTTCTAAAACATTTTCACTGTTGACTTCAGGTTCGGAGAAAGATTCATTTATAAGTGATAATCTTTTCTTCTTAGAATCATACATTCTCTCCTGTGGTCCTGGAGCATTTCGTTTTTGGCATTGAAATTTATGAGGCATAACTCCTTTATTTAAGAATAATTTAACTTTTTCGCCTTGTTCCTTCATGAGCTTGTATTTAATATAATTTACTGTATCTTCTTTGATCTGAAATAAACACAACACTTGGTGAAGCATCTTAGGATAAGTAGAAATAGCTCAGATGAAGAATCTTCTAACATGTTATGACATTCGTAAATAAGGTTACGAACTTAAATAAAGTTCTGTAACCTAGAAATTTCTAGAACACTACAAGATGTTATTTGTCCAAATATAATACTTACATTAAAATGATCTTCACAACAATGTAAACGCGATATTGAAGATACATTATATTCTCTTCGCATAACCTCACACCATTGTTTACGTATGTTTGGATCTCTTGGAACAGCAAAAAACACTTTATCTGGTGTACTTTTTATATTGTTAGGACACATTGGTACCATGCAATATCTATAAAATGGCTTTTTTTCTTCTTCCATGATTATTACGCGTGTTGTTATCTATCAAACTCTCAATGTAAACAATACAATGACAGGTGTGCCCTATGACGTCACGCATCAAGCGCGCGAGAAATAGGAGCGTTTGAACTCGTCAAATTAAACCACTATTTTTAAAATTTTATAAAAAAGTAATTACTACTCTTACAGCTATGGTTTATTTTTTTTCTACATCAAAATGAAGTGAAAATTGAATAAAAAAAATAAAAAAATTGTCTGCATATTCCCTATTGATTGATAATTTTACTTTTAATTCCATATCACTTGTCATTACATTGCGGATTAATAAGAATATTTGGTTATTGAGAGCTTTGCGTCAAAGTATTTGTGTTTCCCAATATTGATTACGCCTACGAAATCGTAAACTTTGCCTATGGAAATTATTATAGTTGTTTCACTTCACTATATTCATACTATGCACTCACTACACATTACAAGCAAACTATCGATAAGATTTTTTAATGATGATACCCCAATTCAGGAATGGAAGCAAGACCCGAATGGGCATTGCCAGCATATCCCTGATACATCATTTGAGAGCCTGATGCATGACCAGCGGGGACTTGATACGCCAACTGGGCACCAGAACCGTGTCCTGAAGGAAGGTGGAAAGCTAATTGCTCTCCTGACGATTGAGCTGCTTGAGCGTGGTAGGCCAATTGAGGGTTTGGTTTGTGAACTGGGGCGTTGTATGATGCCTGGGAGCCAGATGCATGGCCTGAAGGCATTTGGAACGCCAGCTGGATACCATGGCTTACGGGAGCTTGATATGCCACTTGGGCGCCGGAAGAATGACCCTGAAAACCTTGGCTGGAGAAAGCATTGGCTGCATGAGCATGGTACGCTAAGTCAGCGCCAGACAGATGGTTCGATTGACCATGGAACGCCAGGTTAGCGCCAGATCCATGTCCGGATGGGGCCTGGTAGCCAACGGATTGGTAACTGGCTTCGTGCTGCTGGTGACCATTGGCCAAACCGTGGCCAGACTGCTCCTTGTATTTTCCTGGAATGAAAATGTGACTTGATTAATTTTTGAAACTACAAAGTAAGGGATTACGATGGTTTTTAACTGACTATTTTTTACAGTCCATTGAAATGTTTAATCAAAGGAAAGATCATACAAAGCGAGACATTGATAAACTGGTCATAGATGACGGCTAGGGGAGAAGGGTAGCGACCCCACAAACTTGAAGTTAAGCTTCTAATGACACCCCACGCATGTCCTAAAAATAAAATTGCGTCCTCTAAAAAATACAAATTAATCTTTTTACACTTCAGTTAAAACAGTTGGCGTTCCATTGTCTCTGCCTACCCCCATGGGAAACCGGCGTGAGGTTACATCTGTATGAATGTATGTTAAATCAGTCGTTAACAGTATTAACACTACACTTCATAAGGTTGCAATCTACATTCATTCAAAAGCTTCACGTCGATCGATCAACGTGTCAGTGGTTCAATCTAAACAACATAGATGGCGTTACTTATACCTATATAACAAAATTATATCGACATCAACAATTCTTTCATTTTTAATAGAGCATTCCGAAGAAATAAGTTCCGTACCGTATGACATGTGAGCTTGCACTTACACTCTTTCACTTAGGTTACAAATTAATAGGTATAGAATTTTAATAATCCAATCTTAAATGTTAATAACAAATCACCACGTACCGTCATCAAAAATACCAGCGGCTTCATCCTTAGCGTTCTGCTCCAAGCTCTTCAGGATCTCTTCGGGCACTGGTGGTGGTGTGGGAAGGTGCTCCCCTTGGGGATGGAAGCCATGCTCATCAGCAGTGTAGGTGACGGTGTAGGTCTGGCCATCATCACCCTTGTAGGAGTAGGCTCCATGGGCTACGGTGCCGCCGTGCTCTGAAGTTTGGCCAGCTTCCTCGGCTCTGATTCCTGGAATTTTTGGGGATGAGGGTTTTAGAGTGTATTTTTATAGGACTTTGACAGGTAATTTGAGATTAATAATGAATAGTTTCAAGTTGGTAAGCTATGCACTTCAACTTCTTTATTCGAATGCCCAGTCTAATAGTGATAATATTGCATTTAATTATTTATTAAATACTAAAAAGTAATATGGATATATTTTTCTTTTGAATAAATATTTGTGGCTTTGAGTCATCAAAGCCACAAATATTTGTATAGCCATTTCACGTCAGTGAAATGGCTTTAATATTAATTTGTTATACAAATGGTTCAGACTTCATAAGTATTATTAACTACTTTTTCACGAAGTAATGATAAATAATAATTCATTAACTACAAAATCTGCCTCATTAGCCGAGTGCGAGTCTCGGGTTCTATTCCCGGGCGATATAGCGAAGCGATTCATAATAGCGAAGCAATGCTGGGCTTTTTTCGGTTTATCAAAAATTTCTCAGTATTTTTATTTGTCATTACAACATTGATTGTGAAAAGTATGTGTATTTTGTACTTTGCCTACCCATTCGGAGACAAAAGGCGTGACGATAGAAAAAAAAACTACAAACTCACCATTTTCAGTCTCATAAGAGTATTTGTATTCGTGTCCATTGTTCTCCACATCGAAGCCCAGGATCCTGGCGGTCTTCTCCCCAGCTGGTCTGCTGGAGTGCACCGCCTCATGGCTGAAGCTCTGCGGCGCCTGTGAGTGGTCAGAATACAAGCCGCGTTGCTGATACTCGAGCGCTGATTGGTACTGCTCGGCTGACTGCGCGTATTTCTCCGCTGATTGGCCGGAGTAGATTTGGCCGGCTGATGCGGCGGCGATGAGGGCGGCGATTGGGGCGATCTGGAACACGGTGTATAAATTAATTAGTTAAATATTTCAAGCTATGGGCTAATGCTACAGTTGCTACACTAATTCTTAGCAACATTTTGGAAAATGTTATCATAATTATCTTAATTTTCTACCAATAAGCAAATACATAAGAATTTATTCGAAAAGATGATTATTAGTGATTTAAAACTTAGAAAACAAGTGTGAAAAATAACTCAATATATTTTTATTTTACAGCACTCATTGTAGTTTGTAAACACACTATAAACAGCTGACTACACGTTTGGCGCGGTGGCTGGGCAACCGGCTGCCGCAAAACGTGTAGCGGGTTCGATTTCCACACAGAGCAACTCTTTGTGTGATCTACAAATAAATTGTTGTTTCGGGTCTGGGTATGATGTGTTTGTGAACTTGTATGTTTGTAAACACATCCACGATACAGGAGAAAATCCTTGTGGAGTCCAACTTAAAAAAAAATAATTGAAAATAAATCACAATAATATTAACTAGAAAGTTAATAACAAACCGAAAGAAAGTACCAAAACAACCCTTAATAACACAACTAACTTTAAAAAACCCATACTTTATGACCCCCAAAAACACTCAAAAAGGCCCAAAATAGCCTCTTCAAACAACACAACTCGAATCACTGATTCTAACGTTCACTTTCCATTTTAAAAACCTAGATCGAGTTCTAGATACTTAATTAAAATATATGTAATCAAATTAAACTGTTTATTTACCAGCTTCATGGTGCTAAGATTAAAACTGGAGTGTGAGAGAGTTGGACAGCGAATGACTTTGTAATTTCTTACTTACGTTTATATAGCAAAAAATTTCCTAGTACACATAGATGTATGAACTCATACTTGTGATAGAAATGCCTGTGTAAAGTGTGGACTTGAGACATTTTATTTGATGAATGAAGAACGAAGCAGTACTTACGTAGGAATGTGATCTATAAGTAAATATGAATAAAATCTATTTTTTCTTGTTCATTGAAGTGGGCACACATTCTGAATCAAAACTGAAACTGAGAATTCCCAAACATACTTCGAGCAAGTATGAGATGTACGAAGATGGCGTTAAAATTATAGTAAACAATATCAACTTTGCCAAAGTAAGACATTGATGATTTGTTACGTGTTGATAAAGGTCAGGTCATCAACACCAGCTGGGAGGTGGACCTCAACCGTAAAAAAGGTGATAAAGTTAACGCCCATCTAAAATTTGGGTAAACCCTGTAATGGTAGTTTAAGGTGATTTTAAATAAATAATTTTTTTTTATAAAATGTAATTCCATAAAAATATACTCGCACAGCAACAATCCTCAAAATTGTCTTAACTCCCCACTTACAGTGGTTACATTGGCATCTGATTCAAGTACGAGAGTATTGTTAGGTAACAGTAGTAACGAGATGCGCCCGCCGGCTGAACAACTGGAGCACTACCATAGAACGCAGAATGTATAGAGGTGGCGGAGTGATGTTGCTTTCAAAATTGTTAATGAATTTCTAGTTAGCAGAGTGGTGATATAAAATGGTTGATGAAATTTTAAGTGAGTAGGTATATTTTATGATTGGTTTTGATTATTGTGTAAATTTAGAAATAATCAATATTGTTTAATAAAGAAGGTACATTGTATATCTACTTTTATTAGGCTTCTTTTTACTTGATTTACATGATTGTATGAATGAAATATCATATTCCAATCTTTCAAGAGACATTTACCAACATACTAAAAAGATAAAAATACTTACCAAACAAAACTACAATATTTAATTTCAGCTCCAATCTCTTTTTGTATTTTGAAATATAAGTAAATAAATAAACAAAACGCGACCTCTACAACATTCCTAACTCTACACCGACTAAGCAACAAAATGACTCGCGCGCAGTGTCCAAACAGTCGATAGTATTAGTATCAATAATAACTGATATACAATAGTCAAGTATCAAGTTACATAACTTAACGATAACTTAACTATAACTTCACACTTAGTTTGTAATGATTGACAACTGGATTACTAGGTCGCTCACATTCCAAGCATTGACGATAAATAAGTTACTATTATTTTAAGAACATGCTGTAGCTAATGAGATTGGTAAATCGTGTGTAATGGGTGTTGATTTGTTGTGTCAATATCTTTGAGTAATTCTGGTTTGGTTTAAAACTTGTAATTTTAGGTTGGCTTTTTTGTTTTTTTTTTTTCTGTTTTAGTATTGTTTATGTTTTATTTGGCGGTTGGTGGTTCAAGTTCATTGGCGTGATGTGGGAAAAATTAAAAGTATGTCTAAAAGGTTTTAAAATGGTTTGATAATACTGATTTTTTGTATATGTCTCTGAGTCATGTAAATTATCCAATACATTAATCTGCTGTATTGTTTCAATTGCGATCTGAATTCGAATTAGTTATTCACGATTGCATTGACGAGAAGGATTCAAATGAAACTTTCAAACATACTTTAATTATAAACAGATCGAGATTAGAACATTAGATAACATAATCAACTGATTGAAACAATTGTTCATAATGAGATGTTAGATGTTACATAAAGTAATAAGGTTTGAAATGTTTGGCAACTAGATTGAATGCAGGATCTTAGTTTGGAGAATTTAAGGTTCTTTACTTTTTAAAAAAAGATCTGCAATATTGGCAGTACTAAAGGTATTTTAACAATTGGCGAATGGAAGTGTCCATCTCTTATTTACTAAAACCCACGACCGTTTACAACTGCTTTTCGAGCCGGACGGTAACCCGCTAGGCTGTCGGCAGTCCAAGTTAATCAGCCCTACTTGTCTCCAATTGAGTGATCTTTGGCTCTTTGAAATCACGCGTATTGCCCCGTATTCTGACCATCCTATTGCCGATCTGACCAAATTCTGAACTTAAATTCGGTAATAATTAACCAATACCTGCATTACATATAGTATTAAATAAATTCATTAGTAACATACTATAACACCCTCTGTGGGTCATTGAACCAAGCAGTGAGAAGAAAAGTAAACTTAGGTTTAGATAAGCTCAAATCAAACTGAAAACATATTTTTCTTTTTTGTATTTGTAATGTTTTTTCATATGGGTTTAAGATACCGGGAATAAAGAATAAATAAATAATAAAATAAATTATCTTATAGAGTACATACATAAGTAAATATAAGTATTTCTAGCTCATGTATCAAGTAAAACAAGTTCATTACTAGATCATATTAAGAAATTTAACATCTAGTTGTATCCCAATACCTAGTTACAGAAATAATAAATTACTACTACTACATGATTAGTATTAGCTAATGTAATTATTACACAGTAACATCTTATATAACAACTTTATAACATATAATGATAATGAAATAGGGTTATGATTTGGTGTTTATGTAATAATTTGAATCGAATACAGAGAGCTAATCGATAATATGTCTATTAATTATATGTAATTGTAATGAAAGAAAATGTACCTATGTGGTAACAGACAATACGTTTGATATATTATGTAGATGTAGAACGATTTGTTACTTTGGTACGTGTAGTTTTTTTTTATGGTATAAGACGGTAAACGAGTAGACTTATCACCTGATGGTAAGCAATCGCCGCCGCCCATGGACACCCGAAACACCAGAGGCGTTATAATTATGTTGCCGGCCTTTTGCGGGTTAGGAATTGAACGGTTGTTGGGGAATCAGGGATTAGAAAGATTGGGAAGAGGGGACACTCACACGAAGAAACACAACGCAAGCGCCATTTCACGTCAGTTTTCTGTGAGATATGGTATAACTCCTCGAGCCAGCCCATTTTGCTGTTTTAAATTTGCAAAAAATAGGACTATTTCATAATCCTGTTTGTTTGATGTATTGAGTTTAAAAAAATGGGCATCGCATACAATAACAGCACTCTCTGCACTACACTGCAGCAAGGGCAATTCCCTGTCATTTAAATGTGAACTTTAAACTATAAGTTGTAGAATATATTTTATAACGTCAATATAAAAAAGCTGTATATTAAGTATTTTTGTGAATACTCCTTAGATTTCCTTTTTAATTCAGTAAAAGAATTCCAAAAAATCAGTTAAACGTAGTACGTTTATTTTTTTATATAACCTCGAACCTAGATAAACTTAAAGACTCATAACATACATACATACAACATAATACAAGATTTCGCTAAAATAATGAATTCTTGCTAAAATAACAGCGAAACTGGCTTTTATTAGCCACTGCAGAGCTATTCATGAATATTCATCAATTTACTTTTTAAGTAACGCGGTGATTAAGCCAATTAAAGCTATAGTCGAGATAACGACTCACTTCTATTTAAACTCGACACGATAATGGTGATGTGATTCTTGTTTCTAATATAACTTTTTAGTGAAACTATTTTATGGTACTCTGCATTATTTTTTTTATATTTCGTACTTACTCACTTTTATCCACGAATAAGGTACCGTATGTTCATCTTTGTAGTTCCAATTGTAAGAAGTTTACTTGAGATAATAAAGCATAATGAACTAACAAAAAAAAATCAATATTGTTTTTCCATTTATTATTGTAAAGGGTAGGGCAGCCCTTATTATGAGGTATTCCTCGAAGCGCAACTGTTTTGAAGCGCACCTCTCCAAGCGCACCTATTTTATTCCTCGAAGCGCACCCGTTAGTTGCGCTTCAAGGAACTATTAAAAATATTAATTTTTATTTCCTCGAAGCGCACCTATGTTTTATTTTCGACTAGAGAGGGGATGCTAACTGAAACTATCGAAAATGAGATATCGATAATCTGATTCACGTAGCGCTATCTATGAGCAAATAAGGTAAAATTTTTAAAAATAGTTTCTTGTCGATGTATGACATCGCAAAATTAAATGTTCTGCTTGAAACCGCCAATCAACGACTTTTATTAGTTATTTTATACAACATTCAATTTAAAAATCAACGTTTTGACTTCAACGTTTGTTTGGGAAATGTCCAACAGATGTTCAAGTAAGTAATAATAATTATACGTATTATACTAAGACTTTCGGTTGAGGTCTTTGTTCGCTCATTAGGATCATTACTAAATGAAAAAACTAAAAATGCCCGACTGCGTTTCTTTATAATATAAAAATGAAAAAACCCTAATCTATATCTGAAAACTTAGTGAGGGCACATACTGCTGGCTTTCTAGAATGGGTCCCGACTGCTTCAGTTTTACGATGACTTCCTTGTTTTAGGGTTTTTTCATATTATAAAGAAACGCAGTCGGGTTTTTTAGTTTTTTAAATTACCTTTTTTATTTTATTATTTTTATATTTTGATATATCTAGCGTCACTCTCACAGTAATACAAATCAAACGACTCCTATCAAGCTGAAATCCATCGAGTCGTTCAGGCTATAAAGTGAACAATATTCGAATTTGGCGCCAAAAATCCGCTACTTTGTATTTTTTTTATATTTTGATATATCTAGTGTCACTCTCACAGTAAATACGAATCAAACGACTCCTATCAAGCTGAAATCCATCGAGTCGTTCAAGCTAGAGAGTGAGCAATATTCGATTTTGGCGCCAAAAATCCACCATTTTGTTTTTTTTATTATTTTGATATATCCAGTGTCACTCTCACAGTAAATACGAATCTAACGAGACCTTTTAAGTCAAAATCCATCAAGCCGTTTAGGCTGCAGAGCGTGCCAAACAATTATACATACATACTCTCGAAAAACATAACCCTCCTTCTGGCGCTGTCGGGTAAAAAAATAACAATCTATGGTCGACGAGTACAGAGTTCTTGAATATTGTATAAAATAACTAATAAAAGTCGTTGATTGGCGGTTTCAAGCGGAACATTTAATTTTGCGATGTCATACATCGACAAGAAACTATTTTTAAAGGTTTAACCTTATTTGCTCATAGATAGCGCTACGTGTATTAGATTATCGATATCTTATTATCGATAGTTTCAGTTAGCATCCCCTCTCTAGTCGAAAATAAAACATAGGTGCGCTTCGAGGAAATAAAAATTAATATTTTTAATAGTTCCTTGAAGCGCAACTAACGGGTGCGCTTCGAGGAATAAAATAGGTGCGCTTGGAGAGGTGCGCTTCAAAACAGTTGCGCTTCGAGGAATACCTCCTTATTATAAGTTAGTATGGTAACTACGTGGGTCAAAATTCTAGAAAAGATATAAATTTCATTACTTTTAAGAATAAGAAAAATTAAACTAATGCAGATGCAAAGAGTGTGAATAAGGAAACATCGAAATCAACAATTTATTTCAATCATTTTCCTTTCGCTACAGTTTTAAAATAACGTCTCATAAATAATAATTATTAACATCCTTGTTATTTAAATTTCAACTTTATTTTTGGATATAAAACGATCTAAAATGTCAGAATCAATTGCTTATTTGATTTATTGCATTTTTTTCTGTTAAATGGAAATTATATTTCATATTGTAGATTTACATGCTTCGTTGGTCAAGTGGTCGCCGGCCTCGGGACTAAGTGCGACTGCCGGACAAGGGGCCTTGGCTTCGAATACCAGGTTGGGAAAAGTATTAATGGGCTTTTTTCGGTTTTTGTAAATTTCTCAGTAGTAGCACGAAGTCTGGAAATGTGCCCAGCATACATATAATATGGGCATAGGCTCAACCCCTATTACATAGGACTTATAACACAAATGGTGAAAAGTGGGTGCACATTGTATAATGGCATTGTGTGCCGGAATGTGCACCTCTGCCAAAAAAAGAAGAAGGTACGATGTTCAAATGATGTTTTATGTATTTTCATTATTTAATCTGCCAATTATTTGTGGACCAATTTTTTTTCGTTTCGTCTTTACTTATTGTCATCAAATTAGGATCACAACTAAACCACCATCTAATCTAGACATGTAGGCCTAACTCACTCTTTCCTAAGCCATCAATGATCCTTCAATGGACAAGATTTATGAAGCACACTGTGACATATCAAAGCATGATTAATGTGTGCAGTAAAGTGCAGTGGGTGCCAACAGGATCAAATAAGACAAGATTGTATCGACTAAGATGAATGGACACTGATTACACTTGAATTAGATATGTGATTGAGGGTGATATTAAAAGGATGTGATGAAATGGATTCCTGTCTGTGTATCGAAAATGTACATAGCTATGATGTATTTGGGTAACACTTAGTATAAAGCCCATTTCTTCGGTGTATCGTTGCAGCAACGTTTGACTGGGCAACCTGCTATCGAGCGCGCTATGTAGCAGGACGGAGGGACTCTTTGTGTGATCTACAAACTATTGTTTCGGGTTTGGGTCTCATATGTTTATAAAATTGTAAATACAAGTGTGGGGCACGTTTAAAACAATATGGCATACCCTATTACACCGTTGCGACAACGCGACATAACGCAGCGCAATCGACGAATAGGGTCTCGAACGAATAGAGTAGGTACCATTTTAATTTTTAGGGATGAAAATTACTTGTTTCCAATTTAAGTAACAATAGCAATTCAAATTAACATTACATTATCGAATTCAAAAACACTAAAACCATCTAAATGTATCACTTTTGGATTTTCAAAATCATTCTTACACAGAGCCAAGGTTAACTACCTTTAAAAAAAATATTAGCACCATTTTAGTAGCCATTCAAACATTGTGTTATAACCTAAAAGTATAAATGTAGTAATGGTTAGTTCAGAGCATAGAAACGGTAATAAAATTAATTTTATTAACACGATTGATGTTAAACAAGAATTAAAGAAGTTCATAAAATATTATTGCAACTATACATAAATGAAATCTTCGTTTATAACCGACTTCAAAAAAGGAGGTTCTCAGTTTGATCTGTATGTTTGTATGTTTGTGCGCGATTATCTCACGTTTGGCTGAACCGATTTTGATGCAGTTTTCAACATAGTATTTTTTAAGTTTAGGAAAAAAAAATTGAATTAAAAAATATGGAGGCGGTAAAGAAATATGAAGGTGGTTCCCTTTTTAAAAACAAAGTTTGCTAGCCTCTTATTGCCTCTGAGTAATGATTACTTAAACTATTCCAGAGGTAGAATTTTGACACATTTTGTATGCATGTCAAAATTCTACCTCTGGTAGGCAAATCTACCGATAGGTAGGTTATTGGAATGCGCCGTTAGATACTTTTAATGATTACTTAAACTATTCTTTAGTAACAATTTTGTTTCGAAAACAATTGCTAAGAACTGTAATAAGTAATCATGTACCTAGATATTTGGTTAGGTCCTTCTAACTCATTGTTTGAATAGTTACAAGTGTATGTGCCAAACAAGAAGTCGTCAATTTGACTCTATTTATTCGACGAATACATAGGTTTTACGATTTTTCAAAATTATTTCTGTAGGTCGGTAAAGTATCGGTGTAATTGACAATATTGTTCATCTCCCTATTAGGTACAATGGAGCTCATAAATAAAACTGAAGAAATGCATTACTTTTTTTGTGCAACTGTACTTTTCCCGTTGCCGTAAAATAGCATTTTAATTAGGTCTGATTTGAAACCTAATAATACTTAACAATGGAGGATCTATTGAATATATGTGATAATAAAATATTTATTTGGTGACTTATAATTAAAGATTTTTGACAGATTTGGTGTTATTTTGATGGACTTTATATGATGATTTATTGATTTAAATTTTATGGATGACATAAAACTAAGAATGGGATGAATGCATAATTATATTCATATACCTACTTATTATGTAAATCAATCCTATAAAGAACGATTTAAATACAAATAAAATAAAACAACAATTAAAAATATAGTTGCAACTTTATTGCTTCAATATACACAATAAATTACAGAAAACCAACTTCAATCAAAGATACGACAAAAAAAAATACGAAATCATATTCCTTTAGTCCATTCTTCGTCGTATTTTCGAGGACGTTGAACTTCTGTGATTTTTCTTTACATTGTAAATAAAATATTAACCTATATCAAATGGCACTGTACAAATTCTGTTGCTGTGTTGCTTGCTTGTTGGTTGCATTGCTTAGTAACGACGGTAGGGGTAGAATGGGTTGTATCTGTATTGGTTGCGGGCTAGAACCACACCAGGGGCGTATTTGGCGTCGTGGTAGCTTCCTGGAAATAAGAATGGAGATGGGATTATAATTATGACATAAAGCAGAAAAATATGTAGATACATTTCAAGCAACAGTGAGATCTCAAATCTTCGGATACAATAGCAAACTATTTGTTTTACAGACTATTTCTTCAAAAACAAAATTTACATCTATTTTCGTTTCGAGAATGCTTTAGCTACTAGGTATAACAAAATTGTCTTCAGTAGCGATGCGCTTTTGCGATGGTCGGAGCAATAAGGCACCTAATTATTACCAGTTGATATGCAATTCTGTCTTTACAGAACTTACTAACCTCAAAACGTTCTTGTAAATTACACATTGTGAGATTATTTTACGCAATCAACATGTATTAGTAATTCATTACTTTTATTATTCAATATCACATAAATAAGAGGAAGAGGCGTGTACACTGTATAGGCGTCATTATCTTTAATAGCAATCGTTTGCTGATCATCTTTAGAGGAAATCGACATTAATTGCAAACTTTGAAAGGCTCCTAAATAATAATGAGGTAATTAATAGATATTTGATTCAAACTTTTAAACATTAGTATCAGCTTTATTATATACTACAACGCTTGCGTTGTATTTTGTTGTTTGCGTGAGGAGTGCGGACTTGCGGAGGCCCAATTAGCCCCCTTCCCAATTCCCGATTCCCTAACAACCCTAAAATTCCTAACCCCCAAAAGGCCGGCAACGCACTTGTAACGCCTCGTGTTTCAGCTGTCCACGGGCGGCGGCGATTGCTTACCATGAGTCCACTTGTTTGCCAGCTTATAATCAGGTGATTCGTCTGCCCTTTAGCCGCCTTATACTATAAAAAAGAATTTATGATCGAGAAAATGTTACACTTACCATCATCAAAGATTCCAGCAGCTTCATCCCTCGCGTTCTCCTCAAGAGACCTGGCGATAGCAGCAGGGATCGGAGGTGGGGTGGGCAGATGAGCTCCCTGAGGCTGGTAGCCGTTGGCATCAGCAGTGTAGCTCACGCTGTAGACCTGGCCATCATCACCGGTGTAGGAGTAGCTGCCAGCGGCTTGGATGCCGTTGGCTTCAACTCCAGTCTCGTCAGCGTGGATGCCTGAAAAGATGATGGATTTTGGTTACGAGGACATAGATGATTTAATTTCATGTTTGAAAATTGTGGCTTTTACGTGAAAGATAATCGGATAGTTTTTGTATTGAAAAGGTTGATTATTGGGGATTTTGATGAAAAACCTGTCAATTTGTGGTAGCTGATGTCTTGAATACAAAATTAACTGAATTACAAACAATAACACAACCTTTGGAAAATTTACGTGAGACAGTGAATAGTTATGATGGCTGAAAACAAGATAATATTAATTGTTCCTGGTATGAATGTCACCTAGTGAACACACAGTAACTACCAATCGAACAAAGTGCCAAATAAATCTCATAATACATATTAGTCAACAAAACTGTGGCCAAACCAACATCCTAGTCATTAGCAAACATAGCACATGGTTACCTAAATCGAGCTCACTGTAAAATAGCAATTCATACGTTAGATAAGATCTACCTACTTAGAAGTCTTAGAACTTGAGTGTAATTTGCAATTATGTGTAAGTTGCTAATATATGGATCGTTGCTTTATATGAATGTGCTGCATCCCATCCTATGTTTGGGTGATTTTGTAAGGAGTTTTGAAGGACAGATCGTGGGTGTATTTTAAAAGCATTCTTCTGAAATTGTTCGCCTTTTCTAAGAATGATTTTATGGGTAGGCTTGTTAGCTATTTTTGGTCGTTGAAGGTTTTGCTTGAATGTGACAGTTATTGGAATTGTCTTCGTCTGTCTCTTATGAAAAGGTAAAAATACTGTTCCATTACAGAGACAGAATTTTGATTTAGTATTGAACTTTTTCTAAGATATAAATGACTCTAGTATTTACTAGAGTCGATAGAGGCCCTCTATACACCTTTTGTGTTGACCATGTGAAATGGCGATGTCGCGCAGCATACTGTGACTCGAAACTAGTAGAGCTTTTTCTCTAAATATTTGCGTGAGTCAACCGTGATTTGTGGTTAATTCAGTATATTATCTCACGATAGTTATCTAATGGTGAAAACAGTAAATAATTACATATCACTATGTGTTAAAAAGTTGTGTTTTCGCTTATGAAATAAAAATGTCTGTTCATGCATTTTACATACGCCTACAACTTGTAGCTTGCATCCTACTAGTTTCTAGACTATAGATTTCAAATTAGATCTTCTACGCAAAGTTGTGTAAAGCGCGGTCGCACCCACATACAATTTGATTAGGTTAATGATGTGAATGCGTATCATCGCGCTTACACTTCTGAGGTAATCAGAATTAGTTACATTATTGTAATAGAGGGAAACATTAATTTTAATTGTAATTTAGTAATCAATTTAATAGTGTGAAAATTAACATTTGTGCTATAAAAACTTGACGTGGTAAAAAATTGTAGTGTTCGTTCTGCGTTATTAATTATGATGACAGTGAATTTGATATTATTTTAACCTGTCAAAGACTTTAGGAGATATTAAATAGAAAGAGCGACCAACGTCCCGCATTACGAGCAATACTTACTTTAATAATACGATAACTCCTAATAATATAACTAAATTTTCTTATAAGTACACTTTTTATCTTGTAATCACAACTTTGATAATAAAGAATCCAGATACACCATTGCCTATTAAAATTAATTAAAAAAAAAACTCACCATTATCAGTATCGAAAGCGTAACGGAATCCTTTCTCGTTGACTTCGGAGTCAGACCTCAAGATGTTGGCGCTCCTGTCGATGGCGGCCCTGGCTCTGGAGTCGTAGTTGTAGTTGTAATTGTAGGGGTAGCGGTACTGGGGGGCGACGTAGCCGGGGAGGCTGGCGGCAGCGCAGGCTCCGATGATGGCGGCGAGGATGATCTGGTGATGGAAGAAGAATTAGAAGAAGATATTACTAAAACAAAGTATAATTAGAAAAGAAATTCCAAAAACTTTAGAGATAAATAAGATAAAATTGAATATGGAAAATTTGAAATAGTTTTCTGGATAGAGACAGCTATTTACAGGTTGTCCTAGCGTTATTGGGTCACAGTATGGGTGGATAATATATTTTTTATGTTTATTAAAATCTCGGCAATATGAAAGAAAATTGTATACATGGAGTTTGCGGAGTCACCGCTTTGAATGCAAATATAATGAAACTGTAAATAGACATTTCATGAGAATGATTGTTCTTTAAGCTTATTCAAAAAAGTTGTAATCCTATAATTAAGATCCAATTCGCGGTCAAACTGATATTAATTGCGGATTTCGAATTTGCAATAGGCTTTTTGCAATAAATTTGAACTTAACAGCAGTTACAGCAAAGGTTGTGGTTATCACCACCATAAATATTAAACTTAATGATGCGCAAATTATTGACAAATGCGATCCAAATTGATCGATAGTTTTGCAAACACAATTGCTATGGTTCTGCGGTTACTATTAAAACAATACGATTATCGGATTCCCATAAAACAGCACATCGAACACTTGGTAATCGATTACGGTAATGATTACCAAAACGTTATAACCGTACAAACAATGGGATTATAAAATACACTGCAATCGAAACCCATAGAATATAATAAAAAAACAGTTACACAAATCACGAAAAACTATAACGAAACGTCACGAATTTGTCAAAATAGAATCTATTGTCACAACAAACAATTGAATTTTCTATAGAAAAAATGGAATATTTTTTAGATTCGTCTAAAGCTTTCGATACACCTACCAACTTCATGATGTTATCTGGTCTGAGGTTGGCAGAAGAATGTTGGTGTTGATCCTCGTCTCAGTATATATAGGTGGCGATCTGATATCCTGAACGAAGGTCATGGGCAAGTAAAGTTGCATAGAACATCTGATTCACAACTAGGCGGATGATCATTTAATTAGGTCTTCTGGTATTTGAAAGGGAATTTCGTATGTGTTCGGTTTCGTTTTGATATAACGCGTACAAAAGGTTGCTAATCTAATAAATTTAATTATGATTTAATTTATTAGCGAAGAGTTTTAGTGTTCAATTTATTTTTTATTGGTTATAGTTAAAAATACACGAATGACTGGATACTAGATATCATTCGAATCAATTATTATGTGATTTTTGACGTTGAGATTTGAGTGCGGAGATTGAAAATTAATTAATAACCGATCAATGCTGATTAGAATTTTAAACACAAAAGCTTTGGCGGATTCCTTTTTGTTAGACATTGTGATTGAAATCCTAAAAAACCGACATTTTTATTAGCATTTTAAAGTCGTAGAATATGATTGTTTTATGATGGCTGATATCATATGCATATTTTTGAGCTCGTAAATATTACTAGACACTATTGTATAGAATATGGTAATATTTTTTCTAGAAACTAGCTAACTAGAATGCTTTTAAACCGTGTTTAACGTAGTTTCAATTCCTGCTCTATTATGGAAATAGATATTTATAAATAGTTATTTATGATATCTGTTTCAATTCCAAGATCATTTCTGAACCATTCATATAAACTTCTTCAATAGAGGTAGCCAGTTTCATTATCAACATGGACCTTCTTTACAAAAGAGGAGTTTGCCATAATCTCCACGCTTGGCAAGCCCATTATAGGGTTAGAGATCATCTCTGTTAAATATGTATACGTACTTCCTTAACCAGCTCTTACCACATAGGGATGAAGATAAAATATATTCTATACTGCTGTAATAGTAGGCCAAAATCCGTGTACCAAAATGTAACTCAATTTAATCAAAACCAGATAAACATCATAGTTATTATAACAGATAAAAATACACTTAAACACATCCTCCATACAATGCCAACAGCACAATTTTTTTTCTTGTGTCAACCGGTAGTTATGTACCTACCAACGTACATATTTGAAGATTTATACATGACATCCTTGTTCTTAATATTTATAGATCAACTTGTCGAAATTATTATAAATGGCGGATCACATTGTGCTTCGTTAGTCTACTGGACATAGACCTCTTCATCAGACCGTCAGTTGGGAATATGAAGCCAGTACAAAGAGGAGATGTCATAATGTGATGGTGCACTGTGACAAAACAAATGTGCCTTACTCAATGATATTATAAGTAAAAAGGTGTAGATAGGTTATAAGTGCTCAGAAAGTGGCACTTTAAAATGTGGACAGTTGGCAACGTGTTTGTAGTATGGGACTGCATGTTGGAAAATAGAGAGGGGCGTGGTTTGTAACGTCCCGTGCTCCCCGTAAAGTGTCACGCATTATGTTAAAGGGAAATCCAGTTATGACATCTCCTCTTTATATTGGGAGCAACATAATACCCCGCTGCTCCCTGTCACATTTACAAATTACCAAACACAAGGTTTTCAGAGTATTCTCATTTGAAGAAAATTATTTTTGAAAATTACTATGCTGAAAACCAAACTTAGTTCAGCCAAACGCAAGGTAATCGCACACAAACAGGTGAAAAGACGACCTCCTATTTTTTTTAAGTCGCTTAAAAATACATCAATGCAAAAATAAATAGGAGTAAGATATAATCTTGATTAATGTAGATACTGTTGCATTTGATGCGTTGCCATCTGATGCATTTTTAACTGAACACGATTCCTAGATTAAAACTGAACCTTAAATAAAGCTTATCACAAATTGTAATATTTATTAAAATAATAAACGTTAATGCAATTTTTTCAGGTATTTAAGAAAAATAACAGCAACAACTTAAACATTTTCACTAACTTTTAAGGCTGAAGAGTTTGTTTGAAGACACTCATCTAAGGAACTACTGGTTCGATTTGAAAAATTTGTTTTGGATAGTCCATGTATCGAGGAAGGCTATATATAAAACGAAGTGTGATACTTCAATTAATAGGGGCCGAGCAGTGATGGGTGTAACCGCGCTGGAGCAACTATTAGTAAATAAGTGATAAGCATTTGAAAAAATTTAATACCTATTGAGCAAGAGAGCATATTATGATAACTTTCAAAAACACATTTAAGAAAGATTCACATTAAAGAAAGAATTGATGCAATGCCAATATTGATTTTACAGAATATTTTATATTAATAGCATGTCAACAATATTAATAACAAACCTAAACAATTTGTTTTAATTAAATTTAATTATAAACAAGATAAATAACAACATTATCATAATATTTTTCCTCCATATTGGTAGACATCAAACTTCAAGTATTTACATCAAAATTAAGATCAATCCGATTATGTCGCGGTTACGGTGATAACATCCTGGTTTGGATAATTTTGATTGATCGACTGAACGACTTTGTTCACAAAATCGTTTAAAACTAAAACTACTTAGAACAGGGATTTTAAACCTTGTGTACATATTATCATACGTAAAACCCAGACCTTAGAAAGTTTGACAATTTTACTCACTTTAATCCTCATTTTTCACTAATTTTTGCCTGCGGCTTCGCTCGCATTCCCGTAGGATAAAAGGGTTATCTTATCACGCAAGTCAGGTCATACCCTGTCTGTATACCAAACTTCATCAAGATCCACTCAGTAATCTACCATAGGCCCAATTTCACCTTTGTCAATCTTCTCATCACACGATTCCCCAACAACCCTTAATATTCCTAACCTCCAAAAGTGCGGCAACGCACTTATAACATCTTTGGTGTTTCTGGTGTCCATGGGTTGCGGCGATTGCTTACCATCAGATGCTTCTACTACTATACTACCGTCTGCTCGTTTAGCAACATATACCTACCACAACACTTATCTCACACATTGCAAAATGTTGTCCATCCCTTCTATGAAGAATTATTATTAATCGATTTCTATAAAACTTTAATAATAAAATCCGCTCTTTATGTACAAAAGACGTGTTTACGAGATTTTTATTGTCTTTAATTAGTTTTATTATCTAGCCGAGCTTTGAACCAGTGTGATCTATCATTATCCATGTTTTATGGACTTCTAACTTGTTCAGCACGTAAATGTATTGCCGTGGGAATATTCGTTTGTTTGTCATTATTATTGTAAGCTGTCTATTTTGTAGTTTTGGTTTTAGACTATTTTTTTTTTTGATGTGATAATATTTTGGTCAAGCAAAACAAGATAAGAAGTTTTATGTGTAGGGATTTTCGCAAATTGTGTTGCTGGTACTTCTGAAAGCGTTTACGTGACATAATTTGTATGAAAACCACACAAATTATTGAATTAATAATTTTCCAAACTACACAACTGATTTTAATGCAACTCATGGCATGGTGTTCTTGAGTTGAAAATCGATAAAGATAAAGATAAAGATAAAGTCGATCAGTGACTACTCCCTTCCTGGGTGAGGCGAGAGGCATTTTTAGACTCTTACTGACTAAAAATCATCCCGTTCCTACTCCTGCTTTTTGATCCAGAGCCCCGGTAAACCCACTAGGTAGTCCGCAGCTCCGAAATCATTCAATACCTACTGGTATAAATGAATGACTTAAACGTTTTTCTATTTTCATAAGGAAGTATATGTAGATATATATTATCTCTTTCGCCCATCAATATTCATCAATCTTCATGCATATTCACTGTTCACCATTTAGTGGTTTTTTATTCGGCCCTTTCTTAAATAGCTTATCTGATTTCAACAACTATACTACGAAAGACTGCTATTAAGATTTCAAGATTACTACTATAAAATTTTGGAACTACGCATTGAGTAAATTGTAGAATACATCGACCAACTTATGAATGCGGGTGGACAAATATGGAACTATTGAAAGTTGGTACAAAATTGTGTTAGTACGAAGACTATAGTGACATTACCAGCTGTAATATTAACTTGGTTTTACTATAAAGGAGAACTTGGCCCCATTTGTTATAACGATACATTTAATTTGACATATTCGGAGTAGATTGAAACGAATATCGATGATTTATATCGAATGAATTTTATCGAGTCTTACGCAATAATCGGTCCAGTAGGGAGATTTTCAAACATTTGTATGTTAATTTGGTTTTGTTATTATTCTTGGTTTGTTATTATGCTGGCATCTTGTGTGGTAAGTCGGTTGTGAGAGATGGATGGGTGGCTGTTTTAAAATACAATAAAATTGTCAACGTTATGTAAAATGTTGATATTATTGCCTCCTATTTATTGATATCTCTAGGAAGTTCATCTAAATATTATGCGACATTGTTCTATATTTAATCTGTTGTGTTTTTGAAGTATATGCTTGATTTATTATATATGTTTTTATGCGTATTCCATTCAAGGGATTACAAGGTCCCATTTGAAAGATATATGAGGGACTAAATGGGCCTAACTAACTACGTAGAGGCATTGCGTATTCGATATTTAGATGACAATTAGTTTATGCCAGCGGCTTTGTCCACGGTTCCGCTCGATAAAGAGTATCTTATATGTGTTATTCTAGACTCTTAAAGACCGCGATATTATAAAAATATCGCATTGCATTTATAATATTAGTAAGATTTATTATAAACCTTATCCTATGCATTATATTACTTGAATTAAATCCTGTCTATTTTCAGGTTCTTCCAGATTTTGGCACAATCCAAACATAAAATATATTATGACCCTATTTTTTTACTTCAAAACAGGATCTATTTTAGTATCTAGCCTAGCCTACTTCAGATTTTAATCAGTACTTCAAAGAACAACCTAAGATCATAAAAGACAGAAGCCGTTTGGTAGGCAATCGAGGTTCTAAATCAGGAACTACCTGGTCATTTATATAAGGATTGTGATCTAAGGTACTTATTGTTACTAGGTAACTTTTTAGTATTTTACTGGATATTCCGGAGCTGCGGACAACGTGACAGGTTGTCGGGGCTCAAAGCACCAGAAGGATCGGGGTGGATTTTAGTTAGTAAGAGTCTGACACTCGTTCTAGCTTCACCCAAGACGAGAGAAGACATTAGATGATTTTCGCACCTAAAAAATTAGCGAAACCTATAGGTTTCGCTAATTTTTAGTGACAGGGAAAAAATACAGAAATTTCATAATAAAAATATTATTATGAAATTTCAGTATTTTTCAATGCTTAACTATATTCAGTTTACTGTCGACATAATGTCGAAAAAAAAATCTAAGAGTGCTTGAGAGTTCTTACGTCAGATTTTTTTATTAGGTATATTATGTCGGACATATTATGGCCATAAATAATATCACTTTGCCCTTCATAACACAAATACCCATAGCAATATAATGGCAAAATAATTAACTGCTTATTATTAATAAAGATATTATTGCAATTAATTATGTTAAAGGTATTTGTATCGCAATTAATATAGACGCTTTTGGTATAAAGTTATGGCAGATATAAGTTATTGGTGTAATAAATCAGATTACAAGCTAAAATGACGAACGGTCACAACGTTTCAACGCTATTACATCCTCGCAACTACATCCGGAGCTGCAGACTACCTAGCGGGTTTACCGAGGTTCAGGCTCGACAAACAGGAGTAATAACTGGTGGTTTTTAGTCAGTAAGAGCCTGAAACTCCTCTCGCTTTGCCCAGGGCGGAAAAGGGGTATTGAATGATATCCCCTCTTAAAAAAGGCATAGCTACATAGCACAACTTTGGTGGAAAAGTTACATCCTTAAGTTGCTATGCTTTGCAGCAACTTATCTGTAAACTTAATCTTTAAATTAGAACTTCAAAATCACAATTTTGAAACTCAAGAGTATCTAGTCTAGTCTATAGAGTACCCCTACCAAAACCTTTACATATTAATAAAAACAATAACGCTTAAAACACTATCATCATAACTCAAGCAAAATTAGACCTTAAAACTAAAATTGAACAAGGTGAATGATTCCACAAAAGGGTATAATTGTCCATTACCAATGTACTACTTGGCATGTGGACTTTTTAGTATGTACTACTAATTAGGCGTTTGTATGTAAACATGATGTTAATTGTTATTGATGTGTAATTTATTCCACGGCCTACGTAAGGGGACTATGAATGGCCTATTTAAATCTTGCATATTTGCTATGAAAGTAGTATGCTTTACTACTGACTTACTGATGCCCGCGGCTTCGTTCGTGGATTAGGGACTTTGTGGCTATTAAAAGTAGCCTAAGTTATCACGGTTCAGCTATTTTAGAGAATAGCTAGAAAAAATAAACTAATTTACTTTGTACAGTCAGACAAAAATTTAAAAATAATATGTTATTTCAGGTGTATATACATACGATAATGAAGTAACGACAATTAACCAATTTTTCAGCTAGATAAAGTCGTGAACAGGATATTTTTTCATCTTCCTTCAAGTAATTAAATGGTACACAAACCATGACTAAAAGTTCCAGGGGTATAATCAAGAAACAATTGACGATGATCTAAAAAAAATAAACATTAATATGTATTCAGTAATTTTGGACTCACGTTCGCTTAAAGTATTAACAAAAACACACATTAAACGATAATTATGTATATTTATTGGTTTGAAGATACGCAATAACACTTTATGTAAAAACTGTAGCACGTGAATTGATCCAGGAATCAAATAATAATTTGGTAAAGTCAACTTAAAAGTTAATGCAAATTCATCACCAGCCACTTGGGACATGCTAGCTAAGAAGGAGGCAAGGCGTGTGAGGAAACAAAACATCCTAACGCCTTAGACATCGCGAGAGTCATCAGGTCACCACAGATAGGACTAATGAGTGATCCGGAGCTCTCCGGCTCGTAAATCAGGTGTATGAACTGGATGATTTTTAGTCAGTAACAGTCTGACACTCCCTTTCGCGTCGTCCAATGTGGGAGAAGTTAATAGATGATTTTCCGCCCTCAACAAAAAGAAACAACAAAAAAACATAATATATGTGAAGAAATTGTTTTGTTGAATTGATACAATTCATTCTGTTGGTCTCTACCAACTTCTCATCATTCAATCTTAAAATATTTTACTGTATACTGTAATCAGAATCTCCACTTCTGGTAGACAGACTAGAGCTTGCAGTTTAAAAGATTCAGGTTTATCAAAAATCATTGTTTACTAGTCTCTAAAAAAAATGCGTAGCATCCTGGTCGGCTCCTAAGACAATATATCTGCAATTAACTTTTAAATATCACAATAATCAGCTTATGACCTCATAAAAATAATTAGCAACCAATCATAATTTCGATAAATATTGATTAAAGAAGCAATCATTATGCTTCTCAAATTATTTAAAACTAAAATATTTAGATATCGTAGGAATGCAAACATTCGATAATTATTCTAATTCTGAGATCATTAACTTTAAAGTAAATGAACTTTAGTTATTTATTTTAAATGCCAATTACTTAAAAATATAAAATTTTATTTCGCTTTGATTGCATTCAAATTGATTTCTTGATAATTTCCTGATTTACAAATAGGTTTAAGGTAAATATCATGCAGTTTACGTTATTGGTTTACTATTATTTTATTTCTAAGGTTGTCTGAAAAATATTGCTTTTGCAGTAAGGCCACCGGACATGGACACGGATGAACAATGACTTTTTTTTAATTATAATAGATTTTTTGTTGCAGAATATGTAAGTATTGTAAGTGTTATTATAGAAAGGTGTGGCTTGAAGGACGATGTAGTGACAAGGATTAAAAAGGGAATGTTACGATGGTTTGGACTTAAAAAGGATGGATGAAAGCAGATTTACCAAAGAAGTATACAAAGCGGATATAAATGGGGCCGTCGTAGAGACATATAGCGACCAGATCGGTGGTATATTAAAGATTGGCCAAATTAAAAGTACCTTTAACCGACGAGCACCCATGAAAAGACTGATGACAGTTTACGAAGCGAATGAGAAGTGTAAGAATGGTAGTAATTGGTGTTCCATTATCTTTGCCCCATGGGAGAGAAGCGTAAAGTTATGTATGTATGGTTATGTGTATGTAAGTGAATAATCTTAGAAAGTTCATTTGTAGCTTAGAAGAAGTCACATTGGTACTTCACAGGTTTTGAACCCACTTATCATGACAAAACCTAGTCATGCTTAAAAAATCTAGATACATTCACAGCAGCCTTAAACTTCAGCTCCTACAAAAATCCTTCTACTGATGATACGCCCTTACCTATTGTGACTCCCACACACATGTCAAGGTGCGATACGAACCGACAAACAATCGCACGTATTATGTATGTAAATAGCTTGGTACTATGTTAGTATGTTATTATGTTTCGGATGAGTAAGTCTTTATTGTTTCCTCGTTTTGATATTTAAGCCTTGTACCGTTTATGTTTAGGTGTCTTATGTATAGTAAGTCCAGAAGTCTATTCCCTTTGAAACACGATTTAGACTTAGATACTGCCCATAATTATAATACCCTCATATCAAAAGACCACAGTGTATGTACTTTTTTCGTAGTAATAGCCATTAAGTCACACATATTTTACATCAAGTGTGGGAGAGCCATGCTTCGGCATGAATGGGCCAGCTCGATCGGAGTGATACCACAACCTCACAGAAAACCGACGTGAAACAACGCTTGCGTTGTGTTTCGTTGTGTGAGTGAGGTTACCGGAGGGCCAATTACTCCCCTTCCCAATTATCCCAATCCCCAATTCGCCTTAAATTCCGAAACCCCCAAAAAGCCGGTAACGCACTTATAACGCCACTGGTGCATCGGGTGTCCAATTGTCCATGGGCGGCGGCACCAACCCACCTGTCAAGCGTGGCGATTTTGGCAACCCATCTCATGCAGAACAAGTTTATAGTAAAGTTGTTCTGATGATGACCACTAACCTACCTACGGATAAAAATAAACATAGGTAATGTTAATTTTTGTCCCTTTTCCGAATTCCGGCACACACATAAAACCCCTAACATAATCGACATACAAAATATATAATCTCTATTATCTTTTACAACAATTTAACCAACAATTAACTGACTAACAAGGTACGAGCACTAACCGTGACGGTCACTTTCCAAAATCTTCACTTTCGTTCGCATAATACATGCTTTGTTAAATAATAGATAATTATTGTAAACTCCGCCTCTATGTAAATACGTGCGTGGGCGCAACATCGTGTAACTACACCTTCCTGTCTTGGTATTATGGTGACTCGTTTTTAGGGAGTTTGTAGGACATTTTTAAGATTTTGAAGGAGTATTTGAAGGAAGAATAAAATTACTAGCAAATCTAGTACAAAATTTTTTTTGTTTTTAAAAAACGTTGCCCCACACTAGGATTTTCTCCTGTGTCGTGGGTGCGTTTACAAACATACAAGTTCACATACACAAGACACCCAGACACGAAACAACAATTTGTGGATCACACAAAGAGTTGCTCCGTGCGGGAATCGAACCCGTTACCCGTTGCGCGGCAGCCAGTTGCCCAGCCACCGCACTAACCGTGCAGTCAGATCAGAGTAATATTTGCTGTCTTTTTGGTTTATTGGTTGACTACAGATCTAAAGGTTTTCAATTTTGAGTGTATATGGGATAAGGCCGCCAAAACTTCCCAAAACCGCTGTTTCTCTTGTAAGCCAGGATCTAGAATAGATACAACCGGAACACTGAAGTTTGGTGCATCTCAGAGACATGAATAACTATTTTATCCTGCAATGAAATAAATCAGAAGAAATATATAATAAGGAGTAGAAGTAGAAAAAACAAATTTGAATACAGCAAAAAAATAATATAATCTATGATAATGAAAACAGCACTTTTGTTTCAAATAATAAGCTGGAATCTGGAAAGAAATAAGCGTCTATTAATACCTAGATGAGAATATCCTCAAACCACCAAACAATAGAGTCACAATTCCCATAACGCACAAAACAGACAGACAGACAAATCGCACTTGTATCTTAAAATGATTGATAGTGTGATTAAACTGTCCTATCTTGGAATACAAACGATTATTAATTAATTTATCTATACATTAGGTAGTATACATAAACTATGCTCATAGAAACTGGTATGACGTCATACTTGCAACACATTGTGCTTCGTAGATGCGCCTGCGTTGGTGTAAGTGTTGCCAGATTAAAATAAATGTTATTGAGGATGGGAGTGTTGCCATGATAAAGATGATTAGGATCTGTGATGAGCGGTTATGTTATGATGCTGGTTACTCATAGATTGATTTTGTAGATTTTGTAGATTTAATGGTGGCTAGTGGGAATGTCAGGTCTCAGGTTAGATCTTCTAGTGATAAGGATAGATAATATTTCGGTAGTAATTTGTTTAAACTTTGAATTAGATGACGGCTCGAATGACACGTTATACGTAAGCCTATTACCATACAACAAGCGTAAATAGTTATTTGAGCCTATTACAATACTCCGATTGCAAATATAGACTCCGTATTATGACTGACAATTCTATAAAAAATTAAGGAAACCTGATGTTATATACTTCTTCCCGACCCGGGACTAAAATCCGGGATACCTACTTTGCCTTTTTGAGGGGGGAAAATTATCCTATGACTCCTTCCGCCTTGGGTGAGCCGAGAGGGAGTGTCAAACTCTTATTTACCGACTAAGATCCACCCCCTTCCCCTGCTTTGATACCTAATCTGTTACGTTATCCGCAGCTCCGGATACCTACTTTGTCTGACTGGTTGTTTTCAGGATTTTATAAAATAACCAGCTTTTATACTCTTCCCTTAAACCTAATCAAACCAATCATTCTAATGAATAAATTAGCCATATTATGTTATATTGTTTTACTATAAGACTTCAAAATAAGGTAGTTGCATGATAATAGATGACTCTGCTACCTGATTGTAATATAAATACCATTAAATGTTATGTGATTCCATCAATTACAACATGATTACCATACAAATGTTTATGGGATTATCTATGCGCCGCAGAATTACTCGTGAATTTCCTAGTTCAGTATTAATAGTTCGTAGGTCATCTTTACCAACATAATATTATGTATATTTTCTTAAATATATCTTGCATAGCATGAAATGGTAGAGGTATGCCTTGTGCCTCCCTTTAAAAAAAGATACTCTTAATTAAAAAAAAACATAAGTCACAACTTTCACTGAAGTAAATAAAATATGACACCATATAAATCTAATTACAAATGATTCAGCCGTTCTAAAGTGTGACAAACAAACAAACTCTTCAGCTTTAATATATTTAACGTATGAGTACGCACAGGGTGTTCAATAGACGATAATTAGCATCAATCTGTAATTAATATAAAACACCATCGTGTAGGTAATGTCATTAATTTGTTACCGCCCACTTTTATTATGCATTCCCATAGTACTAAACTTGTTTATACAGTACAGTAATACCTATTGCTTTTACTTTTTTTTTAACCAAGATAGTTTCTTATTCATAAATTGCCTGAAGGTTCGATATATATGTACTTACAATGGTGAAGGAAAACATCATGAAGAAATCTGACCTTATAAATTCTAATAATGCTCAAAATAAACACCAATTTGCTACAAATTTAAAACAAAAACTAACTTTCACTGACTTTTTATTATTAAATAAGTACGTACAAACATTTACTAGGTCTAGTTTCTGCGAATATAATAAAAAACGCAATTATAAACGAAATATCTAGAGGTACTCAAAATAATTACTTTATTTAAACAATGCCGGCTTTCTACCGAGCCCCAATTAGGCCTAGCGTGACGATTGTGTAACAGTTGTTAGAGTAAAATGTTTTATTAAATTATATTCTGCCTAGAATACATTTAAGTTACATTATGTATATTTTCGCATAGATAAAAACTATCTTTTCATGGCTTGGTAAGATTTTTATTGTTGTAAAGGTAATTTACTATTACATCACACTTCTTAGTTGCAGATAAAGTAAGCAAAAGTGAACCTTCAGAATATTAACTTGTCTCATCTCAAATCCCTATACCTCAAAAAACCCGAAAACGACCACGAATTGCAACTCCTCCTTATGTTACGGATATCCATCTACGACACAATTTTGGTTACCATCAGATGACAAGCCTACTCATTTTCCACCCTATTTTTCAAGAAATCATCCAATGACTTCTACCGCTTAGTGTGCGGCGAAGGGTAGTGTCAGACTCTTACTGACTAAAAGCCACCCTGTTCTTACTCCTGCTTTTCAAGCCGGAGCACCAGTAACCCGTTAGGTAGCCCACAGCTCCGAGTTGGCATCCCATTCCATCTGTGATGGTTTGATGGCTCTTTTAAGATGGGCGCTGGACGCGACTAGTCGTGCACGGATTTTTGTTTTCCACCATATCCCAAAAATGTATAAAGCTCTGACTATAGTAGCCAAATCTATGGATAAGTAGATTAATTAGATTGTAACTCCTTTCAAAACAAAAACATACATTACAAATTACAACGAATCCTAAAATAGTGCACAATAATTGCAGTCACCAGCACATCAAGCTTCCCGAAAATCAAAACTTTTTCAATAGATTTTCTACTCTATAACGAAACAATAAAGTTCGGAATCTGATAAAGTTATTTGACAATTTGCAGAAGTCGATGAAGATTCATTAACGTAATTTAATTTGTGTTTACAAGTCCTTCTGTGCCTAAAATGGTCACATCGGCAGCGGTTGTAAAAGATTTGACCTTGAACCAAAAAATAGTTTTGCAAAATTATTTGGTAAATTTTGAAGTGAATGGATAAATGCCTCATTATTTCTCTAAAAGTAGTTCAATTGGTGGGTGAAGTTTGCTTTATGTGCCGACTAAGCAGAGATCGGACAAGAGGACTCTTTGTTAAACCAAATTTTTTTGAGAGTGTAGTTTATGGAAAGTCTTTTTGTTTAAGGAAGGTTCATAGACCTGCAATGTATTGTCACAGGCTGGTGGTATACTGGTGGTTCTGATTATTAAATGAATAATATTATTTATTGTCACGCGTTTTATTCCCGAAGAAGTAAACAGAGGTGCACATTACGGCACGTAATGCCACTGTACAATCTGCACCCACTTCTCACCATAATGTGTTATAATCCCATGAAATAGGGGTGAACCTATTGCTATATACTGCATAATTTCAAACTCCATGCTACTACTGTGAAGCTGAAAATGCCCAGAAATATTTTGCCCGACCCGGGAATCGAGGAGACAGTCACTAAATGATTAATATGTTGTTTATATCTCCTGAACAGTTTGACAACCATTGTTTTAACTACAACAGATGTTTAGGAGTCTCCATTTTTGTCAATCTTCCTACGTGTCAATTGTTAATGTGTTGTCTATTAATTTTTGTTAATCTTGCATCTTAATTGTGATTAAGTGAGTAATGAGTACAAAACAGTATGTCGAAGGCTTTGTTAATTAATCTTAATGATCATTTTTACCTACATCCATTGGTCCATTGGTGAGTAGGATGTCGATTAATTAATTACATAGCGATTATGTCCTTACCATATCATGTGGATTTTAATCAAGAAACATCAAAGGTTATCCTTATGGGACAAAACATACAAACTTTTCGTGTCACAGCAAAAAAGGAGATTGAGTATTAAGGATATTAACGTATTGTAGATTAAGTAGCTTCTTTTTAGGGGCGAAAATTATTCAATGGTTTCTCCCACCTTGGGCGATGCGAGACGGAGTGTTCCTAGTTCTGCTTTTCGGTAGCCCGCGTAACCCGCTATGCAGTCCACAGCTTCGGGTACGTAACTTAGCATATAACTTAGAATACGAAAAGATGATTTCGCAACTAATACCAATCTTTTTTCATATTAAGAACTCATCCAGAACAAACCAGTCTAGACAACTTGCCATTTTAAACTTTACCGTGCTAATATTAGCCTACAAAATACCGTGTAAACCAATTCTAATTATAGTAAATTATAACACATTGGTATTTTCGGAACTTATTGTGTGTTAATCACGTACACAGGTGCCATTTGGGTTGGCGAACATAAATCATCAATCTATAGTTCTTTATGTCTTAATAAGACGCATAATTTTGTATTATAGAAATTCTACACCCCTTATTAGAATAATTGCGTGCTTGTTACAATACAATTTATGTATGCAACAATTGTGTGATGAGTTTGTTTGTCTGTCTGTTTGAATAGTGCTAGTATATTTGTATTAAGAGTAAGTAAAGAAAAACTTGTTTCAGCTATACATCTTAAATTACATCAACATCCTATAAGTGGCCATTGCTGACCAAAGGCCGGACACACGGACATGGTTTGAGCATTAGTCACCAATCTTTTTCAATGCGAATTTTTCATCATGTTTTCCTTAACCGTTTGCCAGTGGTGGCTAAAAATAATCTTAGAATTTACATATAACTCGGAAAATGTCACATTGGTACCCTGCCGCGTTGGTAGGTTTTGAACTCGCACTCTCATGCATAAGAAGCGGGCATCCTAAACCTCCAGGACATCACGACATACATTTCAAATTCTAGTCTTAATATTTTTCACTAGGCATACCAAAACTGCTGTTCTACTCATCCATAACTACCGAACACCTGAACAAATTTTGACTCAACTTCAAAAACACCTATCACCTTCACACACTAAATACTTCAATACTAACACAGGCAAAACCTCGTCACAAATCTAGTCCTTCCACATTTAAAGGCCGTTGAAGATTACCATTATAATAGCTACACAATTTAGTACCATTTCGAATTCATACATAATGAATAATTCAGCATTAGACGCTTTGCCTTTGAATTGGCTCAAAACCCTATCTAACTGCTTATTGCCAAACACTTTAATGGGCTTAATATATGAGCCGAGGGAAGCTTCAAATAATTTATGGTATCTACTTAAGATTTGTACTGGTTTGGTCAGTTTCAATTTGAGATGTGTATGTGCGTTCCGTCATAATCACACTATCACACTAAGATTACAAATGTGAAATTTTGTTTATTAGTTTGGATGTTTGTCCGTCAATCACGCTGAAACTACTGAACGGATTTTTATGAAATTTGTAATTCAGACAGGGTATGAGCTGACTTGTGTGATAGGATACGTTTTATCCCACGGGAACGCGGGTAGAAAATATTTACTAAGTGTCGTGTCATTATTAAGACCAAGCAGTTTAGTATGATGTAAAGTAATAGGTTTATCATTTCAGGGATCTAAGGCTAAATTATAAGATGTTCCTCTTCATATTCTATAGTTAATGATAGATTATATAAATCCGCATAACGTAATATCTTAGAGGGATAATTTAAATAATAGCATCAGTAGCCAAACCCATAATTCTTTGATGTCGTATAAATCTTTTGTATTGAAACTATGACATTTTACAAATTGTATCCATATGTTATGTTAGGCGTTAGGCGCCTATTGAGCAAACACGCAATTGATTCCTGATTAAAGTTACGCATAACTAATTTGAGAAAATTAATATTGAAATGGTTCCTATGCATGCCTATATTATAATGTTTTTCTATTGTATAGGGTATCTCAAAACATAACTGGTGAAAATGAGCGCCATTTATCTACACTTATTTGCGGACTACCTAGCAGGTTACTTGACGTCCGGCTCAAAGAGCAATAGAAACGGAGTGATTTTTAGTCAGTAAAAGTCTAACACTCCCTTTCGCCTCACCTAGATGTAAAAAGTCATTGGATGATTTTCCTTTATGTGGGAGCCTATTATCAGTGTAGATTATGTATCATTGTAATGTTATCTACTTTATCAGGACCTTCATCACTTCTCATTTTATTAAGAAAAACCTTAATTAAAAGAGACGACAAAGTATAGTATACTACCATAAGACTCATTAATTGACTACAAATAACCTAAATAAGCTCATCATCTGATTATGTTGACTAGAAATTAGAATTTGCCCAAGAATTTCAAGTTTCGGCTAATCTGGAGCCAATATGAATGGTAATTGAAATACATAAGATACTTGATTTACAACGGATTTGAAAGGTATTTGGTCCATCCATGTTTAAATATTATCAATGAATATCTACTTTGTATCTGTAACTTGTCGTTTGTGAGGTTTGAATGTTGACTGACCATTAACCCGTGTGCCGGAACGCAGATCCACGCGAGACATAATGCATTTTCTATTGTTGTCTTATATACCGACATACAAAACATCCCAACTCTCCAACCTCTTAAGGTTGGAGATAATATAAGGGTTTAAGGCTCAAATTCACACCTCACCACCACTATTTTGAATAACCAGATTATGCCAGCGGCCGCTACGCTCGCATTCCCGTGGGATAAAAAGTAGGTCACTTTATCTATGTATAAAACGAACATAAGCGGACTTAATGACGAAAGGCATTCTCTACCATTTCTCTCTAGATTATGGGTACCTACTTTTTTAGTCGTATTGACGTAAAGGAGTAACGAACAAACATACATACGAATTCCGCATTTATAATACTAACAGGATAAGAACCACAAGTTCCTAGTAATAATTTTGTTCGTGTTTATGAGACCAACGAAGCGATACATAATACTAAATCGGGTCAAAAAATACTCACGATCATTTAACATACGTTTTTACAAGCTTCTATTATTACAGCATATTATTATAGTTCTTCCACATGTCAATACATTTTCAACTTTATCGTTTTGTGATAAAGACTAAAATCTATTTAAAAACCGATCTCCTGTCGACATTTCGAGTCCCATCATGGATCAAAGACCCTCGTCAACAACGTTTTCAAAATTTGTCAGTCAAGAAACAATAAGGATCACATTATCTCATGAAGCGAATAAATCTATGTGAATCCTTGAACTTTTCAAATTGCTGGAGCAAATTCAACCTTATGGCTTGAATATAAAGATGAGTGCGTTGGTAGTTTTGGAAATAAGCCTACTTTAATAGACTTCCGTGTTTGATTAATACATAAAATTGTGTTATTTATTACTAAAAGGCCTGGGGCTATACAAGACTACATAGTAGGTACAAAAATATCGATTGAAATTGAGAAGGATCATTTTATAAAGAGTTACGAGCACAAGAACATGTATAATAAAACAAAATTTATTATATTTAATTGAACATCTAAGGGTACATCATCGGAAAAGAATAAATCTACGATTTTTTTTTATTACTTCAAGGTCATGTTGTAAAAAAAACAATTTTGCCTATAAAAATTGTATGGGTACAATTATTGTAGAAGCGTTCATTATTAAAACTTTACATGACTTTCTGCTGATCCTAGACACACTAAATAACCCTCGGGGGGAAAAATAAAATGTGACTCTCTGACTATCCCCTGGAGTGTAAGATAGGTGATACAGTAATTCGTGTTACAAATAAAATTTTATTTACAAACCAAAATAATAACCACTTATTAAAACTAATACTTACATCATACTGTGAGGTGATCATACACTCCAAAGCTCCCCTGAGCGCCACCTACAACGATTCTCACATACTTTAACTTCAAGCCCCAAAACGTCAATCAAAATTGACAATTATAATCGCTGTCAATCTGACATTAGATCAACATTTACAATCCTTCAATCCTTCAATCATTAATTTATTCAGATCTGAGCAATAAATCATGAATAACACATTAAATAACACCATACAATAAGATTATGTACCGGTAAACTATGGCAACTTTACCAGACCCTTGGCAACTTTACCATACTATAGGTATTCGGTATAAACTCATTTATCTAAAAATCTACCCACTAGAATTCTGTTTTGTAATAGTAGTATTTTTTAGACTTTAAAAGGAAATATTTACTATATTTTGCGTAGACGTAAGACTGCTATTATGCCAGTACTGGCCGTCACAATGTATGCGTGAAAATGTGCTAAAAGTTAGTAGTTCCTAAATTGTACTCACAGAGCCTAAATTATTTGTCACAGGTGAGTGAAATTTTGATCTTGTATGTATAATATAGTTGGGATTACTGTTGTAATGTCAGCAATTGCTTTTTCTTTAATTTATTGATAAATAATCGCTTCGGTAATGTTGACACAGGTTAGGTAAAGTTGCCACGGCCTGCTTTGTGGCAACTTTACCTACAGTTAGGGTTGGCAATAAATGTTTTTTTCTTGTTTGTGTGTATGTAACCATTTTCGAATACCTAAATTTCCCAGCATGATAGTGAATATCCTGGATTATAAGTTATAATGTATTTAATAATACCTTTTGTTTTAGAGCCAAAATGGCTCACATGAAACAAAACCGCAGAAAACTCGGAGCTAGACAATATACAAAGAATACGAAAGTAATGTTAAAATTAGCTATGGAGATAGTGAAGTCAAAAAATTAAAAAGTCAAAAGATTAAACATTATTTTGTAGCCTTTTTTTACAATTTTAAACATAAATACTTAAAATTTTAGAACTTAATTTAGTTTACAAGGGAACAATATTTATGTCAGATATTTATGCTTTTTTTTACTTTAGGTTTAAGGTTTATAATTTTTTTTTAAATATACATGTCATAAAAAAATTCTCATTTTTTGACAACCCCGAGCGTAACAAATTATTTGTATGTAAATTACGATGAAACCCGTGGCAACTTTCCCGAACGTCTGTGTAGCCGTTATCTTTATAGATTTCCTCATATTGTTTGCATTATAATACGAAGAGGTCCTAGATGAAGCCCTCTGTACCTCAACAACTCTTTAATATGCAATACACGATGAATACGGCGCGTAGGTAAAGTTGCCAAAAATTTGGTATCTTTACCCATGTTGTTTTTTCTTTACTACGGCTAAAGTAAGCGTTTGTATATAATGACGATTACAGTAAAGTGAGCCAGATAGACTACAATTTTAAATATATAGTTTTGGTTTCTATGCGTCTTATGGTTAAAAATATATTTCGATTTTTGTTCCAAAATATGGTAAAGTTGCCATGTTTTACGGTATTGCTGGAATGCAATTATTGCTATTGTATACAATATAATTTTTTAACTACATTGCGATATGAGTAATTAGTTGTAATTGTCACTTTTAATTATGTTTGATATGACGGTAAAGTTTAAACGGATGTGTATTTTATAGACCGAAAGGTTGGAGAAAATGTTTTTTCAAATCGAGCTGGAAACAGTTTTCAAATTGGAAAACCTAATTAAAGTTTTCTTGGCCCGAAAATCAAGAACTTGACCGTGAAAACTTCCCGAAAATTTAATTTAAATGCCGAAATTATCCATCGATCTAAGGACTGCACTAAGGTATACCTAATCTTAAATAATTATAAGATTGTAATAGAAACGGGATGGGATGAATCCTTCTGGGGATCAAATGGGATGACTCCTTCTCCGTGTGAGAAGAGGGTAATTATGACGTTAATAAACCCCTATGTAAGTGGTTATACTTGTGATTCACTATTACTTGATCTAAGAGGCATTCTGAGTATTGTATACAATGAAAATATTTTTCATATTCCTATAAATAGTTGGCAATAATAAAGTCACTAATTATTATCTGTTACATGGATCTAACATTCTTAACATGTGGTTTAGTTTATTGAAACGAATTCTTTACGATTCATAGTTTCTCGATTAATTGGATTACTTGTTAATTGTGGAAGAGCCATGAATGGGCTGGTTCTCCCGGAGTGATACCACGGCCTCACAGAATACCGACGTGATACAACGCTTGCTTTGTGTTTCGTTGTGTGCGTGAGATTACTGGAGGCTCAATTACCCGAATTTCCCAATCTTCACAATCCCCGTTTCCGAAACAACCTTTAAGTTTCTAACCTCCAAAAAGAACGGTAGCGCACTTGTAACGCCTCTGGTGTTTCGGGTGTCTATGGACGGCGGCGATTGCTTACCATCAGGTGATCCGTCTGTTATACCAGAAAGTCTTTGCTATAGAAAAAACTAGACCAATATAGTTTTATGCTACAAAATGAAAGTGATCCTAGTATCCAATGTAAGACTCGCCCCTTACCAAGTAGGACTTGATGGAGACCAATATGTATTTTGTTAAACAGACCAAACACATAGACAAACAAATAATAGTATTACTACTAGTGACATGTATACCTACTGTATATGTGCCAGTCATAAGGAATTTGCTGCAAGGCTGTGACATTTAGGAGATGGGCTCGAATTATTGATCCACTTGTTTCTGATGGTGATAAGGTCGTAATGATAGTGATGTGTGGAGCGGAATTATTTATTAAAACGACTGAGTAGAGCAGCTGCCTGTAAGCTTTTTTTTGAGGAAGGAAAATCATCCATCTCTTCTACTGCCTTAGGCGAGGCAAAATTGAATGCCAGAAACCACCCCGTTCCTATTCCTGTTTTTCGAGCCAGAGCCTCGGTAAACTCGCTTGATAGTTCGCAGCTCCGGAGCTGTGTTTTAAGCTAGCTATAAAATAATATAAGTTATGTAGAAAAAATGCAATAGATTTTATTATAAACCTAATACATAACTATCTTATAAAATGGAGCCTGGGATTTTACCCAGTGCATATGGCATGTAAATCAGTTGATCCTCTCAGTTGTTTTCTTTGACAAAAGTGTCATTCGAGCACTAACCGACGTAGCTATTTTTTGGAAACACAAGACATTACCTCTGTTTAGTCATCTTAGGTCCACAAACCAGTAGTTAGGAACCACAACATTAGTTTATAACAGGTGTAACGTTATATATTAAACGTCAATATCAGCTTAAAAAAAAAGAAGGTATCGCTAACCGCTATACGCTACCTCCTATCACCAACCGCTGCAAATCAACACACACCATCCAGCCTGAGGCAGAAATAATTTCAATACTTTAATTAAATTACACACAATCGCAATTATATTGTAATTTGTAATTATTATTCACTAGTTATTATACAAAGGTCGTCAAGGCTCAATGCGTCTTCAAACCGGAACGAATTATGCTTCAATGTATTATGAACAAGATCAGTACCCTTAGTACGAGTTTACTTTACGTTTAAAATAATCGGAACGAGAGCGCATTCGGCGTTCTGATTGGTTGATTCATTCGTGCCGGCCAATCAGCGCGTCGAATGCAGAGTGCGTTTCGATTACTTTAAACGTAAAACAAACTCATACTAAGGCTACAGATCGACAAGTTATTAATAATCTAGATTTTGCTATTATTGGAAATTGGTTATGATGTCATTATAGGCTGGGTAGTAATTTAATTAATGTGTACAATATGATAGAATATCTATAGGAATGGTTATAATAATAGGTTCTGACTCAAGAAATCTGAATCAGAGTATTTAAATATACTAGGGATGTGGTGACACCTATAACATAGGTGTTAAGCAGTGTTCACAACTCTTTTGACAAGCACAGGTAAATAATGCGAACATATTAAATGTTTCAAGACACTTGTCTGGCAGGTATAAGTCTCATCTAATAGCACTTGAGGAAATTTCAGACTCCGTACCATTGGATCTCCAATACGCATATACGTATAGTGAGTTGCTCGGTCTAAAAATCCAACGTAAGACGGCTGCCTCGCCAGTTTTCCCAATCCCCGATTCCCCAACAACTCTTAAATTCCTAACCCCCAAAAAGCCGGCAACGCACTTATAAAGCTTCTGGTGTTTCGGTTGTCTATAGGCGGCAGCGATTGCTTACCGTCAGGTGATCCGTCTGCTCGTTTACCGGTTTATACAATAAAAAATGTCCCGCTCCACTCTCTCTCTCCCTACTAATCATTTTCATGCCTTTCTAAATTAATTTTACTAACATTTAACATGAAATCAAAATCTCCTTATAAGTACAACACCTAAAAACATTTCACGAGGAACTGTCATTAATTACACCTTGCCTCAAATGACAAGGCTATCATAACGATCTCAGTTCGAATCCCTATACATACATATGTGCAACACAATGTCTTAACGTCTCAATTGTTTTCTGATCATAACATTTCCCTGGTAACTGCGATGGTATCGGCAAACATGTTGCAGGTGACCTCACAAAAATGAATAGGCGGCCTTCACCCTGCCAAAGAGTAAAAGATACAGATGTGACATTTGTTTGTTTCGTTTTAAATGCGATTGGGTTTTTTTAGCAACAAAGATTATGTCATGCAACAACGGCTTTCTGCAAATGTCGTAGGAGACTACACTATTGACTGTTAAGACCGTGCTCTCTAGTATCCCTTTTTTTAAAAGGGAGAAAATCATCATCCAATGTCTTCTCTCACCTTGAGCGAGGCGAGAGGGAGTATCAGACACTTACTGACTAAAAGCACCCTGTTCCTACTATTGCTTCAAGCTGGAGCTCCAGTAACCTGTTAGGCAGTCCACAGCTCCGGATCAGCATAAGCCTTGCTGGGCCTCAATACAATTTTCAACTTTCTTACAAAGTGTGGAGATTATAATTAACACATATAAAGGAGGAATCGGACTACCTAGACGTAGTAAATATGACTACCTAGATATAGTAAGTACCTACATGAAGTCATAATTTTGCAGAAGCTTCTTCATATATGTTTGCGAAAGCAGTTATTATAGTGGAACGTTCAAGAACATTAACTCACACTGCAGTGACATTATTTTGATTAGATTAGAGTAATCGAGATAAACATTGATTGATCGAATGAAAGGAGCCGTCCGTTGGCGCGACATCTTGTAATTAGAATTTAGAATATTTCTTAACTATGTTGGACAAAAAGTTTGATTAGAGCGAGTAGTTTGTGAAATTCTGTATGGATATTAAACTGAGAATATAGTTTAATTTTAAAGGATAATGTTCGACTTAAAATAGAGAGAAATCAAGCAGTGAGGTAACGAACGATATAATAACATGTGAACAATTTTAAAGCCTTATTATTTTACGTATATAAAAAATACTAGCTTTCGCGTGGGATAAAAAATATCCAATCACTCAAGTCAGTTCATACCCTGTAAGTATTCCAATTCAAAATCCGTTGAGTAGATTCAGTGTGATTGACGGACAAACATCCAAACCAACAAACTTTGACATTTATGATAATAGTGTGATGTTAAAAAATAGGTTGTTGAAAAATCAATATAAACAATGGTATAATTTCAACAAAGCAATCTGTAACTAAATAAGTGTTTCATCTTTACGTACTCCATATACATCTATCTACTAACAGCCTTGCACTTGCCTCACAGAGTCAACATATTCATAGGTACATTACTTGAAACAAACAACTTACTATCTGAACTAACCTAATCTATGTCCCAAAACCGAAACAAGCAAGAAGAATGGATAACCTGCAACAAGTTACAACATGACACAACAATGCAGATTTTAGAGTACATTCGTGAGATCTGAAGCTAGATTCTGTAGAACCACCGAACCACCACTATAACTAGACCTTGCATTACCTAATACACCTTCACAACGATAGCTCAAGTTATATTGGTAGTATTAGATCAAACCCCAGTATAACTTGGCCTCACTTTACTTAAAGTATCTTTACTATAATATGTCAAGTTATATTGGTGAGTCCTATGATGGCGGTGTTTATCGGCCCACGCTTGTTTCGGATGTAAGCAGAGGTTTAAGTTCTGAGTCATTGTTGAGGAAGAGAATGGGTATATAATGATGTCTTAATTAGTATGTATTTGATGTTAGGTAGTACTGGGGAACAAACACATCGTTCCTCTAAATATTAGTATCTACTCATATTTTCTGTTGTCATTAAGTATTTTCCTTACCATCGATTCATTCATCAGTGTTTGTATGACTGCCATCCTACCCATTAATCAATATTTTTAGTAGATAGTATTTTTTTTTAAAGAAACCTTGCTCGACACCAGGATCTATCCTGTGGCGTGGGTGCATTTACGAACATACAAATTCACATGCACACGATACCCAGACCCGAAACAACAATTTGTGGATTACACAAAGAGTTGCTTCGTGCGGGAATCGGACCCGCTACACGTTACTTAGTAAGCCGATTGACCAGCCACCACACCAACCGAGCAGTCGTACAAAAATATCAATCATTTTTAGCTATTATCGATTTCAAATTTCAGAAACATGAGCAAACCATTTCCTGTAAAAGGCAGGTTTCTGAAACATTTCTAAAGCCATCCGGTTGCCTAGCCACCGCGCCAACTATGCAGTCAATAAAACATTATTAAGTAATGAAACATTATTTCATAAATAAAGGTACAATCACCTAAATACGTAGAAGTAGGCTTCAAAACGTTTTTGCAATACTCTAAATAATAATCACAATCTAACAGTAAGCCTACCTATATGCAATACTTTAAATTTATTACTCGCCCAAACTCATCCTTTCGCAACTAACAGGAAATTAATAAATATTACAATTCTAAACTCTTAGTAACGGCTATAAATAATACTAGCATTGAAGATCAGACAAATTAGAATCAGTAATTTAAATCGATAATCAAAATCATTTCAATTAAAATATTAATCGAGTTCTCAAGTCATCAATTGAAACTATATAGTATCGAATTATTCACAATTATTTGATTTATTTCCTCGCTCAATCGATTTCATATCATATCGATTATAATTTATTTTTAATTTTAAATGTAAGGATCAAGTTCATGAATAAGTCAAATTATTGATAGATTTTGTAGTGATCTAGATTTCAGGTAGTTAAAACTCTAAATAGATCAATAAAAGCACTAATTTAAAATCAATGTCATGAATCAAAGAGTTTAGTAGCAGTAATAAAATGTTTTTAAAACATTCAAATAAATTACATTCAAATATAATTTACCTATTAAGTAAATTAACAACTCCTGTTGATTATATCGTGGTTAAGGCGTAAAGATACAAGTAGTTATGGGTCACCTTTCCTCTTATTTTTTAAAGTTATAATCAGGTAAGATCGCGGTTAAATGCCTGTATAGTTTTAGATAAAAAATACTTTCAAACTTAACTTTTAAAAAAAACCTTACACCTAATCTAAGTCCAAATTTTGGTCCCTCTAGGTCTTCAAAATAATAATCAGCCATCAATAGACGGACCTCTTGCCAACTGCCATCCTCAACCCTGTGAACTGTAAGTGTTACTACCTAAGTAAGCAGGTGTAATGAATAGTCTAATTAATAGATACTTTAAAAACATTTAGTGCCTGTTTCACCACCTTCATATAAGTGTCAGATAAACTTATGACAGTACATACAAATATCATTCTTAATTATTAGCGGCTAGACACTGTGAAACAAGTCCTGTTAAACCAATAAAAAAAAACAAAATTCATATTTTAATTACAATTTAAAATTATAAATCATGAATAGAATTAGGTTACATGTTTGAGGCGTGTCCCAATAGCAACATTTAGGTCGCTAAACTATGTGTATCAAAATAATTCACTTCATTATGCAAATCTTATAAACGTCAAGTGAGCTAAAAGACGAGTTTCGTGTAAAGTGGTCTTTTCTGCACTTTGGTAAAACGTAACAAACATAATTATCCTTTCATTTCTCGAAACTCACTACTTGCCCATTTTATCATGTTGAAATAATTACTATTTTACAAGGTAATAAGTTCAGGTAGGAACGGGGTAGAGTTTAGTCAGTAAGAGACACTCCCTCTCTTCTCGCCCATGGCGAGAGATGGGATGGGTTAGCATGATTGTCCCCTCTCAAAGAAATTATAGGTCGCAATACAATCTTAACCGTACCTATTCCGGTTAAGTACGTGACTCCTGACTTTTTTTTTTTTTTTTTTTTTTTGAGGGGGAAAATCATCCAATGACTTCTCCCGCCTTGGGTTAGGCGGGAGGGAGTGTCAGACTCTTACTGACTAAAAACCACCCCGTTCCTTCTCCTGCTTTGAGCCGGAGCCCCGGTAACCTTTTACGTTGTCCGCAGCTCCGGATCAGGCATCAGCCCTACTGGGCCCCATCTGTGGTGGTCTGGCTCTTTGAGGCGCGCGCGGAACGCGACGCGCCGTACGCACGGGTCTGGTTCTGGTCGGGCGGCGAGCTACCCTTGCTCGCCGTCCGCAGACTCGCACTTACGGTGGCCGGAGATCGTCGCGCAATCCCCGTCGCTCGGAGTGTCTTCTGCGGCGGCTGGGGCGTGAGGAGGATCGTTCCCTCACGCGCTCCGCCTCCTCCTTAGCTAGCATGACTGCTTCGCAGAAGGAGGAGACGGCGTCCCATTCCCTCTCGCTCCGCGTCATGTCCTGAACCAAAGCCGGACGCGAGAGGTCACCGTCGCCGATCACATCCCTAAGGACACGGCGGTGCTCAGCCCATGCAGGGCACACCGCTACTGTATGCTCCACCGTGTCCTCCGGGTGATCCACGCAATGCCGACACCCGGGCGTTTCCTCCCGCCGAATCCGAAACAGGAACCTACCGAAACTTCCGTGTCCGGTAAGCACCTGCGTCAGGCGGTAGGTGAGGACGCCGTGACGCCTCTCTAGCCACTCCTCAAAGAGGGGACTTACCGCTGCTATAACAGCGAGCCCAGCCCTCGGTTGCGATAGTCGTTGCTTCCATTCCGCCATGAGATCGCGCCGGAGCTCATCCCGCCACGCACTAATCTGGCGCGGCAGTGGACTTTCGCCCCGGCGATGCGCCTCCGCACGTAGGCTATATACGTGCGCGAGCACTTTCGCCTCCAGATCCCACGGCGGTGATCCCGCAAGGAGGTTAGCCGCCTCCCCGGAGATCGTGCGGTATCCACGGATCATCCGAATGGCCATGACCCTCTGGGATGAAACCAGCGCACGAGCTGGTCGTCGCCGTAGATTTGGCGCCCACACCGGGGCTCCATAGAGGGCCATGGACCGCACAATCCCCGCGTACAACCTCCGGCAGGAGGCGTTTGGTCCCCCAAGGTTGGGTAGGAGCCGCTTTAGGGCAGCCCCCGTCCGTTCCAACTTGGGAGCCAAACGTCGGAAATGTTCCTCGAATTTCCACCGACTGTCGAGGACGAGTCCCAGGTACTTCATCGTCACCTCGACGCCGATGGAAACCCCTCCTGCCATGATCTGGAACCCACCCGGAGGTGGCGCATTCCCGCGACCATAAAAGCACATGGCCTCGGACTTATGAAGCGCCACCTCGAGTCCCAGCTGCCGGATCCTTTCAACGACTATCGCAACCGCTCTCATCATCAGGTCGGCCGCCGCCTGGTGCGACCTCCCGTGTGCTAGTACCAGCGTATCGTCAGCGTAGCAAACCACGCTGACGCCGCTCGGGAGGTCAAATCAAATCAAATCAAATCAAATCACTTTAATGCATCCATAGTGTACAATTTGGTCGACAGTTTTATAGTAATGTTCCAACTATGGGCCCTATTGGGCACCGCAAAAGTACTTAATCTACTTACATATAATTGGTAACATTGTTTAAATAGTATCAAAATTATAATTACAACATTTATAGGCAAAATTACATAAAAAAAAAATATATATTAAAATTTATAACATTGGTAACATCAATTAATACTATCAAATTAAAATCTTAGGCATTAATCATTAATAAAGTAATAATTTAATAATACTATTTTAGCAGTTTTTACTTTCATAATATTGCACAAATTGAAAAAAAAAAACAAAATTAAATCGATACAATAGCTACTTACGTACACAACAAAACAGAAAATGCAATATATGTACTTATAATGAAATAACTAAATAACACTGTTATACTAAGAATAATTTATCGTTAATATATTCGTTTAGGGAGTAGTAGGCTTTGTCTACGAGTATATCTTTAATTTTACTAATGAATTTTTTGTCACTAATCTCGTCCTTTAATGAGTCGGGTATCTTATTGTAAATTTTTATTGCCATTACATATGTGCTGTTTGAGTGTAGTGTAATGCGAGAAGTGGGTAGCATTAACATATTTTTATGTCTAACGGTGCGGTCTTTATATTTGTCTCCACGCTTAATGAAGAAGCCATTGTATTTTCTAACAAATTTACAAACTTCCAAGATATATATACAAGGGAGAGTTAATATTTTATGTTTTTTAAATAACGGCCTACAGCTATCAGTCTGTTCAATATTTGTTAGTATCCGAATTATTTTTTTTTGCATTATGAAAAGTGCAGGAGCATCTGTACTGTTACCCCACATTATGATCCCGTAGCTAAACCAAGAGTGTGCGTACGCGTAATAGGTGATGAGTGATGTATGGAGGTCAGTAGTTCTCGCTACTTCTCTAAAAGCATAACAAAATTTTGAGATTTTAGATTTTATGTTTTGGATATGGGTTTTCCAGGCGATGTGTGAGTCAATAGTAAGTCCCAATAGTGTAAAAGATTTTTCGACATCAATGTTCGTCCCGTTTATAGAATAGCTTACTGGTAGTGGAGGTTTTTGGTATGGGTGGAATGTCATAAGCTTAGTTTTTTTATAATTTATTTCTAAATTGTGTTTATTCATCCATTGTATTGTGTTATTAAATATTAAGTCTAATTTTTCATTTAAGTTGGTATTATCATTACACGAGGTTAAAATAGAAATATCATCTGCGAACAGCACACATGGCTCATTCATGATTTTTGGTAGGTCGTTGATGTATATCAAAAATAAAAGACACCCAATGACACTACCTTGGGGGATAGATGCATTTATAAACTTCTTGTCTGATCTTACGTGTGTTATTTGTTTTGTATTGTAATTAAAATGTTGAACTTCCACATACTGTTCCCTGTTTTTTAAATATGATGAAAACCAATTATGTGTAGTACCTCGTATTCCAATTCCGTATAACTTATTTAACAAAATTTTAAATTGCACCTTGTCGTAAGCTTTTGTCATATCCAGGAGGATTCCTACAGCGTACTTTTTGTCATTTAGAATGTTTAATACTTCTTGTATGTATTTATAGACGGCTAGAGTTGTTGATCGATGCTTACGAAACCCATTTTGACTATCGTTAAAAATGTTATATCTTTCGCAAAAGTTGTAAACTCTATCACACATTGCTTTTTCAAAGACTTTTGAAAATGTCGGTAAAAGGGAGATGGGCCTGTAGTTACTGGGGTCGGTTTTTGAATTTTTTTTAAATATTGGCTTTATAATAGCTTTTTTAAGAAAAGTGGGATATGTTCCTTCAGGTCGGTGCGCAGCACCCAGTCGTAGCCTATGTTCCACAGGAGCGGTCCCAGGACCGATCCCTGTGGAACACCGCGCGACATCTCTCGCCGGTTCCACTCACCTCGGTGACCGGGGTAGATGACGGATCTGTCCGTCAGATAAGCCTCGACTATACGACGGAGATAGGTAGGCACCCGATGATATCGTAGTGCCTCCAAAATGCAGCTCCAGGGCAGAGAGTTAAAGGCGTTGGCGATGTCCAAAGACACCGCCACGACGACTCTACCCCTGGACACTGCAGACCCCGTCGTAAGGTCCCTCACGCGCATGATGGCGTCCACCGTGGAGCGCCCTCTGCGGAAGCCGAACTGGCCGTCCGCGAGGTCCGGCCCTGTTCCCGTCAGGTGCGCGACGAGGCGGTTTGAAATTATTCTTTCAAATAGTTTTCCCACCTCGTCGAGTAGCACGATGGGCCGGTACGCGGACGGAGAGTCCGCAGGGCGCCCTGGCTTCTTCACGAGGACCAGTTTACCCGCCTTCCATGATAGCGGGAACTGGCCCCTCTCCAAACATGCGCTGAAAAGACCAATTAGTCGAGGCCTGAGAGTCTCCGAAGCCAGGACCCACGCCTTGCCAGGCAATCCGTCGGGCCCTGGGGCGGTATTCTTGGCGCCCATCCGGCGCACCGCCACTCTCAGCTCTGCCTCGGTCACTTCTGGTGCTGTGTCGTCGTCGTCGTCGCTGTGGCCCGCATCGGGCACCGCAGGGGGCGGAGTCATGCACGGAGGGATGTAGCCCCTCTGTGATTGGGGGAACAAGGTGGTGACCACCTCCTCTACAACCTCTGGCCGGAGACTCTGTGTCAGCGGGGGAGCCTGTGTGCGGAGCTTGTCACGCACCATTAGGTAGGGGCGTCCCCACGGGTCTCTGTCCAGAGTCTCCAGCATCTCCTGGCGGGCCTGGTTTTTGGCCCGCCGGATTTCCGTTTTTAGGGCGTCTTTCGCCGCCTTGTACCCCTCATATAACTCCGCCTCTCTAGCTTCCGCGTCCGGTGGACGGATACGAAGCCTGCGGTGCCTAGTGTACTGGCGTCGCGCAGCAACACACGCACTGCGCAGAGCAGCCAGCTCTTGCGACCACCAGTACATCTGGCGCTTCCGCTGTCCTGGACGGACCCGGGGCATCGCCACGTCACAAATCCTGTACATGGCGTCCTGGAGCCACCGTGCCTCCTCGTTAATGTCGGCAGGCCTGTCCGGTGGTATCACCCAGGCCTGCACGATGGCGGCTTCCAGGAATAGCTCCCGGTCCAGTTGCCTCAGCGCCCAACGCGGGCCACATGGGGCCTGTCTGACCGGTGGGTCCGCGGACTCAGCGGAAACATCGAACCGGATGTACCGGTGATCGGAATATGTCTCCACCTCCTCCATAACACACCAGTCGACGACACGCGGTGACAGAGCGGGGCTCGCGAACGAAATATCCACAACCGATTCACCCTGCATCCGCACACACGTGGGGACAGAACCCCGGTTCAGGACGACTAGGCCTGTCTCCAGAGCCCAGACTTCCACCATCCTACCCCGCGTGTCAGTGATCCGGGAACCCCAAGCCAGATTCTTGGCATTGAAGTCCCCGAGGACGAGCACGGGGAGGGAACGGAACCCGACGACGACGTCAACCAACTCCCTCAGGGAGTTGTGGAACTCGGCGAGAGTTCGGTTCGGAGAGAAATACACGCCCACCACAGCGATCTCTCCGAACCGTGCTGCGACACAACCCCGGCCTCTTAGAGCACCCTCAAGAGTCGGGGTACCGGCGGCGGCCGACGAGATGATGGTCACCGAGCCGTCCAAGTCCGCCACCCAGTGATCCCTGGGCGGGACGAAATAGGGCTCGGAGACCACGGCGATATTAATCGACCACTGCGCCATGCTCTGGAGTAGTAGGTCCTGAGCGGCAGCGCAGTGGTTGATGTTCGCCTGGAGGAGACGTAATGGAGTCACTATTGACAATCCATCACGACCTCCTCGGCGGCATTACAGCCGGCAGCGGCCGCGGCGACAGCAGCAGTAGGGGAAGCGGTTGCTACTGCAGTGGCGGCGGCGGGAACGACGGGGGTGGCAGATTCTGCTCCCGGCCCGGTGATTGGCCGGCTTACCAACTGTCGCGCATGCTTGGCAGTGTAGCGGGGCGGAGCACGAGCCGGCCCTGTGACCGGGCTGACCGCAGCGGAAGCAGCAGTCACTGCGGTCCACCTCTGAGGTGCACTTAACGCTCACGTGGTGACCCACGTGGCAGCGGTAACACCTCATAGGCCGAGGCTCGAGCAGTTTGACCTGCGCCGAGACCCAGCCCACCAGGAGCCTTCGACCCTCCTTTATTTTCTTGGCTGCTAAGACGGGGCAGCTCACGACAACCGTTCGTAGCCCCGAATTGTCTGCACGGATGGTGCCTGCCTTCACCTGGTCTGCAGGGCACCCTCCCATCCTGGCTACAGCAGCCACTATCTCCTCCGCCGTTACGGAGTCGTCCAGGCCCAATATGCGTAAGTCTAGGCACTTGGTGGGCCTGGACACGCGAGCCTCGTCCGTCCCGAGACACGCCCTGAGCCTTTCGGCAAGAGCGTCAGCGGATGGACCGCTGGCCGCGCCGGGGACCTCCAGTAGGCGGGCTCCAGTCGCCGTGACTTTCATAGAAAACCCGTCTGGGGCCCCGTACTCCGCAGGATTTACCGCCGCCTTCAGTTTGGCGAGGACGTCGCCGTACGTGACGCCCCTTTTAACCGCGTCGGGCTGTAAAGTTATTACTACCGCCGCGGTTTTAGGAGCGACAAGCATTGCCGCAGCGCGCTTCTCCTTGCGCCGCTGCTGCCGCCGCTGCCGCTGTTCCTTTTTCCGGCGCTTTCGCCCCTCTTTGGCGGCCTTCTTAGCCTCTCCAACCACCTGCCATTCGCCGCCATCAACAAGAAAATCCGAGACCGGGGTAGGCTCTACTCCGGTTGGGGCAACAGCTGGCTGACTCACTGTGCCCCTGCGCCTACGACCTTTCGGCGCCTTGGCAGCCGGTGCAGCCGGAGCCTGCGCTGGCGAGGCTACCAGCTCTCTCGCCGGCGGTTGCCCTTGAGCAGAGCGGCTTGACTGACCAGAATTGGTCGCCGCTGCAGCTGCAAAGGATTTTGGTGCTGTTTGACTCGCTGCTAGTGGGGGGCGGAGGATCCTGCCCTCCAGCACGTCAAACCGTTGCTGGAACGCAGCCATTTCCCGCCGCACTAGGCCGATCATGTCAGCCTCCGTTGACTGTGAAGGCTGGCCTCGACCTCCGCGAGCAGCGGCGAGCTCGGCCTTAGCCGACCGAAGCTCGGCCTCCATAGCCGCATTGGAGGCTGTCAACCGGGCCATCTCCCGCCGCATCTCCCCCAGCTCTTTTTGTAAAGCGGTCATCTGCCGCCCTGCTGCTAAAGGCGCCCCGTTTTGCCGAGCGGCCTTCATGATAGTAGCCTTCGCGTGTCTCAGCACTCCGTTTCGGGCGTTCTGGGACTTCTGTCCAGCCACCATACGAAGTGCCTCCATAACCGCCTTGCGAAGGCTAACCTCGCCAGTGACATCAACATTCTGGCCTACTGAGCCCTCGCCACCAGACACCTCCATTTCAGAGGAGTCGGCTTCCGTTGGTTCGACCTGAGTAGTGGGTACCAGCCTTTCACTGCCCTTTCTTTTACCCCTTCCCCGCGAAGCCGTAGGGATCTTAGAGGCTGGGGCCTCCTGCTCGTTGGAGGACGGCCCTCGACCCTCCTCCAACCTGGGACGTTTAAACGTCCCCCTTTTCGGGCGCTGCGAGCTCACGCTGCGCAGTGAACAAGCGCCAGATGCGGATGAGGTATCGGACTCAGAGCCCGACACCCTCCGACTTGGGGCCCGTACGGGTCCAAGGGAAACAGAGCCCCTCCGGCTCTCTCCAGCAACAGAAAGCGAGCTGAGCTCACTTGCCCTCTCCTCCTCATTCGATGGTGGTTTTAAAAAGGTTTTATTTGTTAACTTCTCCACGTGACTCCTGACTGGAGTCATAATACGGATAAACAAAACAGTTCATTATAAAAAGCGTAAATAGAGTGGTTCTAAGCGATTGTAATGAAATCGGACAAGGTTTTCAGAGGTCCTAATGGTACCTGTTATTTTTGAAATAAACTATTGTTTGACTACTGACAAAATTAAATTGATATAACTGAAGAATTCATAATTATTAATACATTCCTTCTGATTCTTTCTTTTGAAACCAAGTATGATATTACATTTATTCAAACAGCGCCATCTTGTAAGTGCTTTGATAACTAGTTGAGAATGTACATTCTAGTTTATTGACCTTACAATAATTACATCAGAGAACGTCTACAAACTTTATTGAAAGTCTCTCAGAAGTTATTACTACGGCCAACAGATGGTGTTGTTTACTATAACACACTAAGGTAAATATAAAACATGGTATAAACAATTTTGTTTATCATACTAACTAGATGATCATTTAAAACCTAAAAGCTACCGTACACAAGGTGGATAAAACTATGAATCATTCAATAAATTCCATATTTGAACAAATAAAATTATGTGTTTTCACCACATACTGCAATAAATTGTATAGCGGCAATACGTGCCGTAATGTGCACCTCTGCATACCCCTTAGGGAATCAAAAGGCGTGACGTAGTCAATCTTTTCATAAAGGTCGTCGAATGATAATAATGTAATTTGATACTATTTTAATTATGAGGCCACCAATTCGCCTGGTGTAAAATGATAATATACCAAAGGCTGACTGGGGACTGGGGGATTGGGGCACCCTGTAAGCAACGCATTCACTTGGGACTTAAAGTCACCCAGGCAAGTCCAGGCTGCACCCTTATGAATACGCAGGTTCTGGCAAGATAATCAACTCTGTTTTTGATATTAAGCTTGATGGTAGTTTCGTAGGAATTGAGTCAGTTAAAATGCGTGTTTGCTTTAGGAGTTTTTATTTACGACAAACGGGTGACAACTAGTGACAAATACATTTTGTTTTTTTATTCTTTTTTTACCATAAACAATATAGATATAACATGCCGCCCACCAAAAGGACGTAGTTCTTTTCTAAACATAACAATAGGAAATCTTAAAATGGATATTTACTATTACTATACTTATTAAACTAATCATAATAGTCTTAAGAGTATTTTATGTGAAATTTAGCATAAACTTCATTCATTTTCAATTGGCAATGCGCACAACTTGGAACAGCATCTCTTCACTACGCTGTTGCCACTTTTGATACTATAGACTCTAGTAATGCCGTCTTTTCCGGGATGCTTATCTACCACACGACCCAGTGAAAACTTTCCTGGCGGTAATCCGTCGGTCTTTATCAAGACAACATCACCGATTTTGAACTCTTCTGATTTCTTTAACCAAATGGGACGTTGTTGTAATCTTGTCAAGTATTCTTGTTGCCAACGTCGCCAGAAATCGCCAAGCAACTTTTGAGTATACTGCCACCGCGATAGGCAATGCATATTTGTATCTTTGAAGTTAGGTGACGGTACCACGATAGGAGCTTCACCAATAAGGAAGTGTCCAGGTGTAAGGACTTCTATGCAGTCTGGATCTTTATCATCGATAGGACACAACGGCCTAGAATTGAGACAAGCCTCAATCTGGCACAACACCGTAGTCATTTCTTCATAGGTTAGATTGGTGGTCAGAATGCGTTTCAAATGGTGTTTTACTGATTTTACGCCGGCCTCCCACAAGCCTCCAAAGTTCGGTGAGTACGCTGGTATGTAATGCCATTGTGTTCCTTCCAGTGCCAGTGTGTTTGATATTACACCTTCGAAGACCAGATTTGCCTCTTTCCATGCAGCCATCAGTTCTTTGTTGGCCCCAACAAAGTTTCGGCCCTGATCACTCCATATATCACTACATTTTCCTCTTCTTGCAACAAACCGCTTGAATGCAGCGATAAAGGCCTCAGAGGTTAAATCGCTTACCAACTCAAGATGCATTGCCTTGGTTGACATACATATGAATACGCAGATGTATGCCTTCTGAGTTCTGATGCCTCTTCCTTTAGACATGCTTATATTAAATGGGCCTGCAAAATCAACTCCGGTGTGTAGGAAAGCTCGAGCAGGAGTGACTCGCACTTTAGGTAGGTCACCCATTAATTGTGTTCTTGATTTCGCTTTTAGTTTAGCACATATAAGACACTTGTGTATGCAGGATTTTATAAGTGCCTTGGCTCGTACAATCCAATACCTTGAGCTTATGTAACTTAACATAAGTTGAACACCACCGTGCAGTGTGCGAGCATGTGCGTCGGCGATAATCAAAGGCACCAAAGTGTTCTTATTTCCTAATATAACAGGATGTTTAACCTGCTCATCCAAATTCGCGTTACGAAGTCGACCGCCCACCCTGAGGATACCATCTTCGTCAAGTTAAGGATTTAATGTTTTAATTTTACTTTCTCCTTTTAATGCTTTATTTGATTTTATCCTTTCTATATCATCTTTAAATTCTTGTTGTTGTACTAATTCTATGCATTTCATAAGTGACTTTTCTAATTCCTTTGTAGTAAAGTTCTTCTCCAAGTTTTCTAAGCTTCTCTTAAAATTTAAAAATCTTCGACAGTATGTTATTACTTGTATCAGTTCTTGTAAATTAGTAAACTCATTAAACTGTGACGTTAGGCCTTCTTCAATATTTACTTTTAAATTTGCTTGTATTGTATCACTTTTTCTTTCTAAATCAGTAGATTCATATTCTTGTTTTAATGTTATTTCTGTTTCAGAGAGCCAAGCTGGACCCTTCCACCACAAATTGGACCTTTTTAGATCAACTACTAACATACCCCGTGACCCAATGTCTGCAGGATTATCTTCAGATGAGACATGAAACCACCGGTTGTTATTTACATTTTCAGCTATCTCTACAACCCGATTTGCTACAAATGTCTTCCATTTGTGGGGATCGCCTGATAACCACGCAAGGACGATGGTTGAATCTGTCCATGCGTAGATGTTTACGGTAGGTATTCGCATGGCTTGTTGTATTTGCTTAAGCAATCTCGACAGTAACAGCGCTCCACATAACTCCAACCGTGGTAGTGACACAGTTCGTAGCGGTGCCACTCTAGTCTTAGCTGCTTGCAGTTTTGTTGACACTGAGCCATCCCGCATCTTTATTCGGACGTAAGCTACTGCTGCGTATGCTCGCGTGGAAGCGTCGCTGAAGCCATGAATTTCTATCTTGTCTACCTCACTCGTTAATGTGCCAAGCCATCGATCAATATGTACTTCTTTTACTCCTTCAAAGTCTTTACGGATAGTCAACCACTCGTCAGTCAGGTTTTGACTTATTTTGTCGTCCCAGCCAGTCTTTTCCAACCATAATTTTTGTATTAACATTTTAGCCAAGATCAAACTCGGAGCGATCCATCCCAGAGGATCGAACAATTTCTGCATGTCAGATAAGATTGTTCTTTTTGTAATTTTATCTGACACTGGAAGTAAGTTTATTTTATATTGAAATTGATCTGTTCCTAGATTCCAGATCAAACCTAGGGCTTGCACAGTTCCATCTAATTTTAAATCTAAGTGTACTCGTGTTGTTCTCTTATTGGCTTCTATAGATTGCATAAACTCCATAGAATTCGAAGACCATTTTGATAATATGAAGCCACCTTTTTGCAATATAGATGACACTTCTTGAGCTGTCTGTATAGCTTTCTCTGCTGTATCCTCGCCTGAGATCAGATCATCCATATAAAAATCTGATTTGATAACTCGTACGGCTTCTGGATGGTTTTCACCTTCATCGTCAGCCACTTGATGAAGAGTTCTGACTGCTAGATAGGGTGCTGAAGCTGTACCAAAAGTAACACGAAGCATACGGTATTCTTTGATTGGATCTGATTCTTCTTCTCGCCACAGAAGGCGATGATATGTATCGGCGTCTTGTTTGTGTAGTAAAACCTGAAGATACATCTTCTGGATGTCACTGGCATAGCAGACACGATATAGTCTCGATCGCATAACAATATCTCTAAGGTCGTCTTGCAGTTGAGGACCTACAAGTAGCTCATCATTGAGAGAAACGTTATTCGACCCTTTAGCCGAAGCATCAAATACGACACGTGTCTTTGAAGTTTCTCTGTCAGCGCGGACAACTGCGTGATGAGGTAAGTACACAGATTTGTTTTTATTACTTTCATTTTCAGGTATTTCTTCCATGTAGTTTGATTTTATATATTCTTGCATGGCCTTTTGATAGTTATCTTTTAGTGTAGGTTCCTTTCTGAATCTTCTTTCAAGCTGTAGTAGTCTCTTTCTTGCTATTTCTTTAGTGTTTCCATTGGGAGATAAAGGATTTTCAGTTTTAAATGGTAAACTTACTACATATCTTCCTTCTTTTGTTCTTGTCTGATTGTTTTCATATATAGTTTCACATAGCTTTTCTTCTCTTGTTAATTTTCTTTTCTTGTCTGTGTCAATTTCCCAAAGGGATTTTAACATGTTTTCTACTTCTATTTGTTGATGAAGGACCAGAAAACTTTCTTCTTTACACTGGTATTGATTTCTCCAAACAGAATCCATCCCAGGTTTGTTTCTTGTGCACATGGAGAACCCGGAGGACCTTTGATTAATTGTTGCTGCACGATTTGTGCATACTCTTTAACACCAAGGAGCAAGTCTATTGGACCCGGTTTGTGATACTCCGGATCAGCCAGGTTGAGTCCCTCTAGGTGTGGCCAATGTGTGACAGTAACAGCTTTGGAAGGGATTTTCGTGGTTAACTGTTTACTCATGACGTATGCTTCAATGTTGATCTCGAAGCTTGAATGCAATCGAGAACCAATCCTTAGTTGTACCACGTGATTGACGTTAGTTTTTGTAGATCCCACTCCAATGATACTTCCTCTTGCTGTACGCCTGGTTAATTTAAGTAGTTGTGTCGCCTTCTCGCTAATGAATGATGCCTGCGAACCTTGGTCTACCAGTGCACGTAGAACAACAGTGTGATTATGTTCGTTCCTTGCTAAAACTGTTGCCGTGGCCAGTAGTGCTAGACTTGTGCTTAGTTTGGTACTGTGATACGACGCGATTGTAGTGTTGACTAATTCCTCCTTCTCTTCTACGCCGTGTTGTACTACTTTCGGTTGTTCAGTGTCCTCAGATTGTACCGAAGAAGTAGCGTCCTTAGATCGGTGTAGCAGAGTGTGATGACGTCGACTGCATATACGACATGAGACTCGCAATTTACACAGATAAGCGGAATGTCCTGGTACCAAACAATTAAAGCAAAGTTTGTTTGACTTAACATATTCAGCTCTCTCAGCAGGTTGCAGTTTGCAGAACTCCTTACAGTGGCATAAGGTATGGCTTTCTTTACATAGCACGCATTTTCTATCTCCCGACGATGGTGAAGTTGAGGCTGTAGCAGTAACAAAGTGTGAACGCTCTTTGATAGACTTCTCACGGAGGCCCGATGTTGACATTACAAGTTCTAAGGTACGGTATTTTGATTGCATGAACTGTCTTAAGTCATCCCAGGTAGGTAATTTATCGTCTTCATTTGTACAAACGGTTTGTTCCCATTCTTTGTGAGTCTCTGTGTCCATTTTCTGAATCACTATAAAAATGATTATAGGATCCCAAGAGCTCGTAATTATATTTAAGTTTTGTAAGTTGTTTAAGCAATCCGTTGTAACGTCCAATAAACTCTTTATTTGATTTGCAGATTGAGTATTTATTTTTCTTTGCGAAAATAATTTCTTTAAAACTGAATTGATAATCAATCTTTTATTACCGTACCTGGTTTTGAGAACACTCCATGCTTGTTCATAATTACTTTGAGTTATTTGAATAGGTTTCAATAACACCTCGGCCTCTCCAGTGACACTACTCTTCAAATAGTGTAACTTTTGAACATCACTAATCGCCGTGTTTTCATGAACTAATGAAATAAATAAGTCTTGAAAGGTAGGCCAATCTTCATAATTCCCACTAAATCTTGGTAGTTGTATCCTCGGCAGCCTAACGAGTTGATCATTAGTCGTATTTGTAAATGAATTATTTTTCGATGATGTGGGTAGGGACGATGCGTTTATCGTCGACAAAAGGTCTTGTAAGTCGGCTAATAACCCAAGATATAAATCTTCATAAGTATAGAAATCCTCGTTAACGAAGTAATTTAACGTTTGTTTTTGTTCTTTCGTTGTTATCTTGACTAATTGTTGATGAGATTCTCTGAATGTTGTCCAATATTCGTCTATACATTTTATTCTTGCCTCGACGTAACCTTTTGTCAGCCTGGTTTTAGGACATTTCTTAATGTTTACTTGCGTTTTTTGTAATAAAGCAGCTGTGTCTTCTAAAACGTTTATTAGCTCCTTAGTAGTCATTGCACCTTTTTTTGCTTCTATTCATTCATTAATGACGGACCTTCTGAATGCGATGTCGCTATTGTTCTCGTTGGCCGGCCGATATCTTCGATAACTTTTTTTGCAATTAGCTCGGTTCGTAAATCTGGCTCGATTGTGACCACTATGTTTTTGATATTAAGCTTGATGGTAGTTTCGTAGGAATTGAGTCAGTTAAAATGCGTGTTTGCTTTAGGAGTTTTTATTTACGACAAACGGGTGACAACTAGTGACAAATACATTTTGTTTTTTTTATTCTTTTTTTACCATAAACAATATAGATATAACAAACTCCTTTGTGGATCTTACACCGTTACATTACATGCAAAAACACACACATTACATCAATATCCTGACTGACTGAGCATTGACTCAAACTGTCACAGCCAAGTAATCACCATCACACATCAACAGCCTGTAAGTCGCCACTGCAGACCAATGGTCTCTGGGAGACGGTTTGAATATTAATATCCTCCCTTCCTAAATATCGGTTGACTATATTAAAACTTATAATTAGAAACCATAATCCCAGGTTTCCTCACGATATTAACCTTCACCGTTAATCAGTGGTGTCTAAATAATCTATTATAAAAAAAAAACGTCACATTAGTACTGGCTGTTGGTAGGTTTTATGTCACGCCATTTTCACATTACAATGCATTGTAAATAAATTGTATTAATAACTTACCACTGAACTCACCATTGCAACTTGGTGTAACAAGATTACGCAATGACTGTCAGACAAGGCGTGTCATTGCAGTACGTCACGTGTCATGTGCTAATGACCTGTCACTGGTTCAATAGTCAAGTGTCAATCGATTTCAGACGAATGACCCTAACAATAAATTGTCATGAACCTATTTTGATTACAAGCTTCTTACTTTTGAGTGGACTGTCTTTTTATGGAATAAGCTAGTAAACGAGCAGGCGGAACACCTGATGGTACGCAATCGCCTCCGCCCAGGGACACTCGAAACATCAGAGGCGTTACAAGTGCGGATTGTTAAGATATTGGGAATTGGAAAGATTGGTCAACAGTCGAGAAATTTATCGCATTTTATATATGCGTATGTTTATCTCGCATTTTGATGCGGTTTTCAGCATAGTATTTTTCAGAGTTAGAAGAAGGTTTTAGGTATATTATCCGACTGGAAGAAATGAGGTTCACAGATTAACTTTTGAAGGCTTCTTTCACTTACACTTTCAATTCGAAGGATCAAAGAGTCATTTGTTGTGAGAATAATCTCGACCAATGACAGGCGAGAATGCGATCGAGCTCATTTCAAAATTTCGAAATGACAGTTACAGAATAGCCTAACTGATCAGACAATTTAATACAAACCAAAATATCTCTTTTGGCACTCAAAAACTGAATGTAACTACATCAATACACCACTATTACTTAATCAAATCAATCAAGTACATACTTAAATGTTTACAAATCGAAACATGAACGAACTACCTGATCATGCAATGTTAAACTGTTTAACTCTATTCAAAAACATACTGGTTAAAGTTATAAACCTTTTCATTGCTCGTTTGGTTCAAAATCTTTTCATCAGTTATAATGAGCAAGTGAGCAACCTCTTTTAAACCCAACGTTGGATGATAAAGATACCTAATGGTTTGTATGTTTTAATGCTTTTATTCATAAACTGCTTAATTGATTTAGTAAGTAAAGATTTTCGTAAACTACACCCAACTTCGAAGACTACCTAAGTATTGGAAAAAGGGGAACTAGACTGCAAGTCACTCATTGCATTGTATTCAGTAAACATTGAGTATTTTTAGAAATAGGTAGTGATTTCAAGAAGCCAGGCGAAATACATACCTACTGTACCTAGTTCTGATCCGGAGCTGCGAACTTCCTAGCAGGTTTACAGGGATTCCGGCTCGAGAAGCAGGAGTGGTTTTTAGTTAGTAAGAGTCTGACACTCCCTCTTGCCTCGCCCAATGCGGGAGAAGACATTGGACGATTTTCCCCCTTAAAAAAAGTATACCCAGTTCCATTTTATTTTTTCTATGAAATATACAACCGATTTATTGCAAAATATTAAAAATAATTATTTACAATAAAATCAATAAAACAATTTCGTAACATCCAAACTTTCTGCGCAAGCACATCAATCGAGCCGATTATGATAACGTTTGATGATTAGCGATAGGATCTAGATCGGCGCGTGATCTATCATCGTGATCCATAGACACGGCACTCGTCAGCTGTCTGTACACTGCATTGCTGAGATATCGAAGGAATATAGGGTGTTGTGATATGGTATTAAAACAGGTAACTACCTAAAAGCAAATATCTGTCACAATGATGATTTTTTATTTAATAAACAAAATGTCTTACGGTGTTGTTCATCCATCCATATCCATTTAATAGTTCTTCAAAAATTTTTAAATCTATTACTACCTACCTAACGAAGTGGTAGGCAGAGGTGCACATTATGGCACGCAATACCGCTGCACAATGTACATCCACTTTCCACTATTTGTGTTATAAGTCCCATGCAAAATGTTTGAAAAACCGAAAAAAGGCCAGTAATACATCTGTCGACTCGGGAATCGAAGCTTTTAAGATTATTTTTACCAAGAAAACGTTATAAATTATCCCATTAGCAAAGCTTGTCTTGCTAATTACCTATAATGAAATCAATAGTAGCTTATTAAAATATGCCTCTATAAACATCCTATATGTACATCAATCACAATCATAATTGATTCAATCCACACATACGTACATATAGATGCACTTAAATACGACCTCACAACGATAATCTAATACTTTTACAATATTTAACCGTATTACTACAATTTGGTTCAAGTACGCCTAATTGACAGCCTCTTCTCTAAGTAGCAGTTAATTTAACTACTGTTTTTTTTAAGTATAGTTAATTTATTTAATGGTTAGCGTGGATGGTGTAATTCGTATGTTCGTAAGAATGATTCAGTTCCTTCTTCAATAAAACATTAGCTATATTTTAGTGCAAATGCCATTTCCGAATAAGAAATAATTATAATAATTTAAAGATTATTAATTCGACGATTTTTAACAATGAGTTGATGTTTTACCACACCATTAACAGATACATAAAAAAATATAAAAAAATAAACATCATTTTCCTTAAACATCTTCTTATAACTTTATTTGACATACTATTAATTATTGTTGGCAGCGTGACAAATCGATTTCCTCGTCAAACAGTTACGTCATATTTCTAAACTTTATGCTCAAACCAAAATTAAACACTATTTTTAAATAACTTTTCCACCCAAACATTGCATCTTATAAGCTTTTATTTCTTTAGAATCGACAATGACTCAACACAAAACCCGATCATAGAGAGCCACTTAATTAATACGAAAACTCTTCAATTCCACCTTGCTTTTAAACAAACATAGGCATTTAGCAACTAGTCTTTCAATTGACTTCAATTGATTCAGAACAAATGATAATTTTTCAAGTGTACTTTAATATAACGCAACGTAAAACATATGTACTCCTTCAATAGAATTTCAAACTTAATCATCAAAGATTAAAGTTGAATTTCGGTCGTTCGTTCCTTCTACTGTTGGTACAGCGCATGTAAAAATACTTCCAAATTAAATGGATGTGACTTACAATATAGAGATTAAAGTAATGAACAAGGTTATACCATGTACTTACCTATCGTTGAATGGATTCTTTAATGTGTATCTAATATACCTACTTGAACACATCATCATGGTTAATACAAGAAGAGTCATGCTGAGGTGGATGTCTTTAAAGTAACTTACTCGCACTTCGTGGTTAGAAACACAAGTATTGAAATGATATACATCATATTATCAACAGCCTGTAAGTGGCCACTGTTGACCAAAGGCCTCTTCCCGAACGCAGAAGGTTTGGGCAAACCACATCTGGACCATTTGTCAATGGTGTTTACATAATCATAGAAAGTACATATTATAACTCAAAAAAGTCACTTTGGTACTTGCTGTTTGTAGGTAGGACACAAATGTGCAGTAAGTAACGAAGAGCGGAATAGAAGGCATCACACAATTTTGCAATATACTAAGGACAAGTTGTTGATAAATCCAAACCAGTGCCAAATATTATCTCTCAAAGAATTATAGTTAAACCATCATTTATTTTATAATCATGTTTTACCTTAATCATTAGAGAATATCCTTGCGAAAATTTGCAAATCACGAATGAATTTATGACAATAACGCCCACTATGCGATGCATTTGAATGCATATGGTATTAAGATTCCCCAGTGGGTAGCATTGACCGCGGATTGTGGCGAAATAAAAATGCAATCAATCGGTAAGCCCTAAGGCACTTGGTTAACATTTGAATATTGAAAATACTAAGTACAGTCTAAGGTGAAAACTAAGCACATTTTGATTAGGTAAGTGCTATTGTGATTGTAATTAGGTGTATACCTAATTTAACATTTTATAAAAAACTTAATAGTGATATAATCTATCCACATGTAAAATTCTACATATTTGAAAAAAAATTAAAGCGCACTAATTTCAAACGTAATGTAAAATTATTTTTCCATTTTATTTAAAATATAGGCAGATTTCAATCGACTGACCAGAGCACTTACTCTCAAAACCAATCGCGATGTGAACGCCATTTCAATCCAATAAAATCACAGTAATTATTCAATGGCATAGTTGCTATTAAAATAGCATTCAGAGTATAGAATACCAGAATAATATCCACGCAATACGGATGCAATGAGCGCTATTGTTGTTACTAAAAAGTACGAAATTTCACAATATCAATGTCGATCAATCGGAATTGGATTTAAAAGTAAACCCCCTAGAAGTCATTACGGTAGGACTTTAGCAGTGAAAGTCTTGGGACTGTTGTGATTACGATAATGATGATGATTCTGGACTGATTCTTGTAAAGGTTTGATATACTTTTTATGCCATCTCCCGCCTTGGACGAGGTGAGAGGGAATGTCAGACTCTTACTGACTAAAAATCACCCCGTTCCTACTCCTGCTTTTTGAGCCGGAGTCCCGGTAACCCGCTAGGCAGTGTGCAGCAAAAAGAAACATAGATAAAAAGTTAAAACATCTAAATAAAACTCAATACTTCTAACCTGACTGTACTCAAATAGATAAAATCTTACAAAATGTCTAGAAATAATAGAATGGCCACAATTCGACAGGTACAGCAACGTGTCAGAATTCTGCAGGTGGCTTTAATTAGGTGGTCTGTTATATTTATGATGTGTGGTACAAGTTGTAGGTGGAGAGCGAGCGAGCAAAAAAGTTCGAAGCTAATTTTACATACATATATAAAAACACACCCACATAGGTACATATGTACATAGTAGGGTAGGCAGAGACTACTAAACTAATTGATGCTAATTTTATTGATCTACAATTGAATTGGTCACTGAAGAGATGCCAAATCAACTGGAACCGAACTAAAATGAAATCAACTGGAACCAAGAATCTACAGCAAAACCAAGCTACCAGTTGCAACCATTATCAATCCATAACCATATAATCATCGTGACTATTGAAAAGCAGGAGTAGGAACTGGGTGGTTTTTCGTCAGTAAGAATCTAACCCTCCCTCTAGCTTCGCCCAAGGTGGGAGAAGTAATTTTATGATATTCCCTCCGCAAAAAAAATCTAGGTTGCTTGCATAAAGACTATCAACGACTTTTTTATATTTGATGGGTCGACGTTTGACTGCTAACTCACCTCCCGATGGTGGTGAATAGATTCAACTTCGAAGCTCAGTACTCTTCCAAAAACTTCAATCGTCCATAACTTGCACCAACTCCAAATATCAAAGGTTGAATATTGAATACCCTACAATTAACGAACTTGTACTAATCCTCATACATTTGGTAACATAAATAATATCACTTGCTGAAGACGATGTTATTTTTTTTAATACCGCCATGGCATGGGCGCAATAGGTTAAGCGGTTGCTAGGTTACGGCAAAACATTGTTTGCGCAATTGTGAAGTAATCTGAAGTAACCTGTCAATGTGACGGGTGATTTTATTTTATTAAATTTAATATTAAATTAGTTCTTTTTTTGTTTTGTGGTTAGATTGATGTGGAGATTAGGAGTTGATTGGCTTGTTGGTGTGTGGCATCAGGTGTCAGTACTGAACTAGGGAGTTTGGAATTTAAAAATGGACAAAGTTTATTGACATTATCGATTTTCAGACATAACATTTATTTATTTTTAGCCGTGATCGTCCCACTGCAGAACTAAAGCCACCTTTTCCTCCTTTCACTTCTCTCTGTGGCCAATCCTTATCATAGGTGTCAAGTTCAGCTTGCCATCTCAACATGGGATTTTATTTTTAATTCAGACTTATATCAAATTTATTTTTCATTATATGTTATCTTTTTAATTTTAATTGTAAAGCAAGAAATAAAAGGCTTTTTACTTTTATTTTTTATTTATTTTATTTATATCAAATAGAAATACATTGTACTTAATCTAGACCAGTAGTACTTACTAAGTGATGATTTTAGCACTCACTCATCTATCATTGAGTTCAGACATTTGACATCAGACTTCAAATTTAGCAATCCCACTAATCACCCTAACAAAACCTACTTATAAGTAGTTGATCTCCGGATTACCAGGAATAACCTTTTTTGGAGTAATCTAAGTATACCACTTTGGGCACTAAATAATAGCCCTGTTTGTGTAAAGGTATCATGTGATTTTAGTCGTTTCGAGTCATATATACAGTATGGAGATCTCATGCACATTTTGGCTTAAAATAAAAAAAAACCTCCTAGGCCTATTTCGCTTATTTTTCTTATATTGTCAGCCAAGATGATAACAAATGTATGGTTTAAATTAAGTCATAAGAGGTTTTCCCATACCGTACCTACCTTACCGCTGTCAGGCACTCGTGAGGTGAAGACCGTGTTCATTCCTACGTGATAAAGAAATGAAGGTCATTATAAATACATAGAAACATTCCATCCCTTTCACTACCATCCTTACCCCAAGCACCTTCAATCATAGAACCGTCACAGAAATACCTCACAAATATCATTTAATTCCAAGGTTTAATAAAGTTTTCAACAGCCAAGCCATGTTCCGGACCAACCTTATATCGGCATGTGCTCTATATCGTATCTAAAGTTCATCAAATTATCCAACATACAAAAATATATCCTAAATTCATAGAATCATAGTCCAATTTCGATTAGCTAATTCAGAGATGGGATTTTAGAATGTAGTGTGCAGAGGATTTGGTGTTTTATGTCTTAAAGATAGAGTTGGGTTTTGAAAGTAAGAGGTGTTTTAAAAGGATTAATCGTGGTAATTGTTTAACTGTTGAACGTGAGTGCCTCTGTAGTGTGATTGTGAGGTGACATTTTTGTTCATAGGAAAGTTGGGATGACGAGTATTTGTATATTTCAGTACATATCCGAAAGGACGACTTTATATCTGTATCTTTAGTACGAGTTTGCTTTACGTTGAACGAAAACGAAACGAGAGCGTGTTCGGCACTCTGATTGGTTGGTTCATTCGCACTGGCCAATCAGAGCGCCGAACGCGCTCTTGTTTCGAAATTTTGTTGTTTTGTTATTGTGATAAAAATAAAACTAACTGAGTGTACAAAAAATGTTTCTTATTTCAAAAGAATTTAGATTCTATTCTTTCTAGATTTCTTATTAAGAAGGATGAGATTACAAATAACTTTCCCAAAGACACTTTTGGGAAAGTGAAGGATATTTAAATGACCAGTCACCTTATGTCTCGAGATCTGCATACAAACTAACTTAGTTAAATAAGCAACAAATTCCCAACACCAAATCTTCCTTATCAACAAACCACGAACAAATTCACAAAATACAATATTTGTACAAGTTGTCACCTTTCACATATCACGGCGCATTGGGCTGATGCGTCGCTGTCAGCAATAAATAATTCACTATCATCATCGCACAGTCGATCACGATGACATATTATGCTTTGTTCAAGGGAGCAGGCAGAGGTATTTGATTCCGTCATATTTATGTTGCCTTGTCTAGTGGTTACGTACGGCGTGGTGTGGGTTTGATTGCTAAGTTAGGTAAGGTATTTGTCTGCTGAAATATGGGTAAACGTTTAGTCTTAAAAATATACAGGTTATTATATTATATACATAGATGGAGCGATACGTCGTAAGCGTTGTTTATAATGCGCCCCGAACTACATAGATATCCGCTCCTTAGATTGCGAACGTGAGGGTGAGGGTAATTTGCATACTGTCGGCAAGGCATTCTTTTTTTAATAAAAAACGTAGCCAGAAACTAGGATTTTCTTTTGTGTCGTGGGTGCATTTATAAACAAACAATTTCAAATAGACTATTACCATCCACCCGAAGCAAGAATTTGTTCCTTGCGGGAATCCAACCCGTTGCCCATAACAGCGATTTGCCCAGCAACCGCGTGGCTAATTAGTGTTGCGCGATCTATGAGACCGCCGATTTTCAGTAAGACAGTGATATCGCTTTGTACCCTTAGCACGAGTATGTTTTATGGTTGGTTCTTCCAAGACGGCCAATCAGTATCCTTAGTACGAGTTTGTTTTACGTTGAACAAATACGAAATAAGAACGCGTTCGGCGCTCTGATTGGTCGGCACGCATGGACCAACCAATCAGAGTGCCCAACGCACTGTCGTTTCGATCTCGTACTAAGCCCTCTGGTCGACCAGTACCATTCATGTATGTAGGTAGAATCATGGCTCTCTCATAGGTAAACCAAACACATAAACATAACAAAAAGCTCGTACACATTATTAAGATACCTCATTACGTCGTCCAAACCCGAACCTTGGTACGTTTGCACCAATTTATTACAATAGCAATTATTTTTGAAATTCTTCGAGCTACACAAATGTTTGGCCTTGTACCATATAAAGATGCATCAATCTCAATTTGTGGTCGGCGCACGCGTACACATGATATACGACTATTACATGTGTTTTCTTTGTAAATTATTGTGTTTTTATTTAATTTATTTTCATTTTGATTTGTTGATTTAGTGGTCTACGATAACTGCCAATCTATCATTAAGATTTTGTTCTTTGCAAGTTAAGTAGGTATTAGGATTCCAAGTTACTATCGGGGGCTGAAAAAAATACTTTTTTTTTGTTTTGGATTATTTTAACTTGCGTGTTACGTCATACAGGGCAATTTAGATATATCTAATAACGAAATTCATCAATACCCTTAGTATGAGTTTTTCTTTGCGTTTAAAATAATAGAAATGAGAGCGGCACACTAATTGGCCGATTCGAATAAAACAACCAATACTGTAAACTAATGAAATTGTTGAATTAAGAAATAATCTATTGTATTAAGAAATAGTCTAGTAGTTAAAGAATAGAGAAATAATCTATTGTGTATGGGTTATTTCTAATTACTAAGAGATGATCTTACGGGGGTAGCAGAAGTTCGAAGTATTTATAAAACTGGTAGAAGCCCTACATGGCCTTTAAGGTGGCATCCTGGTACCTATGGTGACCACAACCTTACCTGTCAACCACGTTATATCGAGGAGTACTCTATCACCCTGACCTGATGACCTATGTCCCTATAATGAACTGAGAAACGTCATCAATCAATGCAATACCATTTCTGAAGACAATGATACATATGGTACAATCAGCAATAACAGTGATCAAGTGGAAAGAGAAATAAATTTATTTTTTTAGTAACATAATCTGGGTCGCTAGTGCAATTGCCGGATAAATGATCTCGAGTTAGATTTGTGGGTTGGCGAAAGTATTACAGGGTTTCTTTCAGTTTTTCATCTTTTGAACATTTCTCAGTAGCAACACGGAATCTGAAATTGTACCCGGTATATTGCAATATGCTCGTGACGTTGTTGAGTGGTATAAAAAAAATTACTATCTTTTTTTACAGACAATTAAATTATTTGATTTCATAGCAAAAAAACACCACTGTACTGGAAAATCAATGACAAAAATCAATCAATCAATTTTAGCAATTTCGTGTACAAACTGCAATTTATTTTCTATCAGTACACCTATTAACATTTGTATTAACAGTGACCATAGATTGTGATTTGCAGTACATTATGTATTACATAACAAAACCAAACAAGCGCATTATGATGATGGATGGTGTGATTCTTTTACTTGTTGGCAAATAATTAGATCATGATATATGGACATGGAGGTTTAAAAACCAATCGTGACGATTGATGAAAGTCATTTGTATTGAACATCATTTATCATTGCCCAGAAGTAGTTATTCGGATTAATTTGAAGATATTTTTAACTTTGACCTATGCTGTAAGTTTTGAATTGGGTGTTCTGTGCCCTTAGTGCGAGTTTGCTTTATGTTGAATGAAAACGAAACGAAAGCGCGGTTGGAGTTCTGATTGGTCAGCGTTAATGAACCAACCAATCAGAGCGCTGGACGTGGTCTCGTTTCGTTTAATAAGCTTGTACTAAGTCCTCTGGTTTAGATGCATAGTTTATGAGCTACTAGTTACCGTGGGAAGATGAGAACATTTTTAAGAAAACCAAACTCTTTCCGAAGATAGCTCATACAGGATAATAATTCTAACTACGAGAGATGATTCAAAAATCTATTTTTTTTTTGCACCGAAAAGGTTATCTCACGTATTTATTTAAAATCGAAAAAATAATTAAGTCGATAATTATTTAAAATCGAAAAAAAAATATTGGCATTTTTATTTCTGTTTTCCATTGAGTATAATGTGTACATATGAATTTGTATAATTGTAAATGCACCTATGACCCAAGAGAAAACCATAATGACAACGTTTAAAAAAATGTGCTTCATATAATTGTACTAATAAACCATACCAAGAAGCCCCAAATTGTTATTTTCATTGTCTCAAGATAATTTTCTATTTCCTTTACAATATAAATAATAAGTATTAATAATATAAGGGTATTACTTTTAGTCGGTCCCTTTCGAGATATCGTGACCTTCCCAGAAGATTTGCTTTAATACAAATTCAACTACTTATAACAGATAGTAAAGTCTTTATTAGACACGAATATGATTATAGTTAGCTTTGTGACTAAGATGACCCAGATAGTTAATATCGCAAACAGTTTTTACTTAAATTGAACGTGCGGTCTCAAGTTCAGTACCAAAAATATCCATGTCGCTAATTGGAATAGCAAAATTACAAAAAATGTTCGCTTTCAAGGTCACGTTTTGCGTGCATCAGAGAAGTTTATTATTGATCTAGTCTTCATAAAGATTATTATTAAAATAAAAGAAATATATAATACATTGAGAATTTTATCCTCTCAGCACATACTAGATCTGTTGAGACAATTTTTATTACGGAACAGAGAGTAAAGTTCCTTAAGCGATCATGCCTGGCGGGCTTTCTGCTCAACTGTTGTTGGTTGGGATTTTCTGTCCATATTTATTCGTGAATAAGCCTCATAATATTTGCGATGTAGGAATTATGACGTCATCTATTAATTTCTTCTTCTATCGTCTATGAGCAACTTCAGTCACTTGATGGTAAGCAATCGCCGCCGACCATAAACACTCGTAATACCAGAGGCGTTACAAGTGCATTGAATTGCCATAATATGTAGGATTTATGACGTAATCCGTTGGTTTTATTTTCTAAATCTTTATATTTTTTCAATTAAGATTTTTGTGTTAATTTTTTTAATAGTCTGGTAATTCGTTTAATTTTAGACCTTATTCCCACGTAATAAGAACGAACCCTTTGCACCCTTTCGACAATCCCCAGTATTCCCATTTGCAAATTTGGAAGTGAACTTAGATTTCGGAGGTCAAATACCTCCGAAGTCTAAGTTCACTTCCCAGTTCACAAATCGCATTAGTTTTTCAATTATTCTATGCACAAACGGATTAAGTCACTTCAGACATCATTATGCAACTTATCATAGAACTTGTTGTCCTTGCAATTAATTCTAATGAACCAAATATTAAAATTATACTAACGATGATATTATACCGAAATATACACGTTGTTATTTTCCCCATTTACAAGAATGCAAATTGCCGTTTTTGTTTGTTCGTCTGTGCTAGAAAAGTGCAACAACTTATTTTTTTACTATTTTTAATAGGTAGGCATTATATCACTTTATTTAAATTAGATTTTGTTCTAACAAACAACATATTTTAAGATAAAATACAGTAGATATTATTATCACAAAGTCTCACCTAAAAGTCAGTTTGACATTTTTAATCGTAGGTAAATGATAAATGATGTTTATTTCTAAATAATAAATGGTAAATCTATAAATGTTAGCAAAAACTATTAACAATAACAAAATACATAGTGCGGTGGTTTTTTTTGAGGGTGGAAACCCAGCCAGTGGCTACTTTCGCCTTGGGCAAGGCGAGAGGGAGTGTCAGACTCTTACTGACTAAAAACTATCGCGTTCCTATCGCGAGCCGAAGTCCCGGTAAACCCGCTAGGTAGTTCGCGGCTCCGGTCAAATTACCCTTACCACGAGGAATGGTTAAGGAATGGTTATAACCATGGTTCGTGCTGGGGACTATTATTATCATTGTTTATAAAGTTTTTTTTTAAACAATAGACGTAACAATAACAATTACATTGTTGTAAATCGTAACGGTATGTTACGGTTATTTCAATTTCAAAGGTCACCATGTAATAGGAAAATCAACCGTAGCTTATGTGAAACGTAGGAAGATACGGTTACGCATACCTATAGTAGATAAAGTGCAGCGGTATCTATCTATATTTGGATATCTTTTTATGTTATTTTTATGAAACAAGTCCGCTATAGCCTCCCAAAACTGCTGTTAGCTGTAAGACAGGGCCTACAGTAGATATAACTATGAAAATACCAAAAACCTGAATAGGAACATGGATAAGAGCTTGAAATATTGCAACAAAATAATTATACACTACTGTCTAAAAGCTAATAATAGGAAACCACTTTGAAAAAAAAACCTGCTCTTCTTGAAATGCATTAGAGAACGAAGAAATATGAGTTTTAATAAACATACAAAGTCATCGAAAAGAAGTTAGTACATTACATTGGAATGACTAAAACGAGCTGTAGCACTACAAACTACAACATGGCCTCTAGTAAATAAACAATATCATCAATTACATTACGTAAGTAGCATGCATGAATAAAATAAATAAAAAAAACTAATATTTGTAACAAACGGAAGCTTAGAAATGAATGTGTTATATGTTATATTATAATGTATATTGCTGGCTATGAATATTACGATATTTATAGCCAAATGTCAAGTTCAACCAATTTGTTACATGCATGTAATTGAGATTTTTAATGGAGAACGAATTGTAGCGATGATAGTTGTGGTTAATGGAACCCTATTAATACTCGTTTTGTGGTTACACGTGTATAGGTAACTTTTTTATGGTGTGAAAATCATCCAAATACTTCTCACGCTTTAAGCGAGGCGAGAGGGAGTTTCAGACTCCCCGTTCCTATTTCTGCTTTTCGAACCGGAGCCCCAGTAAACAAGTGTCCAATTTCCAAGTTTGAGTCAGATTAAGATAAGAAAAGTTTTTTTTTATTTTTTTTTCCGCAAATTGGATTCATCACATTCACCTGGCAGTTTATAGTGGATTGACACACATGGCATTTATGCGAGGTGAAAGAAGAATTGAACGTTTTGAATTTGACTAGTCATTGGTCAAATGGAAAATTTTAAATTTGTCATTACATTTTATCTGTCACGAATACTAATTTGCGTAGACGTATTTCTTTTCATATACGTTTTCTAGTAGGGCCTATTTTCCCTATAGCTAGAAGTTCGATCCAGATTTATAGCTAGTCAAGATTACGAGGCCGAACTTGTCAAGCGCCTGTATATTACTATATCAATCAGACAGTATTGGCTTTTAATCCACAACCCGCTAATAGTGATACCGTATTCTTGATACCCCAGTTTGAATTTTAGTGGTGACAAACGCTAAAGGCTGCCTGGAAGACCCCGCCGCGCCCTAAACTTTAGGCTACCAATGATAATTTTGGGCTCGCTGTCATTGCAGCGATAAGTCCCCTCTTTGAGGAGTGGAGTGCTTACCGGACATGGAAGTTTCGGTAGGTTCCTGTTTCTGATTGGGCGGGAGGAAACGCCCGGGTGTCATCACCGGACTTCGGAGGAAGAGTTCGTCCTGGGACTTTGCCAAGTGTCCGCGGGGTTCACCGGACTTCTCAAGAAGAGTTCGTGCTGGAACTTCGCCAGGTGTACCGCGGGGTCTCACCGGACTTCTCAAGATGAAGTTCGTCCTGAACTTAGCAAAGGTACCACGAGGTTCACCGGTACTTCTCAAAAACCGGAACGAACCTTCATCACGCGGTCCAGGGAGTATACAAGTATACAAGGAGTGTGCTGTGCGGACGTGAGTGACGACTCACGCGCTGTCGGGGACTCGCGCGATGCTGATTAGAGGGCGGCCACCGTGTGGTGGCCTGCGGACGCCCGCAACAAGGGTAGTCGCCGCCCGACGCAGAACTCAGACTTCGCTCCATGTTGCGTGACTAAGATTCGTTGTTGGGCGGGTGCGGAGCGCGCGACTTCAACTGAGCCTCAGCACCCCGTACACAGATAGTGACAGCCAAGTACTTCTCATGCACTGATCAGACGCCGAAGCCGGACATACAAGATATCACGGAAATTTCGGGGCTCCGGAACTCGAAAGACAAACGTGCAGAAGTGTTTTTGTGTAGATTTGGTCTCTAATTTACGAAACCTTTCGTACTCAGAACTGACAGCAGTTAGGCTTTAGGAGCGGCATTACTCCAGGCGAGACCGACGAGCGATTGTACGATTTTCACCGGCTGAAAGAAACGTAGGAGGGGTAAAATAAGAACTAACCTGATCGCGGGGACGTTCGCTCAGGTTAGAATAACTGTGCAATTAGGCATCACATCACCTGGCAAGATGTTGACACACACTGGTAGGCGCGTTGTGACACGGGAGAAGCTGATCGTTTTGAATTTGACTAGGTTGTCAATGAGAGAAAATTCAAACAATTTGTCATTACAATTGTCAAATTTTAGCTTTCGTTAAGACACAACACATTTTTTTTATTTTTTTTTCCGCAAATTGGATTCATGATTCACCATTTATGTTTATAGTGGATTAATATTTATGAGGAAAGGTCGGTTTCTGATCTGAGAGTCATTGGGAAAGGCAATTAAAACGTTTGTCATTTCAGTATCTTACGAATTACTAATTTGCGTAGACGTATTTCTTTTCATATACGTTTTCTGTAGCCTATTTTCCCTAAAGCTAGAAGTTCGATCCAGATTTATATAGTCAAGATTATGAGGCCTGTTTTCAAAACTGTATATTACTATATCAATCAGACAGTATTGGCTTTTAATCCACAACCCGCTAAAAGTGATACCGCGTTCTTGATACCCCTATTTGATTTTAGTGTTGACAAGCTCAAATGACTGCCTGGAAGACCCCGCCGCGCCTAAACTTTAGGCTACCAATGATAATTTAAATTAGAATAATGAATTAGCTCCATCTAACACAATGTGTTGCAACACTTATGTAAGTTATTGTTATTTTTAAGGAAAAGCTTTCGAGGCCAAGTTTAAAGATCAAAGATCAAGTTCAAAAATAGTTTACTAATTATCAAAGCATATTTTTTTTTCTTTTATTCACACAAACTAGATTTATCATAGGTATATAAATAAGATTATTATAATTAAATGGTAAGTGGATGATTTCATTTTAAATGTCTCAGCTAGATTTTTTTGAGAGAGGAAAATCAACTAATATCCTCCCTCGCCCTGGATGAGGCAAGAGTCAGACTCTTAATGACTAAAAGCCAACCCGGTAACTCCTTAGGTTGGTCCATATATGTTAGAGAGTTTTCTTTTTCTAATAACACACACTAGGATTTTGTCCTGTGTCGTGGGTGCGTATACAAACATACAAGTTCACATACACAATGACACCCAGACTCGAAACAACAATATGTGGATCACACAAAGAGTTGCTCTGTGCGGGAATCGGACCCGCTACACGTTGCACGGCAGTGAGTTGCCCAGCCATCGCGACAACCATGCAGTCAAAGATTTGAAGACATTCTTGAAACATACTTTTTTTTTATTATAATTGATTCATTTGTTCTAATGTCGTATTTAATTTGAATTAAAAAATAGTTTGTGTGTTTTATTTTCATTGCATTCTGACGGTATTAAAAACTATCATTTTTTACCCATACAGGAAAGGTTATTAAAAAAAGTGGAATTCTTAGTAATTTAATAATTAATGCAAAATTAAATGTTAATTGAATAAGAAACTGGCTTTCCACACGCGGCCTCCCACGTATGGTACTATTTATATAAAACTTCCTCTTAAATCACTTTATCTATGTATTAAAAACTGCATCAAATTCCGTTGCGTAGTTTTAATGATCAAAGCATAGATGAGGACAGATAAACGGAAAGCTATTTTAATTTACACTATGTACTGATATATCATTTTCTATAACTTTGAGTAACTTACAGCTACAGCTACAGCTACAGCTACAGCTACAGCTACAGCTACAGCTACAGCTACAGCTACAGCTACAGCTACAGCTACAGCTACAGCTACAGCTACAGCTACAGCTACAGCTACAGCTACAGCTACAGCTACAGCTACAGTTACAGCTACAGCTACAGCTACAGCTACAGCTACAGCTACAGCTACAGCTACAGCTACAGCTACAGCTACAGCTACAGCTACAGCTACAGCTACAGCTACAGCTACAGCTACAGCTACAGCTACAGCTACAGCTACAGCTACAGCTACAGCAACAGATACAGCTGTAGCGTGCATCCTACAGCATCGTACAGTTATTCGTACAGTGATTTATGCATTAGTCTTATTAAAATGTTCAAAATTAATTATTTAATTGAACTTTACTCATGCAAGTCTTAATAACATCGTGATCTTAGTAATTGCTACTGAACCTAATAATTCTAAACATTTAATATAAAGATCAAAGTGATTGATGGCTTTTTAAAATAAATTATGACTTATTATATTAGAAATTAAGTGTAATTTGGCTTTTCAAAAAATAATTGGGGTAATTTTACTTACATAGAAACATAACGTTTAAGCCAGTAATTTTCCAAAGGGGTAGACACTGACAGTGGTGCATATCAGTTGTGCTCGTTATACAGAACTATAGATCCTGGCTTACAGGAATTGCAGCGATTTTAGGAGGCTGTTGCGGATTTATTTCGTTGTGGGATCCAAGATAGTTATTCATGTCCCTGGGTCGCGCTGGACTTTAGTGTTCCGGTGTTTTCATGATTGTATCTACTGTAGATCTGGCTTCCAAGAGTTAGCAGAAAATGAGGTGGTGGTTTAAAAAAAAACGGCTGTGGCGGCTTATACAAAAACAAATAGTAACCTTATGCAATTGGAGCTAATTCTAAACCAGCTCAATTCAAGACTGACTGTTACTGGTTGTTTCTTAAAAACTTTAACTTTTATTCAACGATAGGAGCTTCTCCCGCGTTATTAAGCATCTTAGTAGCTAATATCATACTTATTTAATTTTATATTTGATCGGTTGAGAGCAGTGTCACTGTTAATTTATTGAAAGCTATTTTGTATTTCAATCGCCAGAATTGTTTGAGGAAATATGCCGTTAACATTTTGTGACTTTTTTTGAAGAAACCCTACTGAGGATGTCGACAAATTAAAATATTTTATCCGAAATCGAACTCTAAACCTCTCACTCGCAGATGGCAATTGCTATTCAACCAACGACGCAGTAAAATTAATACGAGTATGAGTATGTATTAATATAAATTTTATCCAAAATTAAGAATTCAAATCTTGAATTATTCGCCAGCCTGATCGAAACGACATTGATTCCGTCTTCAATTCTCATGTTTATGCATCGATGTACGAAATGTCGCTTGATAGAAATAGGGCCACTAAATAGCGTTCGCTAGCATTTAACTCGATAAGTACATAATACTTATATATGTACCTACAAAGAGTTATTTAGGTAATAAACGCTAAAGGATGTACATTCGTACGGAGTTAAGGTCGTTTCAAGTTGTTTTGGGTGCTTAAAATGGATTATTTGAGTTATAGTATAGTTAGAAGATAGTGTGTAATTATGGAGGTTATGATTTGTAGCCTGTAGCAATGCTAGATTTCTAACAGTCTACGGTCGTAAAAAACGTGTGAACTACCAACTAATTAGGAAAACGATCAAAAGAAAATAGTTAAGTAATAAATCTTCGGTTGAAGGCGGCAACAGACGACCTATTTAAGGTTTCAGAAAGCCGTAGGATGCAGTGCGCTATCAACCGGCCGATCTGGAAATAGGTAATTTATTTGGAGAAACCTGTGACTAGCGAGCCCATGTCGGTGTACTTATAATAGACGTTAATGTTTCTACAATTGCTGCTAATTTTTGAACGCAAGCTTTACCTACGCAGAAAATAAGTAATTGATTATTTGAAGTTTTGTGCTTTATGAAATGAAATAATAAATTGGGAAAAAATATTTTCACGTTGGAGGCACCCGTACCCCGGAAGCCCTTATAATTGATACGGCGCTAGCTACGCCCCTAATTAATACACTTGACCTAAACCCATATATTTGAACACCCAATTCTCAGTATAACATCAATGTCCTATAATTTGAATTAATCCATCTACCTGATAGACAGCAAATTAAGTTTTGAGTTAGCATTCTTATTGTTCATTTTTTATACTCAGATAAAGATCATGAATCATCTCATTATTAAAGTGTTATGATATTAAACGTCTTGGTTAAAAGCTTTACTAATGCAATTATCTTGAAAACTTCCTCGGTATTATGTTCTTTGTAAATAACATTGGGCCAAACTTTGATAACAGTGCTTAAATAATTATGGAATATAACCTTTAGATGTAAAATGTGTATTATAATAATATTGTTTAATGTGAAATGTTATTCATTAAAATATTTGATTAACATAACATCAAGGATTTTACGGTCGATAGTAGAGAAGACGTTTTTTTTTTGTGATCTGTGAATCTTTAGTCTTATTTTGAAAGTCCCATGTAATAGGAGTTACAATTGCAAGCGTTTTGCTCTAAGATTTGGAAAACGAAAGAAATAAATAAAGGCTTTCATAAAGTTAAAAGTGGGAGAGCCATGCTTCGGCACGAATGGGCCGGTTTGACCGGAGTTATACTAAGGCCTCACAGAAAACCGACATGAAACAACGCTTGCGTTGTGTTTCGCGACCAACCTTCCCAATCTTCCCAATACCCAATTCCCCAACAACCCTTAAATTCCTAACCTTCAAAAAGCCAGTAACGCACGTGAAACGCCTGTGATATTTCGGGTGGTAAAAATGTTGAGGCTCTACCATTAAATACGTTCATGCGTAGTACTAAACCTACAAGGTCTTCTAAGTAACATAGTTTCATTCAAATGCTTTAATCTCAAAGTCATCCTGAAGTATTTGTTCCTGTATGTAATAAAATATTTCACTGATACAATTAAATATTCAAATATTGTGAGATGGAAGCAATCAAAAATGGAGCCTAAATTTTAAGAGCATAAGGCACAAAATGTTTTAAAGGACTCCTGCAAAAATAGAACACATTTTCAAATACCTCCCAGGGTCAAACATAAGTACCTACATGTTCCTGTTAGCAAAGAAAATATTTCAGAGCCAAAACCCAGAGCAAAATCAAGCTTTAATTTCAGAAGCATAAAGCGCAATTTATTTTGAAAGGACCCAGTTAAAGAGTGGATCTTTGAATGCAATTCGGAATGTATATCATTCAAGATGCTGAGGAGACTAAGGCGAAGTATAAAATGCGGCAGATTCACTTAGTCAACACATTTCACTGGTAACTTCTTTAGAGGACACATCGACTATGAAATTCGTTAGTACATTATTTGTTTATGTTTAGTAATAAATAAATATTAGTGTAAAGCTTTCTAACTAAAGTGTTGTTTGTATGTGTGAGTGTTGGTACGTTATCAGTGGTTTTAGTAATCTGTGCCGGAATTGTGTGTGAAGGGAAATGGGTTCAGTTTTTTTTATTTATTTATTAATGTTTTTTTGTCGATATTTGTTTTTTTGGTTTGATATGTCGTGTTTCGTAGCTATAGAATTTTAATATCGAGATGTAATTTTTTGAAACTTTTAATTCAGTAAAAAATTTATTCAGTGATATTAACATAAAGGTAAAATATAAATATATAAGCACAGTTTAGCACAAAATAAAATAAAAACTGTGCTATATATCAAGTATTTTGTGTATGAAGTGTTTTAAATTGAAAACAAGGAATGCGTCTGAATCTAAACAAAAATTCAACGAACAATAATTACTAAATTGCATTTTTTTTCAGTACAATAGGAAAATTAAAAATCTATTTAGTCCGTCAGTTAGGTAATGAAAAAATATTGGAAACGCATTTTTTTATTTTGTCATATAAGATAACAATACATAAATAAAACGAATTAAAGTTTACGAGTACGAGCAAATACGTCATTTCTACACATAAAACTTACCTATAAATTACGTCACGTGATATTTCAAATCAATATATTTCTTAGAAAGTATTTACATTCTTAGAAAGAAAATAATCTACAAGACGGACATTAAAAAAAAAGTTAGTCATCAGAATAGGGTTATTCTATACAATACTATTTTTTTAATTTCAGTTGTACAATAAAAAATATCTACTTATTTGATTGACTACACCTAGACTAGTCATAGATACAGGAAAAAAATTGCACTAACTGAAATCAATTATCACTTCAGCAACTCATAAGAAGTCGTGTTGCAAATAAAGTTACTCTTTTGTAACTTTTTTATCAAACCGTTTGCATTGAAAGATGTCGTCTAACTTTTTATTACGTTCCACTCTATTTAACATCAATTATTGAATATCTTTGTGTCTATACACAACTTAATTTAGGTCAAATTATTATCAAGCCTTCTTCAACTTTTTCTATTGGCATTATTCATTTTTTTGTTAATAATATAAGCCGGTAAATGAATAGACGGGTCACCTAAAGGTTAGCAATCGCTGCCGCCTATAGACGTTGGATGGATGGATTAAACAACACAGGCGTTACAAGTGCGTGGCCTTTGGAAATTAGCAATTTAAGGGTTGTTGAGGAATCGGGGATTTGACCTCCGGCAACCTCACTTACTCAACGAAACATGACGCAAGCGTTTTCTTTATCATATTGCTATTGTTTTTGACAAAGAAATTTACTTTTATATACATATTTCTTTATTAATATCAACCACGTTTTTTGACGATTCATTTGCAATAATGTATAACCGTAATGCTCATGTCTAATATGCATGCGAAATGAACTTTTTTCTAGTTCGAGTTAAGTATACTTTTGTATGTGCCTCAAATTTTCAATTGCCATACAAATTATACGTTACTGGAATTATGTTTTCAAGTTTGATCGATCATACACCTCAGTCCCCAATTCCTGATTCTCCAACAACCCTTGAATTTCTAACCCCCAAAAGGCAGGTAACGCACTTGTAACTCTTCTGGTGTTTCAAGTGTCGGCTGGGCGGCTGCGATTGCTTTCCATCAGGTGATATTATGTCTGCTCGTTTACGGCGTGTTTCATAAAAAAAAATTGGAATTTAAGGGTTATTGAGGAATCGGAGATTTGGCTTCCGGTAACCTCACTGAAGTTTCGGGTGTCCATGGGCGGAAGCGATTGCTTGACATCAGGTGATCCGTGTGCTCGTTTACAGGCTAATGTCATAACAAAAATAGGTCGAAATCTTCTACCCAGGCCTGCAACCACTCAAATCTATTGACTCAAAAGCTCGAGATCGTTGTGTAAAAATAATAAAGACCAGACAAATCTTACCAAAGATCTTTGTATGACCTTTTTGGGTCAAATGTTTTGACTGAAGTACATAACAAGTACTTAATATAATCATCGTAAGTCCACATGTAAGTGAACGTTTACGAGACATTTACATAACAGTAGATATAATCTCGTCTCTTAGAAAATTTGTTGTACAAATATGTATTTAATTGACAAGGTCAGAAGACATTAAATTGTATAATTTGTGTCATCTCTTCAATAGCTCTTCAATTTATAACGGACATATACGTAATAATTTGGACGATAAATTCTGTAATAATGCTTAAAAAACATATTGAATGACTTAAAAAACTACACGGTTAGTGTGGTGGGTGGGCAAGCGGCTGCCGCGCGACTTGTTGTGGGATCAATTTCCGCACATGATATGTTTGTGGAACCTATGAAACAGGAGAAAATCCTAGTGTTTTTATAAAAAAAAAACCTTGTTAATATGTAAAATTTTAAACTATCCAGTGTTGCACAATATAAAAAGCTTGCGTATATAAATCAGGCGACCATTATCTAATTACTTTTTTTACTATTTTTAACAGATAATTTGCAAGTCTAGTCTAGTCAACTAAACCACACCTAAGGTCAAACCAAATCCTATTTTTTTATAAAGTTCAATTTTGTAAAATCGCAAAAGGAATCAAATTAATAAGAATCATTGAACAATCTGTATAATTAAAAAAAAAAACAATATCAATCAAACGCTTTTAATTGCGTTCAAACAAGGAAACTATTATCAAGCTTTTTAATCAAACATCTTCTAATTGTGCAGCAAATTAAGAAAAAATATCTAGTATCAAAGCAAGATAAATTTTTGGCTCTTTTTACCTAATTATTTATTTATATTATTATATCAAAATCAATTGCTGTTCATTAGTCTCGCTAAAACGGCTGTACCGATTCGGCTAATTTCGGTCTTTAATAATTTGTGGAAGTCCAGGGCAGGTCTTACAGACGAATTTTTTTTGAGGAGCTGTGTTTGTTTCCCGGTCAGCTAGTTACCTAATAAATTTATTTTCACTGGAACTAAAGCTAATTTTAACCATATTTTAACTAGTGAAAAGCCTTTCCAAAGTTATCCTAAGGACTTAAAGCAGGCGTGACATATCGCAGACCGCGAAATTTCGAAAACACCACAGTACTCCAAGCTTCCTTATCAAATCTCCCAAACGTAACCGCACAGAAGTAGCACAGTATTGTTGGTGTGACAGTTCGTCTTGATGGTGACGTTATGACACGCTGACCGCAGACAAAGACGGAAGGCAGGTGATAGTGGTGGTGGTGGTGATTCTCACCTGAAAATGAAGCAATCCCTACAAATTGCTGACTTACTTTTGGTTGGAATATGATCGTGTTTGGATTGAAATTGTCGGTTTATGTTTATAGGATTGTTTTAATTGGTTAATTTTCTTTGGTGAAATCTTTTTCTTGTGTGTGCTTTTGAATATTTAGCGTAATTGAATACAAAATCTTGTTTCTACTAGAATTCTTGCAATATGGCAAAAACGACACAATAATTGATATGGGCCCAATGTCCGAAATAAAATGTATTTTTTTTCTGTTTATTTATCAAATACCAAAGGTCCTGTTTTTACTAGCATATTTTAAGACGTATATCGTTTCGTAAATATCTATAATAGTTATACTGTTTTCTTTGTAGAAAACCTTAAAGTTTCAGACAAATTTTGGCAACAGATCTACGAGGAAGGCCATCAGCTTATTCACCATCTCATAAAATTCAGCATTAGATGACAAATCCCCTAAACATATATTAAAAGTTTCATACACTCGACATTAAACAAGCACCTATTAAAATTCTAAGTAGCTTCCATACTTTTCTATAAGGTTAGGCATACCTGCATGTGATCGTGACCGGAGTGCTTTAGGGTCACATTCAAAACCTTAGCCGTTCCCCCTGGCTTCACCTTCACCTCAATCAGCTGACGTTTGCCATAAAACTAAGTTAAGACAGGTTAGATAGGTTACTTTAGACTTTATATGTCAATTTTAAGTGCAACACTCTTTTTTTCTGAGAAACTGTATGTAGTTCACATAAAGGATTATTTTAATCCTTTATGTGAACTACATATATACATATCATTAGAACTTAAAACGGGATATTTCCATGTTTACTTATTAGTTTTTTGTGAGTTCCCGATATTTCGGCACTGTTGCAAGCGCCATGATCACGGATGAACTGGAGTATATGCGGGTGGATGTTTATGAGCAGGCGAATCGGTGTACCGTCTTTCTAGTTCGTTTTTTGCTAACGACACCGCTACCACTGTCACTTGTATCACTCACAACTCGATTTACTTCTCGATACGCAAAACTCACTGTGTCCGCTTTAATTAAAATAAAATGTTAGTTGTGAAATATACTTATTTGTTTTACGAAATCACTGATAACGATGTTTTAATTACTAAGGGTAAATATTAAACCACTGAATAATTATTTGAGTTAACCGCATTGAGGTCAGATGTGCAATGTGCATGCCATAATTAAATAAATTTTGACCATCGCATAGTATTTGGATTCCATCCTCGAAAATAAATATTGTTTGTATGTTCTGTCTGTCTCTTCCAGTCTGGGAGACAAATAGGATAATCTTCATGAAGGACGTATCTAGTATTAAGAAACATTTTGGTAAAACTTGTTCTAAACGTTCAATGGCATTATCAATTGATTCTAATAATACATCAATATTATGTAAATCAAGTAGTATTACAAACCGAACAATTGACTGCACAGTTGGCGCGGTGGCTGGGCAACTGGCAGTCGTACAACGCGTATCGGATCCGATTCCCGCACATTGTATAATCCTGAAATTGTTGTTTCGAGTCTGGGTGTCATGTACATGTGAACTTGTATATTTGTGAACGCACCCACGACACAGGAGGAAATCCTAGTATGAAAAGCAACGTTTATTTTTTAGCATTTAAAAAAAACTTACTAACACCTATTTTCAAATGCCAATTCCAGTTCATCGTACTAGCCCTGGTGTCGGCAGCTTCGTCAGCTCGCCTCGACAATGTCATCCTGCCTCCCAACGCGAGATCCTCAAGTGGTGCCAGCGCTGGTCTCCAAACTCCTTACAGTGGAGGACAAGCATACGGTGGAAACCAGGCCGAGATCCTGAGATACGAGAATGAGATCAACGAGGATGGATACCATTATGCTTTTGAGACTAGCGATGGTACTAAATCCGAACAACAAGGTGGGTGGAATTTTATTTTCTTTTATACTAGTTATTACTTGCGAATTTGCCCGTGAAAGTTTATTAAATAGGTTGTTTAAGGGTCGAAGTGTTGCAAACACTTATTGGGCACTGTAACCACTTACTATCATATGAGGAGTGTGCATTTTTGCCACAGTCGTGATGTAAAAAAACCAAGTCCATCTCCATACTCCTGACTATGACGTATGCTAAATAACAAGAAGATTGATTGAGTAGATTCTGATAAAGTGTGATGAAGTTACAAATTATTAAATATTTACCCTCTTTCAAGTCAAATAAAAACGCAGTGCAAATGCATTGAAGTGTGGAAGAGCCATGCTTCGTCATTGTATGAGTGACGTTACTGTAGGCCCAATTACTCCCAATCTTCCCAATACCCGATTCACCAATAACCCGTAAATTCCTAACCCCAAAAATGCCGAAAATACCCTTGTATCGGCTCTAGTATTTCAGGTGTCCATTGGCGGCGGTAATTGCTTACCATTAGGTGATCCGTCTGCTCGTTTACCGGCTTATGCTTAACATAAGAAACGACAATAACAATAAGAAAGATTACTTAAGAAGATACCTAATATACAAATACACAATCAAATCTCTTACCACTGCGAGTTACACATACATTTCAACATGCATACCTATTTAATATGATTGGGTAAAACAAACAAACTGTATGATGTTATGTTAATATTATGTTGTCATGTAAAATGTCAGAGTGTAAGAAAAGTAATGTATTTGTTATTTTAGAGCTAGTTACATGTGGTCATTAACATTTAACTCAGTCATGATATAACTCGGCTGTGATGTGTAACTGTTGCGGTTGAAATTTGATTTGATTGCCTTAGGGCTGCGTCTGATTGCTGAGTATAGACTCTTTGGGTTTGTTTCCTGATTTTTGTTTTTGCAATGTCTTCATTTAACTCGATCGTTTGTGAATACCCAGTGACTTACTGGTCATAAACCACAGAACATTTTCCAATGGTATGTTTGTCAAATTGTAATCGATATCTACATAGAGGCACGATTATGGTTTATGTGTGTATTGTTTTATGAAGTGAAGTTTTAATAAGTTATTTTCATTTTATACTATATCAATCTTCTTCAATCCTCTCGAATTGTGACCAGTGTATGCACTAGGCATGTCCAAAATAAAATGGAATGCCTACGAAATAATGTTAAACATTTTGATGTGGCTCTCTGCCAATTATTGTTAGAGTAAAAGATATGAACATTAAATTTTATTAGGTACAAGTACTTAAAGTTTGCAACACCAATGTACTTGGTTTTAGTTGGTGCATCTAATTCTATTTTATTGGAATCGCATTTAAAGGTACTGTTTGACCTTCGCTCTGTACTTCAAACAAATACTGTGAAGAGGTTTATGTGAGTTTTGCAACTTTTCTATGTACAGTTACTGTTATTTACTTGTTTTTTTATGTGTCTAGTCAAGATATTCCAATTTGTTTTTTTTTATGGTATAAGCCGGTAAACGAGCAGACGGATCAACTGATAGTTAGTTAACAATTGCCGCCGCCCATGGACACCTAAATCACCTTTAAAAGTGCGTTGCCGGCTTTGATGGCTGGGGGTTAGGAAAAGGTTGTTGGGGAGGAAAATTTTGAAATTGTTTGGTTTTATCTTTATTTATTTATATGTATTTAGGTTACTTAGGTAGTCCTACAAAATAATAGTTAATAACAAAACTCTTTTCTCATTCCAGGTCGTGTATACCCCGGTGCCCAGCCCGAAGAAGGTTCCCTGGTCGTGTCAGGATCGTACTCCTACGTCGGTGATGATGGCCAGACCTACACTGTGACATACATAGCCGATGAGAATGGCTACCGCGCTGAAGGAGCTCATCTGCCCACCCCTCCACCCGTGCCTGCTGGGATCTCGAGGAGTTTGCAGCTTACTGACAGCACTCAAGGTATGAGTTATATAATAAGTTATTACAATACTGAGTTTCATTATAATCGGTTCAGCAGTTTCCAACTTCTGTGCCGCGTAAACACTTAAAGCAAATAATTGTTCGTTGTTATTAAGATTTTTATATTTTGACTGCATGGTTGGCACGGTGGCTGGGCAACTGGCTGTCTCAACATGCTCTTGTTCAACATGTAACGGGTTCGATTCCCACACGGGGCAACTCTTTGTGTAATCCATGAATTGGTATTGTAAGAGACAAAGGAGAAAAGTGGCAAAGTTTTTTTTTATAGAAAAATAAGGATCACCAATAAATTTGACTACCTGGATTGCCTCCCAATTAATTAAGAGCATACATTTATTAATGCTTTTTTGCAATCTAAAAGCTATCTTCGCTTTCTAGGTAATGTGATTACTTGTTAATGTAATGGTTATCGAATTACTTTTAATTAAACCTTCTTTTACAGGCACATACCAAAGCAAAAAGAGCAGTTATGACGCGGACGCGGGTTACTAAAACTAAACATTAATTAAAAATTAATTTAAGAAACCTCTCCAGCTAACTAAAACTAAAAGTAAGCAGTAACGATTTGACGTTTATGTCGTTGACTGTACACCGTCATAGTACAGTCAGTGCATACACGAGTTTGAAGCAATAGTATTTGTCGGTTTTTTTTAAGGGGGAAAATCATCCAATGGCTTCTCCCGCCTTGGGCGAGGCGAGAGGGAGTGTCAGATTTTTACTGACTAAAAACCACCCCGTTCCTGCTCCTGTTTTTCGAGCCGGAGCGCCGGTAAACCCGCTAGGTAGTCCGCAGCTCCGGATCAGGCGTCAAGCCTACTGGGCCCCATCTGTGGTGGTCTGATGGCTCTTTGAGGCGCGCGCGATCCCCGACGCCCGGATTGCCCCTCGCGACTACTGGGGCGTGAGGAGGTTCGTTCCCTCACGGGTAAATTTTACAACGCCTTTACCGGTCACCTGTGGAACTAAAATTTGCCAGACTATCGACAAATACTATTGCTTCAAACTCATGGTAGAGGTACAGAAATAAAACTGTAAGCAATAAGTTATTTTTAGTCTGCAAGCGATGCGATTGGACGATGTGGCCAGTACCTGTGTTCAGTAGTCGTTAATGTTATTATTTTTATATTAAAAGTTATTTTGTAAATAGTTTTGTTTTTTATTTTTATCTTTATAAGCATATATTGGTAGCAGCGTGGTAGCTGCGGTCTCCAATAAACATGACTTTGCTATCTCCAACCCGCATTTCAAGCGTGAAGGTTATGGTAACCGCCTTAAAGAGATCAATAGTTTACCAGTGGACTGTCCCGGATATTTATTTTATTTATTAAAGGAGAAAATATCACCCAGTACTACTTGTACTTATTATTCTGTGCCAATGCGCCCAACTAAATACCTATTAATGTTCTAAATATACAACAAAGACACCTACCTATAGTCTACTAATTTTTGGTCTACACATTAATTCGTATAACATCTTTTACTCTATCACCAAATGAGAAAGCCAGAATGCAGTCCACAGTATCACGAGGTGATGAAGATGGACACGTTAAGACGCCTACTAAATTGTGCTTAGCAAGATGAATCCAAGATAAACTCACCAGTGTTTGTCGTGCAGGCGTTACTCAAGATAACACTGCTAATATCTGCCTTATTGATTGAGTGATCGCAAGAGTATACCTATACCAATCGAATCGTATTGTGACGCCTTTTTATCTCCGACGTAGTAGGTAAGTAGCACCTCTGCACTACTCCTACGACACGGTACTGCTACTGTCACAATGTACACCCACTTTTTACCATTTGCATTATAAGTCCCATGTTATAGGGAGTGAGCCTATTGCCATATACTGGACACTAGAGCCACTAGACACCAGAGAGCAGTAGCACGGAGTCTGGAATTGTGTGGTGTTGTTTTCGGTTTTCCGAAAAGCGCTTAGCAATCTTTTGCCCGTCCCAGGAATCTAGCCCGAAATACTTTGTTTTAAGCAAAAGTGTAAGTAGGTAAGTAGGTATTTAACTAAAAAAATGGCATATTAACGTTACCATCAATTATAACCTAGATCCCATCGATCAAGCAACACACAACGACAAAACAACACCATGATTCATGGTATCACCTCAAGGTATAACTGAGCATGTGAACAACAGTTATTTTAACAGCGCCCGTTTATAATTCGACACAGTTAATCTTGGAAGTTCTTCAAAGTACTCAGCTTAAGGAAGTTAGTGAATGGTTCTAGTGTACAACTTGCAATTTTTGTTGATTGTGCGACTGTTGCTGTCAAAATTAAAAAAAGATCGATTATTTATTTATTTAGTTCAAAAGTTAGAACGGTATAAGTACAACCAATTAAAGTAACTTATAAATTATAACAAAAACATAATTAAACAGGAATTAACAGCATTCATAAGTTCCCCTGGCAGTAATTCAGGTATTCCGACAAAATTTCCTTCTATCCACGAAAAGGTCATTTATATTGTACTTTATGAATAATAAAGATCTGTTATACGTTGTGTAATGTGTAGCTAATGAAATGTAATTGTTTTATGTGGATTAACCGTTTCTATAAGGCAAATGTTAACTAAACTCCTGATTTAACGGTCGGAAAAGTAACCAACATTGTTTAACCCATATTTATTTGGGTTAACCCATAGAATTAAAACCAACACATAGTTTTCCTTCTATTTACGTATTGCTTTTACTACTCACAAATTAAGGCTGACAATATTCGAATACTTACAGTAAGTAAGACTTACAGTTTCAACACAACAATTAGCAACCAGTTGCTTGCAACTTTTACACGATAACAACATACAATTGTAAGCCACAGGCTAGTAATTTCCCATTTATACGGTACAAACATTTTAACATTTATGATTCCTTACTCGTATAGGTAATAGAACAAATAAATAACATTGGTAACAAATGTGTTGCAGCTACACAGCACACAGAGACACAGACTAATTATTTATAAATAACATAAATAATTTGAATGGAAAGGAAATGAAAAGGATTGGCCACAGAAAGCTCTGCACAGAGACGAGTGGAAGGAGGGTAGGAAGGTCTTTGCCCTGCAGTGGGACGACCATGGCTGAAAATAAATAAAATAAAAATAATTTGAGTTTTTAAACTGTCATGGTTACTTCTTTGCGGGATCCAAGAGTGTCATTCATGTCCCTGGGACGCGCCGGACTTCAGTGTTCCGGTGTTTTCATGGTTGTATCTACTGTAGAATCTGATAAATATCCAATCATAAATAATTGTTCCATGTACCGGGGCTCCGGCTCGAAAATCAGGAATAGGAACAGGGTGGTTTTTAGTCAGTAAGAGTCTGACACTCCCTCTCGCTACGCCCAAGGTGGGAAAGGCAATTGGATGATTTTCCCCCCTTAAAAAAAATATGCATGAATCAAACCCCCGACACGTTACGCAGCAGTCAATCGCCCAGCCACTGCGCCAAACGTGCAGTTAATCATTTTCCTCTTAATAACAATAAGCGTATGTAATTTTGTCATTCCATGGAATTACCTACGGCTCATAATAAACATTATGATGAATATAAAACCATGAATTCAACATTACCTCATTGGCTATCTAAGTATAGTAAATACGCAAATTCCCAGAATACATTATTCTCGCAAAATTATGTCATAGTTGCTAATGATACGCAATGAACTGCAAAACATGCAAAATATTGTACGCACATAAGCAATGCTGCACGTTGCACGGTGGCTGGACAACTGGCTACCGTGCAACGTGTATAGAGGTTCGATTTCCGCACGCAGCAACTCTTGATGTGATCCACAAATTGTTGTTTCGGGTCTGAGTCTGGGTGAATCCAATTCCGATCGATCGACATTGATATTGTGAAATTTCATACTCTTAAATTGCAACACTAGCATCCGTATTGCGTGGATATTGAATGAACTAGATGGTGTTGAGTTTGGCTTGGAATTCCGTACTCTAAATGCAATTTTAACAGCTACGGCTTCAACCGTCCGGCCGGCCAACAGCAACCCCAAGGTTGTATAGTTTTGACATTGAATATATTATATTGAGTTTTTATTCTATTAAACTGGCATTGACATTGAGATTGGTTTCAAGAGTAAGCGCCCTGATTATGAATATCGGCTCAATCAATCATATGTAATTAGGATGCTTTTCCAACAGAGATGTGCTATTCTACGTTGCTGTGGATGCACTTGGCTTCCACAAATCATATTCATTGGTATACATAGCTTAACACTGGCGGAAACGGACTCAACTAAGCTATGTTTTTTATACCTATTGAAAAATGCTATGGATGCGTGCTATGGGTTGCTTCCCTACTATCGATACATTACATACTCGATCTACACATCTTCTCGTGCAGCTACATGGCTTAGTATTAGTATTAACGGTCCAAAATTTCAAAGCATAGCTATTACATCTTCGTAACATAGCTACATATCACATCTCCGGTGGAAAAGCACCCGTAATCAAAGACATTATGCAGACTTGTGTAATTCCATCAAAATTTCCATAAAATGCTTAAGTACATAGTTTGAAGTCTAAAGGAAGCCAGACTAGTCTGTTTTGGTTCCTGGATAGATATTGGAATTTAAATTACATAAAAATACTAACTTTTTAGTCCTGATAACACATTTCCTGGAAGTTGCGTTTATTTTTGTCCTAATTTTAGATTATCTGGATTATGTTAGTATATTTTGTACCCAAAATCGTAACAGATTACTTACATATTCATTAAAATGATATAATGACATAATGACATACCTTTTAGTTAAATCTTAAAGCAGACGTTTAGAACATTATTATACAACTAGCTTTTGCTCGCGGCATCTCTCGCGTTAATAAGTATTTTAATGAAATTTAAAATTGACAAAGGTTTATACAAATTTTCATACCCTACTTTATCCCTTAGGGATATAGATAGGCATTGATCAAAATCCTTTTTGAGTGAGTGCCTATAATATCTACCTGTATGCCAAATTTCATTCCGATCAGTATAGTGAATTGGGCTGTGTGTTGATAGATTTTTATGCCAACCGGCCAGTCAGTAACTCTTGCAGTAACATGTTGCTGTAACTCAAGTAAAACGTTCACAGGGCAATGACCTCTACTTCATTCATAGCATTCATACATCATTATACTTATGTTATTTAAGTTACTACGAGTACTAAAGTACTGCGGCTCAGAATATAACTCTAGTCTTGTTTCAATAATGCTTTCATTCTCTCTTACACGGTACAAAGAAGTCCTTTATTCTTGGCTTTGATGACTGGACCGCTACTCTCATTTAAGTATATTTAGGCATTTATGTTCGTACATGGTCTTTTTGATTTTGTTAGTGTTTGTGTTCAAATGGTAATTATAAGTGCAGAAGTTCCAATCAGTAGGTATGTGCTTCTTCGATAATTGATAGACATTATTTTAGTGTGGGAGAGCCATGCTTCGGCGTGAATGGGCTGGCTCGACCAGAGTGATACACGACGTGAAACAACGCTTGCGTTATGTTTCCGTTTGTCAGTGAGGTTACCGGAGGCCTAATTACCTCTCTTCTCAATCCTTTCAAACCCCGATTCCCCAACAATCCTTAAATTCCTATCCGACAACCGACTCAAGTGTTTCGAGTATCCATGGGCGGCGGCGATTGTTTACTGTCAGGTCATCTGTATATAAAAAAGACATTGCCCAGTTATATGCAAAACTATGTAGGTACTTTGTACTATTAAATGGAACCAATTAATCATGTATCAGATTTTAAGATCACGATTTATTGTTAAATGATGTCAAGTAACTCAGTATTCCTATGAAATATTAAGTCATCTATTGTATTAACTTTATTGGTCGTCATTTCTAAATATTCTGGTGACTTAAGATGGTAATGGCTGTTATTCATTGAGAGAGGAAGGAAAAGTTCATCTCAATTCAACATACAATTGACTCTTGTTCGTTCGAAAAGGGACTTCAACGGACTCTTAAAATATTTGGAATTACTAAATGTTCGAAAAATCAAATAGTCCGAAATTTGTTCTTACCTGATAATTCGAGGTATTCCACATTGGGCACATGTTTAAATGGCCCCGGCGATGTTCTACTTACGGCACCCAGAGGTATGGCAAAAATACCTATGGGTGCCGTAAGTGGAACATCGCCGGTGCCATTAGCTTGGGTATCATTTAAACAGATGCCCAATGTGGAATACCTCCAGAATTCAGGTAGGTACTTAACTCTGCAAATTCTAAGATCTTTCTTAGATTATCGAGAGTTTGAAGCCAATAAGTTCGAATTAACGAGTAATTGGGTTACGTAGCAATGATTTTTTTATTAATTATTCAATTATCAACAGCACAAAATTGTATTGTAAATCAATACTTTTACTGATAATTTTGAAATCAAGATTCACAAGCACCTTAATTGTCTGTACTGAGAATAGAATACAACACAATCTGCTGGACAATTTCATTAAGCAACCAATGGACCAAAACAACTGATGGTTTGATTTTTTTATATATTTATATAAAATTGGTACTACCACAATCAGTTTTTACTTCGCTATAATGTAATCATGTCCTTTGTAATATTGTAAGACTTTAATTGTTAGTTTCATGTAACGGCCGATAATTTACTTAGTAATAATACATTATACTGTTATATGGCCGACATGAATTTTACAATGTATAGAAACACACAGAAGTCTAATTTTAAACGATCTTTACAAAATGTCGCAAGGTATCAGTTAGAAAAAATAATCAAAGTTTTAAGGATGTAAAATAATAATATAGAGTTGTGAGAGAGAGTATAATATAGAGGTGTTGTATTTTAGTTATATACCTACCTGACTTTACATTACAATCACTACAAAAAATATCCTCATTTGATGTATCATACTTCTATTTTAATACCTTTTTCCTCTCGCTACATCGCTTTTTCCGCTCGCATATTTAATTTATATAAAACAACATTTTTAACATTACACAAACACCCATTTTGATAATACGTAAAATAAAGCACGTAGGCACATAATATTGCTACACCAGTTCAGTATCAAAGAAGCAATCGCCTTAATAGCCTATGGCTCCTATATTATGATGAATACTGAGTTCAATAACACACTGTAGATACAAATTTCATTCCTAGTAGTACTAATTCCGCCGAATACAAAATGAAAATAATAATATTAAAAGGTATAATTTTTTGGTACAAATTATGTGAATTATATTAGGCAAAAGGAATAATATACGGTACCCTCTAGCTAGGTGAAACGATATCCACAATGTATCTGGCTGCGGTTGGATGAAAAGAAGAGATAGCACAGACAAAATTTTAATACATAGGAATATTTCTGTTAGAATATTCAAATGTGGGAGAGCCATGCTTCAGCACGAATGGGACGGCACGACCGGAGTGATACCACGACCTCACAGAAAACTAACGTGAAACAACGCTTGCGTGCATAATTGAGGTTACCGAAGGCCCCATTACCCCTTCTCAATCTTCCCGATCCCCGATTCTCCAACAACCGGCTACGCAAAAAGGCCGGCAACGCACTTGTAACGCCTCTGGTGTTTCGGGTGTTCATAGGCGGCGATTGCTTACCATCAGGTGACCCATCTGCTCATTTACCGTAAAAAAACGTTATAGCAAAACAATTTTATAATTATATTTTCCCTCCTCATATACTGAGCCTTCTGTATTGTCTGCCATACGCATGTTAATGGTTAGGACTTGTTGCAAAGCTTAGTTCAGCTTAGGCATTCTGGACATACGGTCACAATATTCAGTGGTTACTACGTCACCGTCGAAATGAAGTGTTATGTGTTTCTTATTGTGTTCGCTATCTTGGATGGGAGTTCTTGCAAATTGGTGAGTGTGTGTGTTTATTTATTTTTTTATAAACTAGTGTCCCATATCAGTTTTGGCTAGGTGCTATTAGATTAGGTAAGTATGTAGTTATGTTTCTGGTGGAAATATAGATTTTTTCTTATTTTTTTTTCTTTATTAAAGAGATCCTTACAGTAATCAGCAGCGATAGGAATAGGTAGACAACAGAGAAAAGAACTAGACTTCCTCAGGACTATATTTTTCCCGGAATCTGCTTAAATCGTGTTTAAAAATACTATAAATATACCTATATTTGTTACAACAATATTCACTGCGTTTTATTTTTCTTTTACCGTTTTAGTTTTTTATATAAACTAGTTCAGAAAAGTTGATAGTTGCACAACCGTGTTATGTTATGTCTATTCGCAAACTTTAGGTAAACAACACGAACTTATTCCTAACAACATATTATTTTTGTGTTGTCCGCGAAAAAATATAGCACTAAGGAAGTCTCCGATTCTTTTCTCTGTTCTGCTTCAAAGTTTAGGCTAAACCTATTTCTATCACTGGTAATTAGGTCAAAAGGAATTATCAAATCTGGTTGAGTAGTTCCGGTGTAATAAGCGCACATACACATAGTTTTCGATCATTTTTTTTAACTTACAGGAAATATACGATAACTCTTTATTTTGTGTATATTATATTTAAATAAAAAGGTGATATTGATGTGTATAAACTGAAACTGAAGGTTTTCATAGGTAATGTCTAAAATCGAACATGGAACGTTAGGTATACCCAAGTATTTTATCAACAAAACAGAATCGTTTTTGTGTAAAATTGTAACATATTGTTAATCACATTTACAGTAGTAGTAGTAGATACGCGAAATGCAATTGGCGCAGCGGCTAGGTGACCGGGCTGCGGGTTCGATTTTCGCACGGGACAATTTTTTGTGTGGTCCACAAATTCTTATATAGAGATTGGGTGTGATAAGTTGATTTATAATGTTTGTTATTATGAGACTCTTAAACAAGGTAAATGGTCTAAAATGGGTACTAGTTACATTACACCATTTGTTTAAAATTAAAATCATTAATTTCTCTTTGGCCATGAATGCATTTTTGTCATTCCAAAATGTAAACCTTTTCTGAAACTGCAGACAATCTAACACATTCACATTTCGGATCAAAGCAGGAGTAGGAACGGGGTGGTTTTTAGTCAGCAAGAGTGTGACCCTCCCTCTCGCTTCACCCATGGCGGGAGAAGTCATTGAATGAGTTTCTCCCTACAAAAAACAAAAAGTTTAGGTATACCATTAAGAATTTAAAGATATAACGCCATGTTATGATATAATTTTAGCTTAGGTATTACTATGTATTAGTGCCTAAATTTAATTTAAGTGCGCAATTAGTAGTAATATTAATAATCGATACTATATTTAATAATAAATACATTAATTTACCTGTTTTCAATTAGGTCACAATTTAAACCAAAATAGGTTCCAATTAGGAAATAAATCCAAACATAGTTATTGTCTCAAAACAGATAAAGGTATTATTAATTAATATAATACTAAATTAAATACTGAAATTAATATTAGGGAAAACTTAGCAGGTTTATGGGTAATAAATAATGATAATTTTATAACATAATTATGTCTTAAATTGCATACAAAGGTAGGTACAGTCAACGACAAATATTTCTTCCTCACTGATAATATTTGGAGAAGGCCATTGTTTAGTGCAAGTATTTTGGCTGATAATGAATGGATAACCGTGATCCTACTCGTCTCTTATCCCATAAAGAACTGCATTTCAAAAATAGATCCTTTTTTTATAATAATTAATAGTTTGTAACTCAAAATCTAGAATTGGTTCATACACACACGTTAACTAAACAACATAACACTAACAAATGTCCCACATAAAAATTAGGCTGCTTCGGGTCTAGTTCTCGAATCAGGCAAAGTATATTACTGGGCATTTTCGGTTTTTCGAAAATTTGTCAGCAATAGCCTCGCCTAACTTACATAGAACTTATAACACAAATGATGAAAAGTGGATATACATGGTACAGTGACATTAGTACCGTAATATGCACCTCTGCCTACCCCTTCGGGGATAAAAGGCGCAACGATACGAGAGAAATTAAACTAACTACACGTAACAAATCAGCTGATTCATAACTCTAGACCAATCTATTTGCAACTAGCCATGATCTCCAAACTTGCAAATTAAAACTATCAATAAACACCATTCAGACTTGTTACGTAACACTGAAAGGTCCCGGGTTCAATGCTTGGCTCGTTAACTGTAATATTTGTTTTACAAGCTACCTACACGTTCCTGAAAACGCGTGTCATTTGCAAATCAGTGTTTCTGAGAAATAGTTCACTAAACGTAACAACAAGTGTAATAATTGCGGTCTTTTGTTTATGAATAGGTGTTTTGCACTTGACTGTACTATTTTATCTAAGTCGTGTGCCCGGTGTTTAGTAACAGGCTCGTCCCCAATTACGTCACAAGTAGCAAGAAAAAGGCATATTGAATTGTGGTCAATTGTTAACGTTTTTGTAGAATGGAACTGCTAGATGGAAAATGAAACCCGGGAAGAACTCTGCCAGCACAAGGCAATCCATTAGAATATAAAATGTCATAAATCAATTTTACATGAAATATTCGTACATCAACGTCAAGAAGCCATCAATTACCATTTACTTACTTTGTCGTTAACACTGATTATATTTTTAGGAGGTGACGTGATATCCTAGCAGCTATCCTATGAGTATCCTTGAATTTGTTAGTGTTAAGATAAATTAAGGCACCAAAATTAAATATAGTCTAAACAGTCTATGACTAAACAGATGTTGCATAGTTTTTTTTACACGTCTGCGACCTCAATTTGTCTTCCCAAGAAATTGATCAGTGCTAAATTGTTTCTCCCGGAATAGCCATTTAGGACAATGGAAACGTAAAACTAATTGTATTGTCATGCCTTTTATCCCCGAAGAGGTGCACATTACGGCACGTAATACCACAGTACAATGTACGACCACTTTTCACCATTTGTGTTATAAGTCCAATGAAAAAGGGGGTGATCCTTTTACCATATACTGGGCTCAATTCCAGACTCCGTGCTGCTACTGAGAAATTTTTGAAAACCCAAAAAAAGCCCAGTAATTCTTTGCCTGATTCGCGACTTATGCGCCTACCACACGTGCATGCTTGACCGCAGTTTTACTTGCGCATGCCAGCTTGTACACTGAACACTGTGCGTGTAGTTGGTAAAACGGTAGCATGCGCAAACTCCAATGCTTGGCTTGATGGTTTTTAAACTTGCTTGAAATTCTGGCATGCGCAAGCTATACTTGTACAAACTTGTCTGCGCGTGTGGTTGGTAGTTCAGTGTTCAAGCCGCTCTCAGTTTAAAAAATTTAAAAAATAAATAAATAATTCCGCCAATCGCTTGGATCATCTCTTAAATCCTTGAGTAGATGTATATGTGAATGAAATTTTCTATTCAACAGCCATTTTTTTGTCCACTTTGATCGTTTACACTTTGACTTTTGTATTTTCTTTTTTTTCACAAGCAAACACTTGAAAAATAATAGCAGAAGAAATAGTTCTTCATTGGGAAACATTGTTTCCACGCCGACGATGTCGACAAGAATGTGGCTTGCGCGTACTTAACTGTGCCGTGTGGTAGACACATCCGTGTTCAGTCTTTTCATGCGACAAGCATGCGCAAGTAAAACTGCGGTCAAGCATGCACGTGTGGTAGACGCATTAGTGTAAAGCCTAGTTTTTTTACTTTACTAAAATAGTACATCAGTCAATGACTGCTTTAGCATAGGATTAAGGTCAAATCTTAGACATCTGTAATGCGCCTACCACACGTGCATGCCTGACCACAGTTTTAATTGCACATGCTTGTCGCATGAAAAGACTGAACACGGATGTGTCTACCACACGGCACAGTTAAGTACGCGCATGCCACATTCTTGTCGACATCATCGGCGTGGAAACAATGGTTGCCAATGAAGAACTATTTCTTCTGCTATTATTTTTCAAGTATTTGCTTGTGAAAAAAAAGGAAAATACAAAAGTCAAAGTGTAAACGATCAAAGTGGACAAAAAAATGGCTGTTGAATAGAAAAATTCATTCACATATACATCAACTCAAGGATTTAAGAGATGAGTCAAGCGATTGGTGGAATTAATTATTATTATTATTCATTTTTAACGACCGTGCGCGTACAGTTACTCCAATCGACTAAGCTGAGAGCGGCTTGAACACTGAACTACCAACCACACGCGCAGACAAGTTTGTACAAGTATAGCTTGCGCATGCCAGAATTTCAAGCAAGTTTAATATCCATCAAGCCAAGCTTTGGAGTTTGCGCATGCTACCGTTTTACCAACTACACGCACAGTGTTCAGTGTACAAGCTGGCATGCGCAAGTAAATCTGCGGTCAAGCATGCACGTGTGGTAGACGCATTAGTTTCGGCATCATGTGCTAATCGTGAGAACTAAAACATAATACTAACAACCGAATTTCATTCCTGGAATTAGTGTTTATTTATTTAGCAATTAAGTAAAACCAAAATCAAAAACAATTAAGACACATGAGCAAAGAATAGCAGGATAAAGACAATAGGGATGATGACGGAGGACGCGTATAGACACGTATTTTTTTATTTTGTCATATAAGATACCAATACTTAGATAAAACTAATTAAAAGAGTGGGAGCAAATGCGTCATTTCTACGTATAAAACGTGCCGTCACGCGATATTTCAAATCAATATATCTTCGAAAATATTTGTTTCCGTAAGAAAATAAAAAATACGTGTCTTATATTTTAAAATAATTTTGATTATTATTATATATAAAATTACAAAATATATTATTTAATTTTAAATTATTAATAAAAATTGGTCATCTACCCTATTACAGGTTCTCATGAATAAAAATACATAAAAAGTGATAGAAATATTAGGATCAAAGAAGCAGTTATTTACTTGGATAGTAATCACCTAAATTAAACCAAATCGTAATCTGTGCTCAATTCAATCCGATCTCATATCCATTCTAAACGTGGGTAGGCCATAACAGTGGTCAGAGATGACGAAACATTAGCTGACTAGTCCCTACTAACTGCCACTTACATAATAGCATTCCAGTAATAAAGCTGAACTGATCTACCATAACAAAAACTTTTTATATAAAAAGGAAACCTTCAATTTTCTTTACTGCATCAATTTCTTTTAAGTCAGGTAATATAAAACTAAAACCTCCAAGGTCTGAAAAACACTCTGCTGAAAACAGGATCAAAATCGGGTCAGTCAAACGCAAGATAATTGTGCAGAAACATATGTACATAAAGATCAAATTGAGGACTACATTTTTTAAAATCGGTAAAAAACTGAAATAGAATTAATTTCATGAAAATCTAACAGAGTCATACCACATACAATTTTTACATAATGTACCTATTTATTTATTTCACCTAATAAAATATTTCAAAGAGAAACTATATATTGCCTTAAACCGGACACTTATTCAGGTTCCATACCACTGAGGAGAAATTGAAATGCTTACTAATTACTTTCCCTGTTTATGAACAGCTTCCAAGACGAATCTAAAGTAGCTGCCAACTCAAGATACGCACAATTTTTATTTCTCAAAATCTAATATGTCACACATCAACCTTTCACGTAAATCAATCCCACGTAAATGTGCACAATAGAATTGCCTTACACCAAATTAAATTCTAGATTTAGTGCTGCTACTGAGAATTTTGTAGATGGAAAACTTATAATAGGTTTTAGTCTAATCGAACGCGCAACCTCTCATAATCACGTCAGCATTCACTTGACCAATGAAGAAGTCTACCCCAAAATATCACATTAAATAACAATAATATTTCTCTTTTGTCTCCAGAACACACTAACAAACTCAAAACTGCAGAACAAGGCATCAATAAAGTACTACACGAAGCAGACGGACATCACAATACCAGTGATGATGCATTTAGACAAAGCACTGACCAGAGCACTGTCGAAAGAATCGAAGCACAAAATAAGAGAGAAGTTCAAACTACTAGCAATAGACATATTGAAAGACGTAGAAGAATTATTCTCCCATCCAAATCTACAGCAGAAAGTCAAAATGGAACTGATAGATGTAAAGATACTAAAGAATAATACTAAGAAAGTGGTGATGGATGAGAATGTTTCCAAGTATCTGAAGAGCTACTGCAGATGGCAAGGGGAGAAGAAACTGGCTAAGCAGAAGTGGTTCTATTCTGTGCTGTTTACTGGATTGGATCTGTTCTATTTGGATCGGTTCGGATCTGAAGTTAGGAGTAGTACAGGTATGTAAAGTAATCAGTAGAAATTACATTTAGATGGCGGCATTTCTTGCTTAATTACTGAGTATTAACCTAAGATCGGTAGATCTGGAAGCCATTGGCGGTGGCCTATGTTCAGCAGCGGCTTTTGGCTGTTATGATGATGATGATGATGAGAGAAAACCTACATGAGTTTATGGGTTTCCTTCCACAACAAAACATATTATGTAAATTACAATTAGAAACCTTATAGACTATAAACAATTCAAATCATTAAATTCACCAACAGCAAGAGTGTAAACAAAACACTAAAGTCTGATATTACACCTTGTGAAATTCCTTGCAGTACTAACTGTAAAGCAAATCTCATCTCACCATTTCTTCAGCATCACACACCTCGTCTTGAGTCGCAATAAACAGTATACAATACAACCTGTTTCTATCCTAGCAATAAAAGTCACAGCCAATTATTATGGAAATGAACGTCGATGGTGTCCCATCGTCAGGAAGTGCTGCAAATATTTCGCAAACTATCAGATACATTCGAAGTTGTTCATTGTATTGGAGTGTGAAGTGTTAATTTTGTTAGGAAGCCGTTATTTTTTAATAGTTAGAGCTGAATTTGTATGAAGGAATTGGATGTAAAGAAATTGTATTTTTATCATACAAATCCAAATATCTCAATCTAAGACGACAGTCGCTAAAGTTAGGACTCGTTTCACAATGTCTGGATAGGCACTATGTATCAGATTAAGAACTTAATTTGTATGCACATCTATCACACAATTTTATGGGGCACTTAGTATGAAGGTGGTGAAACAGGCGTTTAGACCGAATCTTACAAAAGATCTAACCAAGAAATTTACGTCTGGCAATGGTTTCTTGTTCAATACCGACTTCATTCATATCTAGGTGCCACACGAACCTCAAATTGATTGGAAGAGAAAGATAAAATAAAGATATTTTGTAGGTGGAATAAAGTTCTTTGGCTTCAATTGCAGTAAATGACATATATTATATAAATTGTAATTCTTCCAGGTCGAGGCTACATGAAGAGTATGTGCAGCATCAGGAACAGCTGCACCCTGCTGGAGTGGCACCCCAAGCACATCGCCTACGTACTCACACATGAAATAGCACACAGGTGAAAACCTTAATTTTATTTATCTCATACTTAACTTTTTATAGTCATTCAATTAACAGCTCTAAACACTTTTTCTTAAAATCTATTTTTCTATGTCTTAGACTTAAGTTTTCTTGTATTTATTCAATTAACAGTTCTAAACACTTTTTCTTAAAATCTATTTATCTATGTCCTATTTCTTTTGTCATCATTATTATCATCATAAACCTCATTAAAAGCGTGTCACAATATTTCTATAGTACCTATAGTTAATAACTTTCCTAATCTGAGTATCCAACTTTAAAATAATACTCAGCAGTTCAATAGATACTTGAGCAATGAATCGCCTAGATTTGTATCTCTTAAAAGATTTTATGAGTAATTAAAATCTAGGAAGTTAATAGCCAATTGCTAATTGTCTTACTCAGTACTCATGTCTAACAATTTCATGTACCGTAATTCTAAAGATTGCTTCATTAAAATCAAAGACGTTATTGTACCTACATAGGTATATGAATGTCTGTATATACCTATGTGTTATGTAATAGATGAAATATTTTATTGTCTTCGAAGGTTTATTGAGGCCTGCTAAACGACTGACTGTCGGCTCCTCACAATCCTCGGGCGGTAGTTACAGCTATAAGTTATAAACTGTTTTCAGTTGTGTGCAATTTTAATGTGCACATATAGGAACAAATTGTAAAGAAATTAAGGCGCTTTTCCACCAGAGATGTGCTTCGTACCTATGCTATAATAAGCTGTTAAACTATGTGACCGTTTCTACTAATACTATGCTATGTAGCTGTGCGAGTGTAGTGCGATGTATCGTAGTGAAGCCATCCATAGCACGCATCTTTCCATGTAAAAAAACAGCATATCTGTGGCCGTTTCCACCGGTGCTATGCTATGTATAACAATGAAAATGATTGGTAGAAGCCAAACCCATCCTACAGTACTTATAACTACAGTATAAAGTACAGTCACAAATACCTACCTAGGACTAAAATCATTACCCACTAAGAATAAGAAGGCATACTATGTTCCCATGTTTACAAGGAAAACTCACAGAAAAAATAACTGGGCCTTAGATACAACCACAAGCCAATGCCCTCTATTTGTAGACAGCGTCGAATAAAAAAATCAAAACAGCATTATTATCAATCTATACTTACTAATATTATAAAGCTGAAGAGTTTGTTTGATTGTTTGATTGTTTGTTTGTTTGTTTGTTTGTTTGTTTGAACGCGCTAATCTCCGGAACTGCTGGTCCGATTTGAATAATTCTTTTTGTGTTGGATAGTCCATTTATCGAGGAAGGTTATAGGCTATAAAACATCACGCTATAACTATTAGGAGCGAAGAAATAAAGGAAAATGTGGACAAAACGGGGGAAATTATTAATTCTTGAGGGCTTCCGTTGCGTGCGCTGCGAAAATGGTTCAAGATACGAAAATTATATGTATGAAAGAATTATTCCTCTTAAAATGATCTAAAAAAAGTCCGCGACAGTATATGTCTATCTTTTAGGATTAACTTACTAGAATCGTTTTTATAGTAATCAAACTGGGTCGAAATTAATGCATTATTTGTTAAGAGTTGTATTAACGAAAAAATATTAATCTTTATCGAAATAAATGTGTTGTTCATTAAGAGTATTTAATTGTGAACAAAATTGTCTTTGACATCACTAAACTTCAATAAACATCTTAGAAGATATTACAATTTTAAAATAACTCCCATATAAAATTCACGCGCGCCGCATGAAGTGCGAAACACGACGCTGCCAGGAGGAGAGGCATTGTTTGCAAACGACGCGGAGCCTGGTGTAACTATACTCAAAAAAATTATAGTCTTACTAACGAAGTAAAACATTTTTTGATCATTGACCATCGAAAGCGTTTGTTTACAGCGTAGAATGGCAAAAAAGAGTTTAACACACGCCCAAATTTTATTGTGGCTGTCTAACAAAGTACAACCAGATTCTACGTATAGTGCAATAATATCGGCTGAAATATTTGACAAACAAAAGTAAAACAAGGGTATAAAAATATGATCCTTAAGGATTTCATAACCTTGCGTCACCATGTATGAAAGAAAACATTTGTTCTAGAAAGTACTCTTTCTTTTTTTTTTGAGGGGGGAAAATCATCCGTTGGCTACTCCTGCCTTGGGTGAAGCGAGAAGGAGTGTAAAAATCACCCCGTTGAGCCGGGGCCCCGGTAATCTTTTACGTTGTCTGTTAGACTATTGGGTCCCATCTGAAGTGGCCTGGCTCTTTGAGGCGCGCACAGAACGCGACGCACGGTACGCACGGGTCTGGTTTTGATCGGGCGACGAGCTACTCTTACTCGCCGTCCGCAGACCTGCGCTTACGGTGGCCGGGGATCGTCACGCGATCCTCGACGCCCGGAGTGTCTTCTGCGGCGGCTGGGTCGTGATGTGGATCGTTCCCTCACGCGCTACGCCTCCTCCTTAGCTAGGATGACTACTTCGCAGAAGGGGGAGACGGCGTCCCTTTCCCCCTCGCTCCGCACCTTGGCCTGAACTAGAGCCGGACGTGAGAGGTTACCGTCGCCATTCACATCCCTAAGGACATGGCGATGCTTAGCACATGCAATGCACACCGCCACTATGCTCCACCATATCTTCCGTGCGATCCTCGGCCGTTTGGCCGGGTGTTTCCTCCCGCCGAATTCGAAACAGGTACCAACCGAAACTTCCGTGTCCGGTAAGTGGGTACCTGCGTCAGGCGGCAGGTGAGGACGCCGTGACGCCTCTTAAGCCACTCTTCAAAGAGGGGACTTATCACTGCTATAACGCGTATGTAGCGAGCCAATCTAAAAAGTACCCTAGGAATTTTATTTCTGAAACACAAACCGGGGTGGTGGTTACCCAACCTATAGGCACAGGTTTCCGGAAAATAATGGAAACACATATAGTATAGAAATGAGTGTGGATTGTTCCTTATAATCATAATCCAGTGCTATCACGAATTTTCAATGCACAAATTAACCATGGGTAACAGCTATAATTTATGAAGCTGAGAAAGTTGTTTGCAATAATAAATATAATGCCTAAAATAACTATTCCACGCGGACGAAGTCGCGGGCACAGCTAGTTACTAATAATAGGACACACAAGCCGTGTCGTCTTGTCACTCAAGATATTAGATATATTTACTATTTAGGCTAAATGGAGACATCGACCTGTACTGGGTCGCGCAGCACATCAACCTATACCAATGTCAAACATCTTTCAATTAATCTTCGACTTTAGTACAAAAAGAATACAGTCCAAAGTCGATTAAGGAAATTGGGCAGAGATGAGTAAATTCGTTAGTCAGAATGTTAATAGCATTCTAAGAATTCTAATATCAAGTGTGAAATATTCGCACGTGTGAATTTGCGAATATGTGCTTTGTTTACATTAGGTTAAGTGTGAGAATACTGTTTCCGTGGGTGTAATTAGTATTTTTAAGTGATGTTCTAAAAATGTTTATTGATTGTTCCTGCTTTTGGAGCCTAGGTTGTTAAAATCTAGTCTAGGTCATTGAGTAATGGAGATGATTAGTATATTAGTGTGCTAATGGTCTAGGCACTATAATTGAACCATTTTTTCCGTATAAGATGAGATGATATTTTGATGATAGGTACTTTAGTCGTAAGTGCGACTGCCGAGCACGGAGACGCAGGTTTGATTTCTGGGTCAGACAAATAATTACCTGCAAAGGAATACTCTGGAATTGTATCCGCAAAGTGTGACTGCCGAGCACGCAGTCGCAGATTTAATTTCTGGGCCAGCCAAGTTATTACCGTACCAGTCCAGTGAATGACAATAAGATCATTCTTTTAACATATTCTTGTTTGTATTTATTCCAGTCTGGGTATATCCCACGATGGGCCACCACACAACGACTGCCGAGGACAGCGCTACATCATGGACGCCAAGTACAACCCCAAGAACCCAGCCAAGACCTGGTCATCGTGCAACAAGAGGGAGCTGAACCAGTATTTGAAGTAAATATACTATATATATGTCCATAACTATGCTTATCGTCATCAGCTCGTTTCAGTTCACTGACAAACTAATAGGCCTCCTCTACGTAAGACGGTTTGGTATAATCCAGAAGTTAAGGTGTGAGAGAGCCATACATCGGCGCAAACGGCCGGCTCGACCGAAGTGATACCACGGCCTCACAGAATTTTGTTATTCAATTACAGTAATAAATAAGTAGTCTCGAATTGAAAGTTATCGCCTAAAGAAATATTATAAGTAATGATCAGTATGGCAACAAGAAATAGTCAACAATCTTACAGCATGTATTGCTCCTGTCATATTCGATAACATAAAATCATGACCTGTAAATTGCTCAGTCAGTTGGTATATATGTTTGTACGTGATTATCTCGCGTTTAGCTGAACCGATTTTGATGCGGTTTTCAGCATAGTATTTTTCAGACTAAGGAAAAGATTTTAGGTATATTACCCGACTTATAAATGGAGGTTCGCAACAACACGTGTTATTAGTTTATCTCTCGGTTTGTTTATACATAGTTTTATTAAATTGTTTGATTTTATTTGTTTCAGGAGCAAAAAGGCATGGTGTTTAAGGCAGGACCCAAGCACAGTATAACTAATATAAAACCTAGACTAATAACAATTAGTATTAATTAAATAATAACTAAATATTAATACAACGTTAAGGAGAAACCATGAACTAATGGTTTTTTAGTTCATAGAAGAAACTGATGAGATTAAAGCGCCTACTAAGATTATGTGAGCAACTCTCAGAGAGTAGTGATTGCAATGCTCGTTAGACTATTTAGGCGCTATGAGTCATTTTTGCCGATTGAGGCTTTTTTGTCATTTTAAATAGAAGGATAGTATTTAAGCAGAACATTTTTGACTGATTTTAACATAAATAAATTTCTAAAACACAATTTGTTGGCTTTTTATCTTAGTGGTATCTAATTCATCAAATCAAATCATCAAATTATATGACAAGGTCTAGGACTCGAGTCCGTGGAAAAAAAATACTATTTAATATATATATTTTAAACATTTCCCCACACTAGGATTTTCTCCTGTGTCGTGATTGCGTTTACAAACATACAATTTCCCATGCACATGACACCCAGACCTGAAACAACAATTTGTGGATCACACAATGAGTTGCGGAAATTTGGTGCGGGAATCGAACCCGCTACCCGTTGCGCGGCAGCCAGTTGCCCAGCCACCGCGCCAACCGTGCAGTCAAATAATATTAGGACGGGGCTTGCTCATCTATCCCATGAGCCATAGCTACTGAACTGCTTAACTCAATTAGACATTTAACCCACTAATATAATAAGGTACCTATTGGGTAGATTGTACCTATAGGTATACGTTTATTATTCCGTTAGTTACCTATAAGTATCGTATTTACGGAATTTCCGTCGCTGCATTTTTATTGCTAGCCACATAATAATTTTAATACTAATCGGTTGTTTCCTCAAATAATTATAGCTTAAAAATGCCGCATTTTTCACGTATACCTTACCTAATACAAATAAGGTCCATAATTAAACTAACTAAACACACAATCACTCTCTGTGTACATTTTCACCGTTAGTCGCCATTAATTGAGATGAGATCACAGAATCTAAGTGAAGATATCATTGGCATACATTAAGAAGCACTTTCTCTGTATTTTAGCGGCTTTTTGTTTATTAAATTACTTACTTGTAATGCTCTCGATTCTGTCCATCGTATCGGCACGGCTTTTATCCCCGAAGAGGTAGGAAGAAGTGCATATTACGCACGTTATGCCGCTATACAATATACATCTACTATTCACATTTGTGTTATAAGTCCCATGTAATAGGGGGTGAGCCAGTTGCCATATATTGGACACAATTCCAGACTCTGTGCTAAGAAGAAAGAAACACAATTTATTTGCACCGTTACAAGAAATTACAGGTTAAACAATAAATAAATAAATGGTCAACACGGCGCAAAAAAAAACGATCAAATCCAAAATCTAAGCAGGTAAAATGCTTATCTTTAGTGGTTCAAGGCCTTTTTAGACAGCAACATATTAATTACCGGCCGAGCCCTAAAGAACTAATAACCACAAAATAACATTTTTTATCAACCAACAACGGTAATACACAGTATCCGGCAAGTTACATAAAATTAGCAACGAGTCAACATAACCTAGGTTTGTGTAAACTTATTTTTTATCTAAACGCGAGCAAGTAATGTTGCCATTGCGCAGCGTAATGTTTCTCACGCACGCTCCAAAACTAGAGCGGGGTAGGGTTGCCAACGTAACTCGGATAATTATGTGGGTAAAAAACTTAGATAGCAATCTTTCTAAAGAGATTATTTTAATGTTTCATGGATAGAAGAAAGAAATGACGAAGTCAGTAAAAATGTTTGATTGCCTTGTTCGAAGATTATTCCATCGGGTTCGGAGAGTAAGGGAACAGAGAGAGCACCTATGTCTGCGCACACTCTAGGGAATAACGAGCAGACGGATCACCTGGGGCCTTAGTCTGCTATTACAATTGTGTCAGAATGGTCGATCACTGAGCAGTGCGAGGAGGACGGAGCTATACAACCTAAATAGCTCCGTCCCTCTCGCACTGCTCAGTGATCGACCATTCTGACACAATTGTAATAGCAGACTAAGGCCCCTGATGGTAAGCAATCACCGCCGCCCATGGATACCCGAACCACCAGAGACGTTACAAATGCGTTGCCGACCTTGTTGGGTGTAGGAATTTAGGGGCGGTTGGGAAATTGACGATTGGAATGATGGGAAAGTTGGGCTTTTTGAGGGTAATTGGGCTTCCGGAAACCTCAATCACACCACGAAATACAACGTAAACGTGGTTTCACGTCGGTTTTCTGTGAGGCCGTGGTATTACTCCAGTTGAGCCGGCCGATTCGTGCCTATTTTGATACGCTCTTCCACACATAATATGAAAGTTAGCACATGATCATCACCATACATACTTATACTCCAATTACATGATCCAACTTTAACAAAAGACGTATGATATCAAAATAACATTATTAACTTAGAGAAAGCCACTTTTCACTATAATGCTATAAGGCTTAAAGCATATCTAACGAGATGAGACGGGGATGACACTGATGGTGAAAATTTTGCTGATTAAGTAAGAGACTTGTTAGAAAATATGGGTTCTGTAGATTAACTGGCTTCTGCCCGCGGCTTCGTTCGCGTTAAGAAGTGTTGTTATTAGTGGAATTTATCTATCCTTTCTTAGCTGATGCCTACGTCATAACATCTACCTGCATGCCAAATTGAAAGATCATTATGTCAGTCAGTCTTAAGTTACAATACATAAGAAGTGTAGAGGGCAAAATATTGAACGGATTTTGATTCTAAATGGGTGCAGTTACCTACACGATTTTTACAGAACAAGGCAATAGGCAATCAACGAACGTACTGATTTTTTTATTTCATAAAAAATGCAAGAAACGCCCTACTTACTGGCCAGCTATAAACTCCGACCAAGTATCTACGAATCTAGTAACATTAACTTAAGCAACTAGTTAATAAATATTTTTCAAAATGACATTCCATACAACCGATTACATTAACTTGTTATAATTATTAGACACAACACCTAGACAAATGTGTCATAGGATATAATCCAGTCAATGACAGGATAATCACCATTAAACTTAATGCATCCCCTTGCCTCATAAACATTGTCCAAGTCTACGCCCCCACATCGCTATCCACGGAAGAAGACATAAATCAGTTCTACAACGATTTAGCAAAGACACTGAAAGACATACCTCAAAGAGAAATAACGCTGGTAATTGGGGATTTCAATGCAAAAGTTGGAAGCACAGTCGATGATGACCACCTTAGACGCGTAGTTGGAAAATATGGTATTGGAGAGAGAAACGAGAGAGGTGATCGTTTTCTGCAATTCTGCAGTGAAGAAGATCTGACTATCGCAAACACCTGGTTTAAACATCATATCCGTAGGCTATACACGTGGATATCGCCGGGGGACAGATACAGGAACCAGATAGATTATATTCTTATAAAATCTCGTTGGCGATCGTCTGTTCTGAACGCCACTACCTTTCCTGGAGCGGACTGTGGGAGCGATCACCAGCTCCTTGCTGCTGTTCTAAGAATACGTTTCAAAAAATTAAAGAAACCAAGCAGAACACCAGACCTCCGAAAAGTAGACTACAGCGGATTTAGACAGAGCTTCAAGGATAAGACTGATAATCACCCTGGAAATGGCGTAATCTCTTGGAGTGGCATGAAGGACGTCATAATACAAGCAGCTAAAGAAAACGCAGTTCATAGCACCTTGATGAAGAACTTCATTACAAAAGACACCGAGCGCGCTATAACGGAGAGAAGAATGCTAAGGGAAAAAGGATTGATCTCGGAAGAAGACCATCAGCGATATTCTGATCTAAGCGCTGAAATACAACGCCGATGTCGGAGAGACAAAACTGACCAGATTAATAATCTCTGTGAGGAACTGGAACGGAACTCTTTAAAGCATCAGACCAAAGACCTTTTTCAGAAAGTTAAAGATCTCACCAGAACGTGCGCTTTCAAAACGTGTTCAATAAAAGCAGAAAATGGAGTACTACTTACAAATGTGAAACAAGTACTTAGTCGCTGGAATCAATACTGTAGCCAACTCTATGATGACGTTTCTGCTGACTTAACACCATTACCCTGGGACATACAGGAAAAGGAACCAGATATTTTACCAGCTGAAGTAGAAAGAGCGGTGAAAACTCTAAAAGCTGGTAAATCTCCTGGCAAGGATGGAGTTCCGGCTGAACTTATTAAATACTGTGGCGATGAAGGCATAGCAATATTGACCAACATCTGTAACGCTATTTGGAACACTGGGCAATGGCCGGAAGAATGGACCGAGTCGGTTTTTATACCACTTCATAAAAAGGGTTCTACCACGGAATGTAGCAACTACAGAACCATTGCATTAATTTCGCACGCCAGCAAAGTTCTCTTGAACATAATAAACCATCGGCTCCATCATTACCTTGACCGCCAAATACCCGAAGAGCAAGCTGGTTTTGTTAAGGGTAAAGGAACCAGAGAGCAGGTTCTCAATATTCGGCAGATAATAGAGAAGAGCCGAGAGTTCAACAACCCCGTAGTGCTATGTTTCATAGATTACAGTAAGGCCTTCGACTGCGTGAGATGGGATAAGCTGTGGACGGTTCTTAGAGAGATGGGAGTGCCCGAACATCTCGTTCGCCTTATTCGTAACCTCTACGTGAACAACCGCTCCTTCGTAAGAATCGATACCGACTGGTCTGATGTATTCGTCACAAAGAAGGGAGTTCGACAAGGTTGCATACTCTCTCCAGTTCTGTTCAATATCTATGGAGAGTACATAATCCGCAAAACAGTCGAGAACTGGGAGGGAGGTTTTCCGATAGGAGGGAAGCGCATATGTAACCTTAGGTATGCCGACGATACTGTCCTTATAACAACATCCATGGAGGATATGCGACTACTTCTGCAGAAACTGGAGGCAGAGAGCTTGAATCTGGGTCTAGCCATCAATAGGAGCAAAACTAAACTTATGATAGTAGACCGTGCTCAGAAGTTAGCTGATATTGATGACATTGGTGTAGACGTCGTCCAAAATTACATCTACTTAGGCTCCCAAATATGTAACGATGGCAGTTGCGAGCCGGAAATAAGGAGACGTATAGCTATGGCCAAGGACGCTATGACCCGCCTTAATGGGCTGTGGAAGAATAGGGGCATCACCAACACAACCAAAATCCGCCTGGTGAGAGCATTGATTTTCCCGATATTCCTGTACGGCGTGGAAACATGGACCATCAAAGCAAGAGAGAGGCAAAGGATTGATGCATTCGAAATGTGGTGCTGGAGGCGGATGCTGCGAATTCCGTGGACTGCCAAACGCACAAATGTGGCAATTCTTTCACAGCTTAAAATTAAGGAACGTCTCTCGGCAACGTGCTATCAGCGTGTGCTGAGCTACTTTGGCCACATAATGAGACGCGAAGACGACAGCCTCGAGAAATTGGTCATTGTTGGAAACACGGAGGGCAAAAGATCCAGAGGCCGCTCGCCGACAAGATGGTCTGACCAGCTCAAGACCACGAAAGCAACAAAGTTTTATAGCGTCGTCAGCATAGCATCAGACAGAAGCCGATGGAGACAATTCGTGCGCGCCAGAATCACCCACCATGACCACGATCTTCAGACATGAAGGACCGACCAGAGAGAGAGAAGTATTAAACACTTATAACTAAAGACCTTAAAAAATTTGGTCCTAAGATCCAAACACAACAAGAACTCTAAAACAGAACACACTGAAACTACTCAAAACCTACATTAAAACGCAACAAAAGCATATCAAAATTATGGCCTATGGCGCATATTATGGTTGAAACAATAGCAAGGTGTTTGACCCCATTATATTATTACCTTCTTTTACTTACCGTCAATAAAATTACTTTATTACGAGCCATTTGCAAGAACACTTTCACTGAACATGAGATGCTCTGCATTTTGGCATTGTTTCAATTTATGTAGACCTGTGTAACTTTCTGATGAGTTCTGTATATTATGACTTTGTGTATGGTTTATCAGTATTTGACTTGCTTTTACAAGCGGATACTGGGATAAAAATTCTATTCATGGACTTTGTTGTATGCAAGATGTCACCCTTTTGTCCTTCGAAGATAGAGTCTTGGAGGTGAAGAAAGGGAGAAATGGGTTAAGAATACGTTAAATTTATTCCTCAAAAAGCTGTCAAAAGTCCCGTTTGTTGGAATGGTTGATATTGTGCCAAAATTGAACTTAAATCATATGCATAGCAATCACACTTGCAAACACTCGAACTACAAGACAAATTAAGTCAATTCATTTTCTATGTTACCTACAATGTTTTCAAAATCTATAGCTACTATCATCGACATACAAATTCAGCCCACGTCTTTTACGAAGCGATCTCGAAAACGCAATATTAGTATTCCGAGTATAGTCGAAACTGAAAGTTACACTTTTTAGCGAAAGTGAGAGAGTACGAGAGAAACTCGAACGATGTAAACTTGGATTTAATTTTATGTTTGTTAATAAAGTTTACTGAGTTGATTATTACTCGATCGTAAGTAAGGTGAATCATTGATTAGCGGTCTGATACCTTTAAGCTTTCTTCGGCTGCTTTATATTATGCAGTTTGTTTGGGCACCTCACCCACACGACAAAACAGAATGCAATTCACAGTATCACGTGAGTTTTCTTTATGGCCGTGATATCACACTGGTCGAACCGACCCATACGAGCCAAAGCATTGTTAAAACTTCTATCAAAATTTGACTTTAGAAAATGTACCTCTATATTATTTTTTGTCCAACATCTTTTACCACAATATTATTTATTCTAATAGAAAAAAATAAATACATCAAATTATATAAAAAAAAAACAATACTAGAATATGTCACTTATTTAGAATATATAATATTATTTATTCTAGTATCATTTTTACACATCAAATATAAAAGAGAAAGACATGAATTCAATTACATAACTATTGCAACCATCACTTTTATAATAAAGATCATTGAACTGTCACTATTTGATAATGACGCTTATTGCTTGACGGTCACTCGGTCACTCATAGCGAGACAGATGACTAAGTATTACGTATGCAAAACTTGTTTCGCATTTATACCGCTATAAGTTAACATGCATAACATTATTTGTTGTAGTATTAGTTAGGGTATAGCAATGTGCTTTATTGAAAGATTTAAAGTGAAATTATAGGACAGTAGCTAAACAATAAATAAAATAGATATTGTTTAATTTAGTTAAAGGTTTTTAATATATTTCTGACAGTCAATAATTGTTTAAATTAGCTGATACACTTGAAGGATAATTTGATGATACAGTTTCACCGACTAAACTAAAGCATTTCGACCCAATTAAATAAAAAAAAGGAAAGTTAACAAGCCTTTCTAAAATTTTAAAGAAACAAAGATAGCATCTCAACTTTCATAGTCTTTTCGGACCAAAGGACCAAAACAGAAGGACCACGCCAGAATTGCTCTAAAAACACAAAAAAAGCTAAATATTATACAACAGTCTTTTGTTTACAGTGACCTAGTGACATACAGACGGACATTACAGTTATTTATAAATACACATTAATTCATTAACATGTACCTTTTACTCTGATAACGTGAGACAAAGGACCAACGGTTTCTGGTCACGGTCCAGAGGAAACTTGGTATAGTATTCATAATGGTTTAGACTACCCCACTGGTTTTATGGTCGTGATTGTAGTGTGGTGTGTTTTTTAATATTTTAATCATATTCATAATGTCACGCTTGTAGCTTTTCAACTGTGTGAAATGTCACCGAAACAACTATATATATGAATGAAGTCGGTTAAAAAATGGGATCAATCTACAGAATGATCGAAATGGTTTGTATTTTCCATAACTGCTGGAAAATGTAAGCTATTAAAATTTTAGAAGTATAAACAATAAAAAGCCAACAAAATTCACACACAAACACAATATAATCTACCAACAATTCCAAACCTATGTAAATTTTCCCCATCTATTTTGCAAACCGCATACAAAAGATTCCGTCCGTCAGCAATAACTTAACCCTTTCTATTTAAATTTCCATAATCTCCAATAGTTAAGGACACACCTAAAAGTGCTAAATCACACATCAAAAAAGCCAACACGATTCACACACTACAAAACATAATCTACAATTCAAATCCCCCACATCTGCATTTGCAAAACGGCATCGTATGCAATGTATCCGAGCAATTTCCCAAGAGATCCCGTCTAAGGCTTCTATCTTGTACGTAGCGATAGCTTAACCCTTTCTCATTGGTAAAGTATTAAGATTGACAGTCTCATTGGTCAAGTGCTTTCAACTTTGTCTGCTGAGCTACAGGGTTTAGAATTAATTCCTCTGGAGCTGCGGACTACCTTCCGGGTTTACCGGGGCTCCGACTCGAAGAACAGGAGCAGGAACAGGGTGGTTTTTAGTCAGTAAGAGTCTGACACTCCCTTTCGCCTCGCTCAAGGCGGGAAAAGTTAACGACACACCGAAAAATGCTAAATCACACATCAAAAAAGCCAACACGATTCACACACTACAAAACATAATCTACAATTCAAATCCCCCACATCTGCATTTGCAAAACGGCATCGTATGCAATGTATCCGAGCAATTTCCCAAGAGATCCCGTCTAAGGCTTCTATCTTGTACACAGCGATAACTTAACCCTTTCTCTTTTAATTTCCGTGGTATACAATGGTCCCATAGACATGTGGCTGCAGTCGGAGAAAGCCTACAACAATGGCGTGCGAGGTGACATATCGAAACCAATCTGTAACGCACGATGGGTTGAGGCGTGGAGTCGTTGTGAGATGTGAAGTTTTTTTTTTTTAATATTGGTTGTTGAAACTTTTTTCGTTTAAACTAAAAGGGCGGGTTTTGGAAATAATAATATGTTTTTATAGTGAACTGGATAGTTAGGACAAATCCTAAAAGTTTTAATTTTAGTATTTTCAGATTTTTTGTCGTAAGGGGTGTCCATTGGCACCGCTGATCGCTTATCATCAGGTGAACCGTGTGCTCATTTGGCCCCTATTCCATAAAAAAGTCATCCATGTCCATATAGAATTGTGCTTGTGAACTTGCAAAAGTTTATCAAATAATTGGACGTTCGCTAATTGGCATTCTCATGAACTATGAAATAAGATCAACATTTCATTTGGGTTTTAGCCTAATATCAATAAACAAAACTGTTTAAAACTATAATTTTATTGTATGTTTAAAACTAGTTATAAACTAAGAAAAAACTCATGTATTTTTCTCTTTCTCAAATCCAGTCAAGCAACCTCCCGTCCTTGTGATAACACCATCAACGAAATGAAATAAAAAAGTAATTGAATATGCAGACGAATTTAGGCATAAACACGACGTTAAATGTCACTTTAAATTCTCATAACATCACGCCTTACTTCACGAATGCTTCACTACTTATGAAATAAAGGCGAATTTCCAAATTCCATGGGATCATTTAAAAAAAGGGGGTAGGCAGAGACAATGGAACGCCAATTGCTACGAATCTTACGTGCCATATACAATTTTATTATGCTTTTACTACTAAAAATAAAAGTATTTCGATAAAAATCGACTCTATACCACATTTGTTCATCTGTTCCGATCTACACAGAGCGGCGCGAACCGATGCGGAACTGTTGCCTCATAGCGAACACATTTTCACTATTCCGCCATTGAAATTATTTATTGTAATGTATCAGTAAAAGGATTGTATTCGTGTTACAGTTTTGGAAAATGTGTTGCTTCATTACAACATGCATAAAGTTAGCAAATAGTTCGATTATTTTCCCTTTAAATATTTAGCTATGAGACTCGCTGTTCGCCTTCCATCAGGTTTTTCAGTCGTTTGCTGTCTATTTCATTAAAAAGAAAAGCTTATGATAATGAACAAGATAATATAATTTATTAAGATTGACAGTCTCATTGGTCAAGTGCTTTCAACTTTGTCTGCTGAGCTACAGGGTTTAGAATTAATCCCTCTGGAGCTGCGGTCTACCTTCCGGGTTTACCGGGGCTCCAATTCGAAGAAGAGGAGCAGGAACTGGATGGTTTTTAGTCAGTAAGAGTCCCTTTCGCCTCGCCCTAGGCGGGAAAAGTTATTGGATTTTTCCCCCTTAAAAAAAAGAGTTATTCCCTTAAAAAAGAGTAAAAAATGGCGAGAAATACTATTATGCATCTTCCTACCCTACCTACCTTATATTATTATGTATTTTAAATAATGTGCAGTAAATATTTCCGATCTCTCGGAGAAAAATGTCGTATGTCCAGGATATCACGATTTTATCCGATATCGCAAGTTAAACTACGAAGGAGACCTTTCCATCTGACCTCAGTCGATCACCAAGGAACGTCTTTGTCACGATTACTATCGAATGACAAGCTAACTGTAGTAGACTGTGATTTATGATAGGCAATTGGAAGTCATTTCTCTAAAGGAATGACATTTTTTATACCGACGTCTGTAGGTGTTGTTTCCCTCTGAGGATTTTATCAAACTTCTATCTGCAACTCATATGCCAAGTGTGGAGATTATTGCGGCTCTGTAAACGGCGAGCAAGGGTAGTTCGCCGCCAGACCAGAACCAGACGTGTGTTAAAAAAGTTTCAAAGTGCATTCAGACCACTACATCAGACCAATACAGATGGGGCCCAGTAGGACTGATGCCTAATCCGGAGCTACGCAATGCCTACCGCGCTACCAGGGCTCCGGCATGAAAGGCAGGAGTAGGAACGAGGTGGTTTATAGCTAGTAAGAGTCTGACAGGCAGTAGAAGTAATTTAACCTCAAAAAAATAACAAACATTTAAAAAGATTTCTGGGTTAATCGACAGTTATATCTCTCCTTTCTCTACTTGTTTATTTATTCTAGCTCTTTTTTAACTTAATTATGTAATTGGAATCGAATAGGTCAAATAGCAATATCCTACAAATTAGAGCCACTATCCAAACAACTTAGATTTAAAAAGCTGTGTTTAATGGGATCCTATGTGAACTATTATAGGCTTTGATATAGGCCTTCTGCCCACGCTAATGATCATAATGTTGTAAAACTATTTAAAAAATTAGCTTGACCAAAAATGGTAACTTGAGTTGAACCTATTTTGGAGACCTTCGATTTGACTTTAGCAGAAAGAAAGACGTTACTATTAATAATTATATGGACATAAAAATTATGCAACATTTTCTTAACACCTTTTCTTTACAAAAAAATACCTATAATAAAACTATGTTCCTAATTTACCCAAATTATTCACAATCTAATTCTCAGCTTACTTACAAAACACATCTCCAAATGATTAAGCAACCCAAAACATCCACCAAGGAACATTAAAAGGGCGGTAACTCATTCTCACAACAAGCAAAACCTAACCTAAAAGGCAATTTGCATCAGGCAACACAACAAATAGTTACTACACTATAAAAACCACCATTGCAGGATACACGTACCCGATCCCACGAGACAAACATATAGACAGTTTTTATTTAGTAGCACATTAACATTTTAATTGAAATGAAAGTAAAATCCGTAGCTAAAACAAACAGCTGACACAGTTTGGGAAAATAGTTTTTACAATTCCGAATTGCAATGGACTAGTGATGGGTGTGTGTCGATGGTACTTTATGTTGGAAGTTGCGGAAGGTAATGGTTTTACTTTTAAAATTTTGCTGATTGTTATTATTATAATTATTTACAGTGTAATACGCAAATTTAAAATGAATTTGTAAGTATTTTAACAAAATGTTTTATTACTTTTTATCCAAAAGTAACTTCTAGGTCCTAGGAGACGCATTCAACAATTTACTTCGTTAATAAAAAAATAATATTCGTGCAATATTATTATCTGTATTTGAGAAATAATAATATAATATTTTAAAGAAAAATAAAAGAACATTAACAGAAAAAGAAAACTGAATAAAATAAATAAATCAAATATTTTAGCAATAACAAAAGCGCCTATGCAAATAAAAAGGAAAAACGCCTAACAACATCGATAAACCCCCAGCACTATCTAACACTTTGTTCTGTATCTGTTGCACTAATCCGCGCAGTCGCATGCCGCGAAACCACGCGAACTGCCGCTCGCTACCACGCGGTAACCACCGGTACCATAAATAATACGATACTTTTATCGTTCGAATAAAAACTTCTTTCAAGTAGGCTGTAAGCATGTAAACCTTTGCCTAAATTTTTTTAAGTCATATCATCTGTCATTAAAGCGCGGGAAAATAAAAAAAGATGGCGGATTTTTTACAAAATTGTTATTTTTAAAGATTTTTGTTTTGTTTAAAATGTGAAGCTTTTTTCTAATTGTTAGTTAGTGTGTTTATGTAAATATGGTGATGTACTGGAGGAAAGTGATTTTGGCGGCTGCCCTGTCCTCTATTTTGGATGTCAGCAGCGAACAATTTGGAAATGACGTAAGTTTTCTTTTTCTAAATATTTTTCTTTTCGTTCTCATACTTAATTATCATTAGATTATTTTAATTATAGAATGTAAGTTAAGATTTATATTTTGATTTCTAATTCTAAATACTCGCTAGCAAAATTTTATGATAGAAATGTAAACATTGTACCCAGGTCACATTGAGCACTTTTTCTATTTACCTAGCATTTTTATTTTTGTGTAATAACCCGTTTGTACGTATGTTAAGCATGGTATCAAAAATAATAAAAATAATCCTATTCATTAGGACATTAGGTCATTATTTGCTTGTCTCGACCTTATCTATTTAGTTTTTATTCTCATTTATCAATAGCAAAAGAAATAGTATTTATTCCGTTATTGCATTATCTGTCTCATCATTATAAAGGACTGATTATAAAACAAGTGATCATCAACATGATATGGAGGTACCGGTGTTTACTTTTTACCGGCAAAACAGCTCTATATTTTTATTGTGATAAAGTTGAAGACAGAGAGCATCGTCGTTTACTGAAAAACGTGGACTAACAAAAACCACTATTTCGTAGAGGTTTGCCAGAATTCCTATACCTTGTAGACGATCTGACAATCACAGTAACACAGGTTACTTCTCAGTATCTTACCAATATAGGGTTCCACATTTACTAGCTTGGGTAGGGTTGGGGTATAGGTTTTTTATGAGGGAAAATCGTCCAATCACTCTTGCCGCCTTGGGTGAGGCGAGAGTTAGTGTCAGACTGTTATTAACTAAAAACCACCCCGTTCCTATTCCTGCTTTTCGAGCCAGAGCCCCGGTAAACCCGCCACTTAGTCCGCAGCTCTAGGTATAATACCCTAAGTTCCTTAGCTGTGGCAAGTGGCGTCTATAGTTTTCCTCACCGTGATTAGGATTGTACTTTTTAAATGACATCTTGTTTTAGCTACTTTTAACTATCAGACGTTACACATAACTTTACGTTTCTACGTAGAATTTTTGCGGTACGTTAAAGGAAATAACTGTTACCGTGAACATAATATTACGCCATTACCCAAGCTACCGGTATAGACCATAAACTCGTGTAATTACATTTTTTTATCTTATCCTATCTATCTAGTTTTTTATGGAAGTGTAATAGTTCGGTTTGTTTTTACAAAAATTATAATAAGCATTCTATGTAAGGCTTATATTAGTAGGATAAGCCTACAAATATTATAATTGCGAAAGTTTGTATGTTTATATAATTATTTGTATACCTTTTCGGTAAATAATAAATAATGGTCTACGGGTAATACCCGTAACACACGCCCTTTTTTACTTCTCGTATATAAGACAACAATAGAAAACACATTATGTCTCGCGTACATTTGCGTTCCGGCATACGAAGGGTTAAGCCCTCTTTTCATCAATGGTCCGAATATATTATGTCTAAACTAAAATAATTGGATTAGGACCAAACTATCATCGACAACTCAGATTATAAAATCTACAAGGTCACGGTCAAGGAACCAATAATTCAAGTATTTTATATTTGCATGCCATTAACATATTATTAGGAACACGATCGTAAAAACAGTCATCTAAATTCAAAAATATTTGCGTGTGATTAAAAAAATAATTGGTTTAGGATTTTGCTACAAGCACCAAATCTGGAATATCATCACTTATATTGGGCGTAATTTAAATTATGCAAAATCGAATACCGATTATTATGTAATTGTTTTCGGAACAAAATCGTTACCAAGTAATAGTTTAAGTAATGATTAAATGTCCTAAAAAATATTTTCCAAAAATGCTGGGAAATGTAAGCTGTTAAAATGTTAGAAGTATCAAAATAAACAACAAAAAGCCAACAAAATTCACACACAAACATATAATATAATCTACTAACAATTTCAAACCTATGTAAATTTTCCCTATCTATTTTGCAAACCGCATACAAAAGATTCCGTCTACGGCTTTTTTCTGTACACACAGCAATAACTTAACCCTTTCTATTTAAATTTCCCTAATTTCTAATAGTTAAGGACTATAACACACCTAAAAGTGCTAAATCACACACCAAAAAAGCCAACACGATTCACACACTACAAAACATAATCTACAATTCAAATCCCCCACATCTGCATTTGCAAAACGGCATCGTATGCAATGTATCCGAGCAATTTCCCAAGAGATCCCGTCTAAGGCTTCTATCTTGTACATAGCGATAGCTTAACCCTTTCTCATTGGTAAAGTATTAAGATTGACAGTCTCATTGGTCAAGTGCTTTCAACTTTGTCTGCTGAGCTACAGGGTTTAGAATTAATTCCTCTGGAGCTGCGGACTACCTTCCGGGTTTACCGGGGCTCCGACTCGAAGAACAGGAGCAGGAACAGGGTGGTTTTTAGTCAGTAAGAGTCTGACACTCCCTTTCGCCTCGCTCAAGGCGGGAAAAGTTAACGACACACCGAAAAATGCTAAATCACACATAAAAAAGCCAACACGATTCACACACAACAAAACATAATCTACAATTCAAATCCCCCTCATCTGCATTTGCAAAACGGCATCGTATGCAATGTATCCGAGCAATTTCCCAAGAGATCCAGTCTAAGGCTTCTATCTTGTACACAGCGATAACTTAACCCTTTCTCTTTTAATTTCCGTGGTATACAATAGTCCCATAGACATGTGCTGCAGTCGGAGAAAGCCTACAACAATAGCGTGCGAGGTGACATATCGAAACCAATCTGTAACGCACGATGGGTTGAGGCGTGGAGTCGCTGTGAGATGTGAAATATTTTTTTTTTAATATTGGTTGTTGAAACTTTTTTCGTTTAAACTAAAAGGGCGGGTTTTGGAAATAATAATATGTTTTTATAGTGAACTGGATAGTTAGGACAAATCCTAAAAGTTTTAATTTTAGTATTTTCAGATTTTTTGTCGTAAGGGGTGTCCATTGGCACCGCTGATCGCTTATCATCAGGTGAACCGTGTGCTCATTTGGCCCCTATTCCATAAAAAAGTCATCCATGTCCATATAGAATTGTGCTTGTGAACTTGCAAAAGTTTATCAAATAATTGGACGTTCGCTAATTGGCATTCTCATGAACTATGAAATAAGATCAACATTTCATTTGGGTTTTAGCCTAATATCAATAAACAAAACTGTTTAAAACTATAATTTTATTGTATGTTTAAAACTAGTTATAAACTAAGAAAAAACTCATGTATTTTTCTCTTTCTCAAATCCAGTCAAGCAACCTCGCGTCCTTCTGATAACACCATCAACGAAATTAAATAAAAAAGTAATTGAATATGCAGATGAATTTAGGCACTAACACGACGTTAAATGTCACTATAAATTCTCATAACATCATGCCTTAAACGCATGCTTCACTACTTATGAAATAAAGGCGAATTTCCAAATTCCATGGGATCATTTAAAAAAAGGGGGTAGGCAGAGACAATGAAACGTCAATTGTTAGGGATCTTACGTGCCATATACAATTTTATTATGCTTTTACTACTAAAAATAAAAGTATTTCGATAAAAATCGACTCTATAGCACATTTGTTCATCTGTTCCGATCTACACAGAGCGGCGCGAACCGATGCGGAACTGTTGCCTCATAGCGAACACATTTTCACTATTCCGCCATTGAAATTATTTATTGTAATGTATCAGTAAAAGGATTGTATTCGTGTTACAGTTTTGGAAAATGTGTTGCTTCATTACAACATGCATAAAGTTAGCAAATAGTTCGATTATTTTCCCTTTAAATATTTAGCTATGAGACTCGCTGTTCGCCTTCCATCAGGTTTTTCAGTCGTTTGCTGTCTATTTCATTAAAAAGAAAAGCTTATGATAATGAACAAGATAATATAATTTATTAAGATTGACAGTCTCATTGGTCAAGTGCTTTCAACTTTGTCTGCTGAGCTACAGGGTTTAGAATTAATCCCTCTGGAGCTGCGGTCTACCTTCCGGGTTTACCGGGGCTCCAATTCGAAGAAGAGGAGCAGGAACTGGATGGTTTTTAGTCAGTAAGAGTCCCTTTCGCCTCGCTCAAGGCGGGAAAAGTTATTGGATTTTTCCCCCTTAAAAAAAAGAGTTATTCCCTTAAAAAAGAGTAAAAAATGGCGAGAAATACTATTATGCATCTTCCTACCCTACCTACCTTATATTATTATGTATTTTAAATAATGTGCATTAAATATTTCCCATCTTACGGAGAAAAAAATGTCGTATGTCCAGGATATCACGATTTTATCCGATATTGTAAGTTAAACTACGAAGAAGACCTTTCCATCTGACCTCAGTCGATCACCAAGAAACGTCTTTGTCACGATTACTATCGAATGAGAAGCTAACTGTAGTACACTGTGATTTATGATAGGCAATATTGGAAGTCATTTCTCTGAAGGAATGACATTTTTAATACTGATGTTTGTAGGTGTTGTTTCCATCTGAGGATTTTATCAAACTTCTATCTGCAACTCACATGCCAAGTGTGGAGATTATTGTGGGTCTGTAGACGGCGAGCAAGGGTAGTTCGCCGCTAGACCAGAACCAGACGTGTGCGTAAGATTCAAAGTTTCAAAGTGCATTCTGATGACTGATGCCTAATCCGGAGCTACGCAATGCCTACCGCGCCACCAGGGCTCCGGCATGAAAGGCAGGAGTAGGAACGAGGTGGTTTATAGCTAGTAAGAGTCTGACACTTCCTCTCGCCTCGCTCAAGGCGGTAGAAGTAATTAGATAATTTAACCTCAAAAAATAACAAACATTCAAAAAGATTTCTGGGTTAATCGACAGTTATATCTCTCCTTTCTCTACTTGTTTATTTATTCTAGCTCTTTTTTAACTTAATTATGTAATTAGAATCGAATAGGTCAAATAGCAACATCCTATAAATTACAACCACAGTCCAAACAACTTAGATTTAAAAGCTTTGTTTAATGGGATCCTACGTGAACTATTATAGGCTTTGATATAGGCCTTCTGCCCACGCTAATGACCACGATGTTGTTAAACTTTTAAAAATATTGCTTGACAAAAATTGGTAACTTGAGTTGAACCTATTTTGGAGACCTTCGATATGACTTTAGCAGAAAGAAAGACGTTACTATTAATAATTATATGGACATAAAAATTATGCAACATTTTCTTAACACCTTTTCTTTACAAAAAAATACCTATAATAAAACTATGTTCCTAATTTACCCAAATTATTCACAGTCTAATTCTCAGCTTATTAACGAAACACATCTCCAAATGCTTAAGCAACCCAAAGCATCCACTAAGGAACATTAAAAGGGATGTAGCTCATTCTCACACCAAGCAAATCCTAACCTAAAAGGCAATTTGCATCAGACATAACAACGAATAGTAACTACACACTAAAAACCAGCATTGCAGGATACACGTACCCGATCCCACGAGACAAACATATAGACAGTTTTTATTTAGTAGCACATTAACATTTTAATTGAAATGAAAGTAAAATCCGTAGCTAAAACAAACAGCTGACACAGTTTGGGAAAATAGTTTTTACAATTCCGAATTGCAATGGACTAGTGATGGGTGTGTGTCGATGGTACTTTATGTTGGAAGTTGCGGAAGGTAATGGTTTTACTTTTAAAATTTTGCTGATTGTTATTATTATAATTATTTACAGTGTAATACGCAAATTTAAAATGAATTTGTAAGTATTTTAACAAAATGTTTTATTACTTTTTATCCAAAAGTAACTTCTAGGTCCTAGGATACGCATTCAACAATTTACTTAGTTACTTAAAAAATAATATTCGTGCAATATTATTATCTGTATTTGAGAAATAATAATATAATATTTTAAAGAAAAATAAAAGAACATTAACAGAAAAAGAAAACTGAATAAAATAAATAAATCAAATATTTTAGCAATAACAAAAGCGCCTATGCAAATAAAAAGGAAAAACGCCTAACAACATCGATAAACCCCCAGCACTATCTAACACTTTGTTCTGTATCTGTTGCACTAATCCGCGCAGTCGCATGCCGCGAAACCACGCGAACTGCCGCTCGCTACCACGCGGTAACCACCGGTACCATAAATAATACGATACTTTTATCGTTCGAATAAAAACTTCTTTCAAATAGGCTGTAAGCATGTAAACCTTTGCCTAAATTTTTTAAGTCATATCATCTGTCATTAAAAAGCGGGAAAATAAAAAAGATGGTGGATTTATTAGAAAATTGTTATTTTTAAAGATTTTTGTTTTGTTTAAAATGTGAAGCTTTTTTCTAATTGTTAGTTAGTGTGTTTATGTAAATATGGTGATGTACTGGAGGAAAGTGATTTTGGCGGCTGCCCTGTCGTCTATTTTGGATGTCAGCAGCGAACAATTTGGAAATGACGTAAGTTATCTTTTTCTAAATATTTTTATTTTTGTTCTCATACTTAATTATCATTACGTTATTTAATTATAAATAGAATGTAAATTAAGATTTCTATTTTGATTTCTTATTAATAATACTCGCTAGCAAAATTTTATGATAGAAATGTAAACATTGTACCCAGGTCACATTGAGCACTTTTTCTATTTACCTAGCATTTTTAATTTTGTGTAATAAAATAACCCGTTTGTACGCATGTTAAACATGGTATCAAAAATAATAAAAATAATCCTATTCATTAGGACATTAGGTCATTATTGGCTTGTCTCGACCTTATCTATTTAGTTTTTATTCTCATTTATCAATAGCAAAAGAAATAGTATTTATTCCGTTATTGCATTATCTGTCCCATCATTATAAAGGACTGATTATAAAACAAGTGATCATCAATATGATATGGAGGTACCGGTGTTTACTTTTTACCGGCAAAACAGCTCTATATTTTTATTGTGATAAACTTTACGTATAGTGCAGTTGAAGATAGAGATCATCGTCTTTAACTCAAAAACGTGAAATAACAAAAACCACCATTTCGTAGAGGTTTGCCAGAATTCCTATACCTTGTAGACGATCTGACAATCACAGTAACACAGGTTACTTCTCAGTATCTTACCAATATAGGGTTCCACATTTACTAGCTTGGGTAGGGTTGGGGTATAGGTTTTTTATGAGGGAAAATCGTCCAATCACTGCTGCCGCCTTGGGTGAGGCGAGAGTTAGTGTCAGACTCTTACTGACTAAAAACAACCCCGTTCCTACTCCTGCTTTTCGAGCCAGAGCCCCGGTAAACCCGCTACTTAGTCCGCAGCTCTAGGTATAATACCCTAAGTTCCTTAGCTGTGGCAAGTGGCGTCTATAGTTTTCCTCACCGTGATTAGGATTGTACTTTTTAAATGACATCTTGTTTTAGCTACTTTTAACTATCAGACGTTACACATAACTTTACGTTTCTACGTAGAATTTTTGCGGTACGTTAAAGGAAATAACTGTTACCGTGAACATAATATTACGCCATTACCCAAGCTACCGGTATAGACCATAAACTCGTGTAATTACATTTTTTTATCTTATCCTATCTATCTAGTTTTTTATGGAAGTGTAATAGTTCGGTTTGTTTTTACAAAAATTATAATAAGCATTCTATGTAAGGCTTATATTAGTAGGATAAGCCTACAAATATTATAATTGCGAAAGTTTGTATGTTTATATAATTATTTGTATACCTTTTCGGTAAATAATAAATAATGGTCTACGGGTAATACCCGTAACACACGCCCTTTTTTACTTCTCGTATATAAGACAACAATAGAAAACACATTATGTCTCGCGTACATTTGCGTTCCGGCATACGAAGGGTTAAGCCCTCTTTTCATTAATGGTCCTAATATATGACGAAACTAAAATAATTGGATTAAGATCAAACTATCATCGACAAGTCAGATTTTAGAATCTACAAGGTCACGGTCAAGAAACCAATAATTCAAGTATTTTATATTTGCATGCCATTAACATATTATTAGGAACACGATCGTAAAATCTGTCATCCAAATTTCAAAATATTAGCGTGTAAGTTAGAAAAAAATAATTGGTAGGATTTTGCCACAAGCACCAAATCTGGATTTTTATCTAGTTTTGTAACATTAGACGTAATTTAAATTATGCAAAATCGAATACCGATTATTATGTAATTGTTTTCGGAACAAAATCGTTACCAAGTAATAGTTTAAGTAATGATTAAATGTCTATAAGTGCGGAAGGTAGCCGAATTCTCTAACGAATGTTTGGGCATTTTTTGTTTTATTTTGTAACCTAAAACTAAAGACCCTATCTACAAAATTAAATATTCCACAACCAACTCGAAGAACAAAATAACCTGTTAGACAAAAATCACAAGTCTACATCCAACCTGTTAATAGATATAAATCAAGCCTATTTTATAAACCAAACTAGTTCAAAATTCACAACAGAAGCACAATAACTGGATCTACATATTTGGATGAGATGTACCAATTTTTTTTAACGTTGTCCTACACTAGGATTTTTTCCTGTGTCGTGGGTGTATTTACAAACATATAAGTTCACATCCACATGTCACCTAGACCCGAAACAACAGTTTGTGGATCACACAAAAAGTTACTCCGAGTCGAACCCGCTACACGTTTCACGGCAGGTAGTTGCCCAGTCAAACGCGCCAACTGTGCAGTGGAACCTAAATTTTTAATCATTACCTAAATCTTTATAATTTCTCATGAAACACCTTAATGTTATCTACCTTACCTTACATGACAAAAACTTAGTTCAAAGACCCTATTTAAAGGCTTTTATTTGACTACATACTTAAGTATGGTGTTTAGTATTCTACAACCATCTTGAAGTGAAGTACGTACAAATGTAAATAAATTCTACTAAGTAAAATTCGTTATATATTTGCATATAAAGTTGGTAAAGATTTCCTTATGTAATAGGTATTAGAATTGTTTAAATTGTTAAAATCGTCCAATGACTTCTCCCACCTTGGATGGCAAGGGAGTGTTAGACTCACACTGACTAAAAACAATCCCGCTCCTACTTCTGCTCTTTGAACCGGAGTCCCTGTAACCTGTCCCCTTAGTAAAGAGTATGTAGTATCGGTAAGCGTTGCTTCACGTCGGGTTTTTGTAAGGCCGTGGTATCACTCTGATCGGACCTGCCCATTCGTGCCGAAGCATGACTCTCCCATACTTAAAATCTGAAACCAATAAAACAAAACAACAACGTAGTTAACCGCCATCCAAATGTATAAAACTTTTCTTTACCATTCAAAAACATAAACATAAAGAAACACTTTCAGAAAATCACAATTGCAAAATACCAACTAGATACAAAAGCCTTACTATTCTCTCTATTAAATTAACACCCTATTTAATCCTAAGCACGTCCCTTGCACAATAACCGCGACAATCCCGGACTTTCTCACAATGTGCAGAACTTTCATTATATACCCAAGTCACGTTTGACGAAGATTACATAATAACTGTACGAAACATTTACCTCTTGCCTGTACTTTGGATCACGTGCCAAATTGTATGGGGACTGTAATTTATTGTTATCTTGTTATAATATGGGTAGTTATATGACATAATGTTATGTTATTAATTCGTTAAACTGCCTCGTTGGCCGAGTTGTCGCAAATGCGACTCGGGTTCGATTCCCGGGTCGGGCAAAGTACTGCTGAGCTTTTAGAAATTTTCTCAGTAGTAACACGGAGTTTGGAATTGTGCCCAGTATATGGCAATAGGCCCACCCGCTATCACATGGGATTTATAACTAATACATGGTGAAAAGTGGGTGTACATTGTAAACCTCTGCCTATCCCTTCGGGGATAAAAGGCGTATCGTTGCGTTGCCTCCTTGTTCAGGTAGCAAATGCGACTGGGCTACCAAGAGGTTTCAATTCGGGGAATGTTTCAATGATTTCTTTTTCAAGTTTCATAAATTTTTAGTAACAGCACTGTATTTAAAATTGTGCCCGATGAGGCAATTCCTCGAATAGTAGTATCCAGTGTTAAAAGAGACAGAAAATTCAATCACAACTTTTATCATCGATCTTTCAAGACTCAGCTACAAACTAATTTAAAATTCGAAAACTATAGCAACGTATTTGCATTCATTATCATTTACTGTATTCCCAGCACGTGCCTAGAAACAAGACAAGCATAAACTTGTAATGCCACAAACAGATGTCAAAAAACTCGTGTAGGCGGCACATAGAGACTCGTAAGACTTAGGTAACTACTACTATTACGAATTTAAACTTCTAATCGTATGTAGGTTGGTCTGTCAGTCTGAAATCAGAACCGGTAGTAATAATGCTGGGTAAAGTAGCCCATTCCGGGGGTCACGGTCTTAGAACAATGAGAGGAATTCGTTCAGAATTTGTGGGTGACAACCTTGACATGTGGATAGCCTTAGGTTAGGAGTTGAACGGATTAATTGGCCGGCTACTGATACATTCCATACGTTATTGGTAGCAAAGGGCTTAAGGTTCACGATTGGAATACATATAGAGAGATGTTATGTATGATATTAGATCGACACCAGCAATTTATACTACGCTAACTCGAAATTTGGAAAAAACTTTTTTATACCAAGTTGTTTAAAATGTGTGTTTACATACGTCATAAAAAAATTGAGAAGAAATATGCAAAAATAAGAAAGTTACAAATCTTATAAAACGCTAAGTAAAGGTACTTTTTGAAATCACTCGATTTATATTACGCCAACTATTATTAGCGGAGTGTGCGCGGGGATCACTTTGGTCAAAATTCGTGCAACACTGCGCTAACTCATAGTTAGCGTAGTTTAGTGCGTTCGTGTGTATACTTGTTCGTTTGTAAAATGAACGATTTAGCGACTTTTACATAGTAAATACTTATGTGTTAACGTATTAATTAGTTTATTAATGGTACGTTGACTATTCTTTTTGTAAGTAAGTACATGTTCTTTATAAAAATATTGAAATATACATCAGATCATGCACTACGACGTCCCATACTACACTACGCTAACATAAGTTAGACGTGTATAAGATGTAAATTTTTTTTGATGAATTACGTTTATATACGGCTAACTTGCGCTAAATCAAAAAATAAAAATAATTAAGGAAATATAAATATGAGATATTACAATGAATAAATTAAATATTAAGCATACCAAATTTCAAAAAAGTATCTTAATTAATGTAAAAGTTATCACGTTTTTCCCTTTAAACGCCTCTACTGTAAAGTACGCTTTTTGAGTTAGCGCAGTATAAATTGCTGGTGTCGAGATGTAGGAGGATTTGAACGTACCATACAGACCATACATTTCCAGAGCTGTGAATTAACTAGCGGGTTTGACGGGGCTCCAACTTGAAGAGCAGAAGTAGGAACGGGGTGGTTTTTAGTCAGTCAGTAAGAGTCTGACAGTCCCTCTCGCGTCGCCCGAGGCTCAAAAAAAGAGGTCATAAATTACTCTGGGTGCTATACCCACGACGAAAAGTGACTTTAGTCAATGAAGCTATCAATTCCATTGTGCCTAAAGGGTAGTGAGGTGACATACCCAACCAACTGACTTAATTCAGATACCGTATTATCACCTAAGGATTTTAATATTACCAATTAATTAATATCAATATTAACCAAACGCAAGCAGAACTTTGAAATTCCCTCCAAGACGATATAAAGATCGTCGAAACAGCCATAATAAAATATTATAAGCTGGTCTAGTTTGAATTAAATACTATGTTTATTGTAACCTTGACACAAGTTCATACCAGCGACATTCTGGTACGCCGCGCCATAGAGTGGTTAGCTTACTGCCTGCCTTAATTTGGTCAGATGATGGGTTCATTTGACATATTAGGAAAGCGTAGGTTTTCACTCTTTGAAGAGAGATTAGGGCCATCTAAATGTTAAATACTACTAAGTAAGTTTACTATGTAGTGAAAATGATTTTGCTTTATAATAGAGCTAAAGTTTTATTCATGGTTATTGAATTGTAGTTACATCAAAGAAATGTCTTAATTACTATAAGTAAAGTATTTTCTTCTTCTTCTTCTTATGAAATTGGTGAATACAATTATCATTAGGAAGTACCAATAAGAGTTTTTGAGTTATTGGTTCTAATTTTAAGAAAGAAAGACGCGAATGCCGTCTTAAATTTTTGGTTAAATGAACTTTAAAACTTCCATAAAAACCTTTTAGTATGAGTATTGAGAGTGTTATCTCAAGAAAAATAAAGAGAAAAAATATGGGACAGTACTTTTTGTTTACATGAAAGATTGAATCAATTAGTACCAGTTAACTTTCTTTACCTTGAGCAGGCTTCCGTAAATTTTTATTTACAGATGGAAATTTCAAACCGTAGCTAATTTTTGCCAACGGATTTGCTACTCTATTGTTTTTGTAAACAAATACGTACTTTGGGTATTGTAAAGGCAGTATCAAAAGGTCACATTTTTTTTACACAAAAAAAGGTAAGAAAAGAACACAAGAACATTAGATCAAAATATTTAACTTTATAGATATTATTTCAGTCATTATTTTATGATATCTATGCGAAATATTAATCTATATTATTTATCAATAACTATTATTTCAGTCCAGTAATCGAAAACGTGACTATAAAACAGAGATTGTAGATTCAACTCCCGTTCTCTGCAAGATGTTTTAGTTAGTTTAGTATCCTGTTGCCTATGTTTGAGATCATAAAATATAATGACATCACGCCTACTCCCAGTAGAACTAGTACATTAAAAGTAATCGAAACGAGAGCGTGTTCGGAGCTCTGATTGGCCGTCTCAATAAACCAACCAATAAAGCAAACTCAGACTAAGGGTTAGTTTTTTCCTTTTTCTATACCCAAGTATAATAATAATTAAATTAGGATCGGTGTGACGGGTAAAGAACTTTAATCAAATTACTATTTGAAAACAGTTAAAAACCTAACACTAAATATTAATTATTGGACTAACTTGTTTAGAAATCGCATTCAGAACCAACAATAAGCAATATAAAACATAAGTATTACAAACAAGATCCGGTCATATAATCACCAACTATAGGTCCAACAGAGTACTACTTACCCCTCAAGAGGAATAGGTAGCGAAAGGAAACAAGCAGTAACTGTAAAATCCTAAAGTTATTATATAATTGCTTATAGACATCCGTTTAACACGCAAATAATACGATAATTGAAGGCTAGATAAATCGTAAAGTTGCATGAAAAAGTTATATCATTCTAATGACACGTAGCCAATCGTGAGAAATATGTTTATTTATGGGCTCTCTGATGATGGATAAACAAATATTTTGTTTGATTTAAAAGTTTAGTCGATTATAAAAGCCAATATTTACTTAAGTATATTGTTTGATCTGATTTAGAAAGTAATACTTCACATATTCATTTATTTAATCCTCGAAAGGATAGGTAGAGTTAAACGTATGCAATGTAGGACCCACTTTTCACCAGTTAAGTATGATATAGGGTTCATGTAATGGGGACGAATCTATTGTCATTCCCCGGTACAATTTTTGATTAGTGAACTTCACGAAAGTTGTGTTTCGCCTTAGAAATCCTGCTCATCTCAGTTTTATTTTCTTACGTAAAAACTAACTAATACAAATCCAACAAAAAAATAAATTAACGAAATCGATTCAGCCGTTTTCGAGATTTGCGCTTAGCAACATTACATTTAGCGATTTATTTTTCTATTCAACCTAGATTCCGTTCTAGGTATCAAGAAATAGTAATTTATCGAAAAGAAAAATGGATAAAAAAGTACATTAAAACTTAAGTACTTATTACAAACAGATAGACAGGTACTTAGTACTTAAATAGATACCTTAATGATTATAATTAAACCACTATGCTAACTTATTTAAGCGGTATAGCAAAGTTGAAGGTCTGCTTAGGCCTCTTACATTTACAAATTGCTATGCATCGTGACGTGACCATTTCTAAGATTGATTTTACATACATAAAACTTAGTGTTGTTAGCCTTTTGTAACTCGACATTGGGTGGACAGATATTCTTAATATTTATAACATGACATCACGAGTTTAAATGTGCGAAGAGATAAAAAGCGGTACATAATAAGTAATTATGCTTTCACCAGTTACGTTATATATGATTATTTGTATAGGTACAAATAGGGATGAGCCTATTGCCATAATACCGAAGCCTATTTCAAACTCTGTGCTGCTATTATGTTGTCGGCAGTCTGAAATACCCCAATAATACTTTCCTCATCCGAGAATCATACCTTGCTTGGCAATCTTGCAACCACTTGAAGGCCGCCCTTCTGACAGAAAGCGGGTTGGTGGCCAAACACAGACTTATCAACGCTAAAAAAGGCGTGAAATATAATGTAAATCTTGAAATAAATAAGAGATAAGTAACTATAATAACTAAGACACAGACAATGTCACGAGTAAAAGCTAGTGTCCAGTGCAAAATACTTTGAACCATAAAGTTAGAATGTGCGAAGCGTTCATGGTCGCAGTCCAGTAGCTTTATGGCTATTTTATGCCAATTATTTTACTTAAGATTCATCTACACAGTTTAAAAAATAATTCGTATTCGTAGTAAGAAACTCATACATGTTAGTAAAATAGTGGAAGAGACGGGTTCAATTCTACGGGATAGGTAAAATGGCAAGTGCAGTGATAGCATTTTGGATGTAGTTATTTTAAAACTGAAGTTGCGAGACAACGGTCTAAATAATTATAATTACGCAAAAGAGTGGATGGCAGAAGAGTAGTATTTAGGGAAAAATCGGGGATTAGAATACATATAACTGATGAAAACATGGTCACATAGAGCACATAGTAAGCAGCCCTGCCTGTGTAATATAACATATTTAGGAAAAGGAGGATCCTCCGACCAGGCGAGGTGTTCGTTCATGCCTAGCGGTTTTTCTGCCTAACTGTTGTTTGTTAGGATTTTATATCCATGTTTATTCGCATGTAAAGTTCATTTGTGCAATGTAGGATTTATGACGTCATCCGTTGATTTATTTGTCGATCGTCTATGTGCGACTTCTGTCATCTGTCACTTGTCATGTGTCGCCACACAAAATAATACTAAAATGAATCATCTTCGAATACCTACATAGCCCAAAGTATACATAACTCACATTTAATCATTACATTAAGTCTATTTAAAGTGGTCATTACCAACTATTTATTAAGAAAACAAGTCTTAGTTATTTTAGCAGAAGTATATAACTACCACACTTGAATATAAGGCTATTAACACTACGACAACTAAATATATGTGGCGTTAAATGTTTAAAATGTTTATTTTATGTTAATACTGACTATGCAGACGCATGCACATCAATGTACCCTTCTCTAACAAATCTCTTCATAAGATTATCAACCGTATACTTAGGTGTTTAAAGTTGAAAGTTTCTTACATATATTTCGTCAAATAAGGATAGGTTGATTCGCTGCCATGTGCCTTTTTGCTATTTGCGAAAAAAGTAAAGTATTCTTTGTTACTGCAATTAAGTAGAAAGACTAATAAATCAGTCACGGTTAGAACCTTAATGAAAAAATAACTGTTTATGTGAAAAAGTACAGCTGCGTAGGATTTTTATTGTTTTGTTTCCTATTTGAGTTCAAGATTCGGATAATAGCGGTAGATAAGAATAATGGTAGGTTATGTTCAAAAAAAGAGTTAAAAGGACTGCATAAGGTCGGTAATTGTCAATGAAAACTCTAGCGTCGCAGATTTCCATTCAAATTAAACTTTTTCATCAGATGATCTACCGATCCTAAGACATAGGTAAATGGAACACAAAAAGAAAAACACATAAACTTGCAACATAAGTAGGCTAAAAGAAGCATAAGACAGATGCTTATAGTTTAATTAGGTTTGCATTGTTACGTCTTAAATCTATTAATTAAAAGTAGTTAGTAAGTTTATAAGCTCCGATGGGACTGGCATAATATACCTTGTATAAAATTCCCTAATTAAAATAAAAAGAAAAAAATGGGACAGATTGTGATAAATTCGGATTAAATAGAATATTCCCAACAAAATTACAAGAACTCCACACAAAATACTAGCAACCAAACTAAGCACAATCTTTCCAAACAAACAAACCTTAAAAAAAAGATTACTCTAACAACAATTTCTTAAGCAAAATTAGACCCCACTATTTCCTTTGTTCCCAAAAACAAACAAAAATTACACAAAACGTTACAAATTCGTGTCGTTGCACTCAAAAATTGGGGTCCATATTAATTATCATGTTCACGGTACTGTCACGAATATCTTAGAGTCGAGATGTCACAAAACGGTTCAAAATTGCGAAGTTATCACGGCATGCCTTAAGAGAAACACGACGGTTAGTAGCTATACTGTAGATTGTCGATGCAGTAAGTTGTTGCGTAGACGAGCGTCGGTAATGAGTGGAATAAACGCGACGCGTGTATCCACACGAAAAGTACGTGGAGACAGTATATTTAGAGTAGGAAGTCGTTTTGCTTCAAATTATCATTATCTGTGACTACGGTAGTTAGGACGCTTTTCCGCCAGAGATCTGCTATAGATGGCTTCTTTACTATCGATACTTCGCATACTCAAGCTGCGCATCTTCCTCGCACAGCTATATAGCTATCTATAGGTGGAAACCGTCACATAGTTTCACAGATTAGCTAATAAATCTTCGTAGCATAACTACATAGCAAATCTCTGGTGGAAAAAGTATCCTTAGTATTACTTTAGCATTGATGAACATTTAGCATTTATCAACTATTCATAATCATTATCTATATACCTTAAAACGAAGAGTAAGCAAATCAAACATTGCAGTTCCGTACCTACTCAACTCTCATTGAAAATTCAAACACAAATCCACATACTCCGCCTCACCATCAATTTACAAAGCCAAGCATTTATTCCAAGGCTTCAAATATAATATCATGTGCACATACTACCGCATAAGTTAAAAATACAACAATATGTGTGTAATTATGTAGATAGCATATCGCATTATCCAAACATAATTAGTCAGATAATCTGAGAAAAAACTATATGAATGAGATGGTTATCGTCACGCGAGGCGTAAAGGGTCGAATGAGGGAAGCGAATAATCTTATAGGCACTTCCATTTTTGATGTAATTTTAGATACATATTTGTAGGTATTAAATTGCTTATGACTGCGTAATTGGTCAATGATCGTTATAAGATAGCTGAGAAATTTGAGCTTACATTAAGTCCTATTATCCCTTTTGTTTTGAGGGGGAAAAATCATCCAATTACTTCTTCCGCCTTGGGTGAGGCGAGGATAAGTATCAGATCCTTACTAACTAAAAACCACCCCGTTCCTTCTCCTGCTTTAAGCCGGAGCCTGTGGGCAAAGTAAAAATTGGATTTAGTTGGTGCTTAGTGATGGCACGCACGCACGCTGTGGTCACCCATTTTTACATTACGATAAAACCTGATCTGTAAAACACTCTTTGGCATTTGCTAAAACAACACATTTGGAGCTACAAAGATAAAATAAAATATTACCTACGTTGTATGAAAATTTTAATAAACACGTGCCATCTCAAAGCGCCCGTCTACCCGGGCACTAATAGGTACCTCACACCTCACAACTTATGAGCTCCAGAACCCACATGGCAACCGGAGCATATAACCCTCAAATTATCGCGCAAACAATGGCAGTTTACTGATATTTGTTTTGACATTGTGCTAAAGTGTAACCGAAAATTTAGCGCAAATTGTCACATATCTATACTAATATTATAAAGCTGAAGAGTTTGTTTGTTTGATTGTTTGTTTGTTTGTTTGAACGCGCTAATCTCAGGAACTACTGGTCTGATTTGAATAATTCTTTTTGTGTTGGATAGGGCATTTATCAAGGAAGGTTATAGGCTATAAATCATCACGCTAAGATCAATAGGAACCGAGCAGAGCGGGTGAAACCGCGCGGAAGTTGCTAGTTTAAAATAATTATGTTTTTGGACGCCTCGTTGGTTGTGCTCACAATTTCCCTAGGTAGGGAAAAGTACTTTTGGTTTATTTTGTCCCTAAATACTCTAGAGTCACCTCTATTACCATAACATAATGATACTAATATCATTTACAGTAAAAAGTTAATAGACTATAGAGACTTAAAATTTCTTTTCTTGATTTCCTTGCTCCATTCACCTACCACTGCTTTTTTATTGCATCACCTAAAGGTTTGGCTGGTAGAAAATGCCTACGACATTAAGCCCACCTCATGTACACATTCATGTGCATAAAGCGTTAAATAAATAAATAAAAATAAAATATACTTTACTTACTTACATTACCGTAATGGGAATAAAAGCCATGACATAACTTTATAATACAGACTCAAAAACAAAGCCAGAAAAGATATACCCTTGTAGCTTCTTTGGCTTTTTAGCTTACCATCAGGTGATCTGTCTACTCGTTTACTTTTCTAGCCGCCAATAAAGTAAAAATAAGTAACATTTGTGTTTCAAACAATATTTGAACAGATGTCATGATGACAGTAATTACATAATTTTAATCTATCACCTATATAACTGAAACAGTTTCAGTAACTAGCTATTGAAATCTGATTGTGTTACACAAAGTATTGCATTGTCACGCAGATGCTTACCAGATCTATTGACACTAAATTGGAGCAACTTTTATTGCAAATTGTTTTTTTAATAACTGTAATAGCGCTGGTATCGCCTTTAGGTAACTGTCCTGTTAACCTAATGCGGTGTTTTGACCTCAAAAAGTGTTATAATATAGCATTTTTATTGAGAGCCTGTTGACAGTATTTAGTACAGAAGAATTGTCAAAAATCAAAATTATTGTTCTGATAAAATTCGTCCGGCGTTGGAAAAATCAGGTTTTAAATATTTTATTAACTAATAAATCACGGTGTACTCACTTAAATTAATGTAGAAATGCTCTACTAGTTTCGAGTCACAAGATTTTTAGTTAATATAGTATGTCTCACGATAGTTATTATAAAAATTTTGGTATTTTATTTATTTAGGTACGTTTACTGGCTATTGTATACTGGCAATACAAAAGAAAAGCAAAATAAGACTATCCTGACTCAGAATCCAAAATATTTTTTTAAACAATATGTTCAATCTAATAACTATCTAAAATCAAATAGCTTAAAACTCTTAAATATGTTATTATCTATAGAATTATTGAAATGTAAAGAGATTTGTTGGCATCTGCGAATAAACTAACAAACCGCACAGGACATGTGAGGTCATGTTTACATACGTGAATGTCAAGGTGACGCTTTTGTTTTATTTTCTATAGCTAGCATACATTTTACCGAACTATGTATTTGTTTGAAAAAAAAAAACAAAAATTTTAGTTTTACCTATGGTATCAATATGCAATGCAACGTCACGCCTTTTATCCTCGATAGGCAGGCAGAGATGCACATTACGGCACGTAATGCCGCTATACAATGTACATAATATTAATACCATATTTCACTATCTGTGTTATAAGTTCCATGTAATAGAGGGTGAGCCTATTGCCCTATACAATTCCAGACTCCGTGCTACCACTAAGAAATTTTCAAAATGGTATTAAATACTATGGAATTATCTTAACATAGGTATTATAAAAAAAATAAGTCTTGTTTAGTATCTGTCATTTTTAAGGGGGAAAGTCATCCAATGACTTCTCTCACCTTAGGCGAGGCAAGAGGGAGCGTCAGACTCTTACCGACTAAAAACCACCCCGTTCCTACGCCTGCTTTTCAACCGGAGCCCCGGAAAACCCGCTAGGTATTCCGCAGCTCCGGAATGTATGGGTTAAGGAATGTGATAATTTCACAAACCACTAGATAATTTTTATATGCTTTTCATCCATTGATAGCGAATCAGGAATCATCCTGAGGAAAGATCAAGTATCACGTTCACAACAAGGCGGATGAAGCCGCGTGCGGAAAGCTAGTGCACAGCTAAATTAGTACCTATTATTTATTTTTATTTGAACTGTTATACAATAAGACACGGTTCGTTATTTAACTGTTTTGGCCTTGTCCATGTCATGAATTGAATTGACTTGCAATTTAGGCTTCTCTTTCGAACACATCGATTATACAGATATAGTCAAAACGTTCCATACCTTGAACAAGAAAAAGACTGCAGATCTGTGGGGTAATTCTGTGTACATTACCGGCTCTGTAATAGATATTGTAGCACCCGTATTAGCTCTAATCTTTAATAACTGTGTCGATCGTGGTGTGTTTCCTGATCTCATGAAGAATAGTAAAATAACTCCGTTATTTAAATCGGGTAGTACTTCTGACCCCACTAACTTTAGACCTATTTCAGTACTACCTACATTCAGTAAAATTTTTGAAAAAATTATTCTACATCAGTTGCAAAGATTCTTTAATAGAAATAAATTATTACATGGAAATCAGTTTGGTTTTACAAGGGGTCGTTCAACAACTGACCGGTGTTGAACTTCTTAATCACATTTATGATGCATGGGAGGACTCGGCCGACGCATTGGGTATTTTTTGTGACTTGTCCAAGGCGTTCGATTGTGTCCCTCATGAAACACTGATCAGGAAGCTATCCCATTATGGAATACGGGGCAGCTCTCTGGATCTTCTTAACTCATACTTGAGTAATAGGATTCAGAGAGTCGACATTAACGGAAAAGTTTCCTCCGGGTCTATTGTTAGGATGGGTGTTCCGCAGGGGTCAATTCTCGGCCCGTTTCTCTTTCTTATTTATATTAATGATTTACCTTACCTTGTGAAGGATAACCATGGGATAGTACTGTTTGCTGATGATACATCTTTATTGTTTAAACTCAAACGTGGACAATTAGTCAGTGATCATGTAAATAGTGCTCTCTCAAAAATAGTTCGCTGGTTTGGTGCCAATAATTTGTTACTTAATGAATCAAAAACTAAATGCATTAGATTCACAACACCAAATGTTAGACATGTGAAAACCAGCGTGCTAATCAAGGGCGAGGAGTTGGACCCTGTAGATTCAACTGTCTTTTTAGGTATAACCCTGGACGCTAAGCTACAGTGGGCTCCACACGTAGATAAGTTATCGAAAAGGCTCAGCTCTGCAGCATATGCCGTTAAAAAAATTAGAAATTTGACCGATGTAAATACAGCGCGATTAGTATACTTTAGTTATTTTCATAGTATCATGTCATATGGTATTCTCCTGTGGGGAAATGCTGCTGACATTCAGTCTGTCTTTGTGCTGCAGAAAAGAGCCATTCGATCAATTTATAATCTTAGTCCGAGGCACTCTCTTAGGGAACTATTTAAAGAAATTAATATATTGACTGTTCCCTCTCAATACATTTATGAAAATGTAGTGTATGCTCACAAAAACATTAATTTATTCAAAAAGTATTGTGATATACATAATATAAACACTAGAAGTAAAAACAAATATATAGTTCCCACTACTAGACTTAAGAAAATAAGTGGTTCGTTCAGATGTCAATGTATACGCTTTTACAATAAAATTCCCAGCGATATTCAAAGTTTGAGCCTGAATAAATTTAAAAATGTTATTAAAGAAAAACTGTATAGTAAAGCTTTTTATAAAATTAAAGACTACTTAGATGATAGTCAGGCTTGGGAGTGAGCCGTTATAATGTCCACACAGGTCATGTTGACATGTTTGTAACACAAGTTACATTTTTATACAATTTGACATGATATACATTAATATCATTCGATATTTTTTATTTTTATTTTTATCATATTATTTTTAAAATTGTTAGTCTGAGGACCGTGTGAGAGTTTGCTTAGTTATTTCACTTTTAGTTAATTATATTCTGACAGTGTGAGCATTTGTGTGGCCTACCCAAATGTTCTTTTGGTTGGTATTGTTCGTCGGATCATTCAGCAACAGCCGTTAGCTGAGCTGATTGTAAACTGACACATGCGTACGGCCATCTGAACAGGTCCGCTCATACTGTTGTGGTTCTTTCCTCTAAAGACCACTACAGAACCAACTTGCACGGTTCTCTCACATTATCCTCTATTTCATTGTCTGGACTTTAAAAGAGACTGTGACCTCTGAGTTTGTTTCGGCATTTCTTCTCAGAGTAGTCAGATAGGAAATGCCGGCCTCATCTAGCTATTTGAAATATTGACGTGTAAAAGTGTTATTTTATGACCTATTTACAGAAATAAATATCATTTATCATTTATCATTATTTATGACTATTGATGTATACTGTATTGGTACCTAATGCAGTCATATGCGTTCACATTTTTTTCTAAATATTCGTGATTTCGTGAGGGTCACCTCTCTCACCACAATTAAAACTACGCAGTGGTAGTGGGTAACAAAAAGTTATTTACTAAGAGTACATAATTAAATATTAAAACATTATCTCTGACGAGAGATCGTATCAGAGTTGTCAGAAAGCCCATAAAGCTAGGACTTGATCCTCCAATTGGATGACAAAAATCTTTATTCACATTTTAAATGGGTTCGTCTTAATAATTTTGTTTTTGGGTTTACTTATTTAACTATTTGACGAAGAACTCGACTAGTTTCAAGCCATGCTGGAAGCTCATATTCATAAGCAGCATTCCGCGACACACGATGCGGCGACTGTCATTGTGCTTGTTACTGTATGCCTTTAACTAGTCGAGTTTTATATCAGTTACGTGAGTAAGCCAAAAAAACATGAAAAAATATTTAGTATGTCTGAAAGTTATAATTAAAAAAGTTCGTCTTGTTACAAAAGCATCAATTACCCCAAATTACTTACAAACAGCCACGCTTATTATCGACTGTCGATAAGTACAAATTACATCTTGATACACAAACTACACAACTACCAAGTACCTGATACCTGGTAGTCCAGTTTTTGTCCCTTAAACCCAATCGAGGAAATGGAAGTAAGGAAATCCATATTCCATTCTACGAGCCGTACCTACAACATAAATTGTTCGAGACAGGTTTGTGAGGCAATAACGAGTGTTTGACAGCTACCGGTGTCTATATTTATTTGTCAATCTTGCTCCGACCACCTAGTACCGGAATATCTAATGGGTCGAAGTACAAAGGTACTTTCCGTACAAACTAAAATATTGACAAGGCTGTTATGATCTGAAGAAATATGACTATAACTAATTATGTTATAGGCCTAGCGTATTCATCGATTTATCAAAGAAGGGCCAAATTAAAAGTACTCTGATAGCTGTTGATAAAGCGAAAGAGGTATGTAAGATTCGTAGCAATTGGCGTCCCATTGTCTCCCTACCCTTATGGGAGACAGGGGTAAGATTATGTATGTATGTATGTCATCGATTTAATTATGCAGTTTTATTTCATAGAGTACTTCAGCTCTTAGTTTAAACCAGACCATGTGGCTTCCGATAACAGCTAAACAAATCAATCAAAACCTACTAACACTGATTAAAAGAATCGATCCAAAGCACCTTTTGTTTATCTGTCACTATTGCAATTGCAATCACTCATCAAACAAAGCGGTTATTACCAAACAATACACAACCAAAAATGGAACTTGTCATAATACTTTGACACAAAGGTCAATTGGAACGAAGTCGGGACTCGACACTAGTTCTTGTAAGCTCAAACCAGACCGTGTCGCCCCAGATGGCACCAGCACTAATTGTGCACGCTTTGCGCTCAATGTCAACGCACGCCCGCAAACCTGTGACTAATTGTTAGCAGCGCCGGCGCATGGCAGGGGCCACCGCGGGCGATGATGATCGAGGCGATAAATGGTAATGGAAATGCAGATTTTTTGAGGAAATTTCTGATCAATAGAAAAATAGCCTAGGGTTTCTAACATAGTGAATGTCATTTTCAATATTGTATATGTAGAAGTGGAATAGAAACAGCAATACAAAATCGTAAAACAACAAGTATTGCCTTTATTTACTAGTTATAGGTTCTGTCTAGCAATAAACCTAGTTGCAGAGAAAGTTCTAAAGTGCTTCTATCAAAGTATCAGTGTAAGCTTTGCTAAGAACAACATTTCAATAGTAACAATAAAGTATAGATAGCCTTTGCCAAACATCATTGAGGCTTACTTTATAGTCTAGAATAGCCTTATCTTCTTGTACTACAAGCTAATAGAAAATACATTTTCTGTATCTTTACAGGGAAGGACTTTTCTGTTTTGTATTTACCAATAAAATTACGAATCAATAAGTCTTATTGTAGGGTTAATTGCAATCATAATTTTACCGTCTACCTTTACAATCATATTCCCGCACACAATGTGTTTCGTTGTATGAGTGAAGTTACCGGAGGGCCTATTTACCCCCTTCCCAATCTTCCCAATCCCCGATTCCCCAACAACCCTTAAATTCCTAATACCCAAAAGGCCGGCAACGCTCCTGGTGTTTCGGATGTGCATGGGCGATGGCGATTGCTCACCATCAGGTGATCTGTCTACTTGTTTACCGGTTTTTACCATAAAAACATTTTAATAACATTTAACACAAATGTAAATCAGACTTATACTCATACTTCGGCAAAAGTGAAGGTAAAGAAAAACAAATATAACGGTTAGCAAAAAAAATAATGTAACATCTCAGTCACAGCCAGTTCTGGGTTATTCCAAAATCTATGAGATGGCAGAAAAAAGTACCTATCATTGAATGAATAATCTGAAAGTTAACCAGGTCCAAGCGAATAACGGTGAGGTCATTAGGTCAGCGTCTAAAGATTCAGATTGGAGTCAGCATTCCACCTCATCCGTGATCACGACCCTCGCATTTCAGATAAACTTTTCAACTTTATAGGGAAAATAATTGAGAATCTACAAGATTTCGTGACAGTTTTGTGTGGGAGAGCCATGCTTCGGCACGAATGGGCCGGCTCGACCGAAGTGATACCATGGCCTCAAAGAAAATAGACGTAAAACAACGCTTGCGTTGTGTAAAAGAGGTTACCGGAGGCCCAGTTACCTCACCCCTCCCCAATCTTCCCGATCCCCGATTCCCCAATAACCCTTAAATTCCAAACCCCCAAAAGGCCGACAACGCACTTGTAACGCCTCTGGTGTTTCAAGTATCCATGGGCGGCGATTGCTGAGCATCAGGTGATCCGTCTGCTCGTTTACCACCTTATTCCACAAAAAAGTCTTTCCCCAATAATGAGATTTCATTCGAACGGTTGGAAGCAAACTTTATTCAAAGATCTTGACATAAATTACTCAATAGTTTACTTTTATGTATAATTACAATTTTATTAAAAAAAACTAACTACAGTAACTACTAATAATCGATATCAAACTAAACCTACGTTAAAAAGTTTAACCAGAAAACCAGGAAAACCCAACAAATAAACTTATTAATTGACAAATACAACGAAACCAATTTAGAATATACGAAACAGCAGGACCACTACAGACAAATAATCATACGACTGATAATACTACTATTTACTATTTGTTAACTTTTTTTCGATGAATTAAAACAATAACATGAACCGAAGTCGTGTAACGATCGACATAGAATTATCTATACTCCGTTAGAGCGTTTTCTTTGTACTAAAAGTTGTATTATGTTATATTTTTCATTGCTTTTTACTATTTTGTAAAAACAAATTTCCAATGAATTAAAATAAAAACATGAACTGAACAATTGTAATTACACCATTGCGCGATCAACGCCATCTATCTACGGAGTATAGGAACAGCCCGATGATGGCGCTGTATGTCCGGAATAAATTTATTTTTTATTTTATTTTTATTTTATTTTTATTTTATTTTTATTTTATTTTTATTTTATTTTTATTTTATTTTTATTTTATTTTTATTTTATTTTTATTTTATTTTTATTTTATTTTTATTTTATTTTTATTTTATTTTTATTTTTTATTTATTATATTATTTTTATTTTATTTTATTTTTATTTTATTTTTATTTTATTTTTATTTTATTTTTATTTTATTTTTATTTTATTTTTATTTTATTTTTATTTTATTTTATTTTTATTTTATTTTTATTTTATTTTTATTTTATTTTATTTTATTTTTATTTTATTTTATTTTATTTTTATTTTATTTTTATTTTATTTTTATTTTATTTTTATTTTATTTTTATTTTATTTTTATTTTATTTTTACTTTATTTTTATTTTATTTTTATTTTATTTTTATTTTATTTTTTGATTTTTGAAATAAAAATATATCTATGTCCTTTCTAAGGTTCTAAACTATATCTGTACCAAATTTCAACCAAATCCGTCAAATAGTTGCGGAGATTAATGGTATAAGCATAGAATGTTCGACGTGATTCTTTAATTTGACATAACTTTTTTATTTATGAACCGATTGACATGAAACAAACACTAAATGTAAATGTAAGCATCCCACAATATATTCGTGAAAACCGCATCCAACTCGGATCAGCCGTTTCTGAGATTAGCGCGCACAGACGAACAGACAAACAGACAAACAGACAAACAGACAAACAGACAAAAAAAAAGTTAATTACATTTTTGGGTTCGACATCGACATAACAATAACCCCTGCTATTTTTTTTATTTTTATTTTCAATGTACAGACAGCACTTTTCTACGATTTTATTATATGTATAGATTAAAGAAAAATTGCTTACATACAAAGAAACATTTAAAACACAGTAATAAAAAAATAAATAACCAGATGAGAAATTGCACTTACGCCACTTTCATCGATACGCAACGGTTGCTCAGTGATGAGATGAGGCGATAATGTGCACTTACTTCCCTCTGCATGATACGCGACGTGATGATTGTAGAAAGTTTGCACATATATCTTTGTGATATCACTCCATGAAATGAAAGATATTATCATTATTTATGTGTTAATTTCTATGTTAATTAGATATTGTTATGTTTATTTTACTACCTGTTATAAATTATTTGTTTTTAATGCGCTGAAAGAAGGAGATAATTAATTCCTATGTATTGACGTCAGCCAGACGTATTGAAGCTGAATATATTTAAGTACAGATTGTAGACATTCTAAAAGTCACTGTAAAAATCACGTCTACACACGCTTTTCATGATGAAGAGTCCCTTTGTGACTTGAAACTAGCAGAGATTTCCTCTATTAATGTACGACAGTAAATCGAGATTTTTAGTTACCATTTATATAGACTGCCTCGTTGGCTGAGTGGTTGCAAGTGCGACTGCCGGGCAGGGGTCTTGGGTTCGATTCCCGAATCGGTCAAGTTTTAATGGGCCTTTTTCGGTTTTTCTAAAATTACTCAGTAGTAGCACGGACTCTAGAAATGTGCCCGTAATATCGTAATAGGCTCACCCCCTATTACATGCGACTTACAACGTAAAATTGTGAAAAGTGGGTGTACATTGTACAGTGGCATTACGTGCCATAATGTGCATCTCTGCCTACCCCTTCGGGGATAAAAAAGCGTGACGATATAAAAAAAATAAAATAATATATAAATTTATATTTAGTTCATTAACCCTACCTTATGTAACCATGACAACAACAATGATTATTTTAATGCTTTCTTTTATACATAGTGGGCAAATGACCTGTAATTATTTACCCACACAATATGTACAGTCATCATTAAGCCATATTTTGTGTAGATTCAACCGGAACGGATTTGGTCGGCGTTAGAAATGGAAAATTGTGTTTTTTTAATGTCCTTTTATGTAATGGACATAGAATTGGCAACTTTTTTTTTAGTTTGTGTGTACGTACTATGCGTCCAGCATTATATTCTGAAAATGAATGTAAATATATGAAATATGTAGTAACTATTACACATTGATGAATGCCTCGGAATATAGAGCACAGAACGATTTATAAAGTTGCAGATAGTAATAAAACATTTTATAAAAAAAATACAACGAATTATTTACAAACGGCAAGCTACTAACTTACAAAAACTAAATTGAGTAAACATTTGTATATATAAGAGAAATTACCACAATGATTGCATAAAAATAAAACTAATTACAAACACCAGCAGATCAAACTATCCTCATACCGCACAAACTCCAATAAACACTCAACCTTATTACTTTAAACATAACAATGAATATCCATTAAAGTAATGAGTGTACTTTCAAGTGCTGTTGGTAGAAATTTCTTCTTATTTTCACCAAATAAGTATCTCGGTCGTCGCAGAAGTTAATAGGTGTGAACGTTTTTCCATTAGTCAGTGAACCAGTGCGGCTGTTGTATAACTTCGGTTTATTTGTTAATAGTTAGTTACGTTTCGTGGTTTTTATAAGAGCTGCGATGTCGGTTGATTTTAGAGTAAGTAGGTAGCGTTGTTTACATTTGGAAACAGTGAATTATTTCATGGTATTGAAATGGATTCACTTTTAAATCTTAGTTATTATAAATGCGAAAGTTTGTGTGATTGTGCATTTATGTCTATGTTTGTTACTCAATCACATCAAAACGCCTGAAGAAATCGATGTGTGGAAAGCCACGGAGTCTGGGATTGTGTCCAGTATATGGCAATAGGCTCACCCCTTATTACAAGGGACTTATAACAAAAATGGACAAAAATGGTTATACATTTATTGATTACTTAAATTATTCCTTAGCAACGATCTTGTTCCAAATTAAAAACAAATAGTTACATACTAGGGTCTGGGTTTAAGTAACCATTAAATGACTCTGAGTACCGCAGCAAGCCCTTACCTAGCCTTCATTAAAAAGGGCAAGTGAATACTCAGCTGTCTAGCACAAGATACACACGCACATCTAAGTTCATCGTCCTGATGCAATGCCCACGCAATGCCAATGCCTTGTGGCACTGCAAACCAGTTCCCATCTCGATGCAGGAGTTACGTAAAATGTTTACGTATCTATATCACACGTGGGTTTAAAGAGAGCGGATTCTTGATTGATGACGGGACATTTTTCATTTAGTTTTGGCAAGGAGGGAAGGTATAGTAATATTGTATTGTAAATTAAAAGTACCTTTAACCGACGAGCATGCATGAAAAGTTTGATGACTGTTGATGAAGCGAAAGAGGTGTGTAAGAATCGTAGCAATTGGCGTTGCAGGTTTGAGTTTATGTATGTGTGTAGTATTGAAGGAGTTTCTTGCTCATTCTTCTCTATTTGAACTTCTTCTTTGGAACGAGAACCTAGCTTCACTGAAAGACAGTCTGGCGCATAATTCAATTTGACGTTTCGAAAGTGCCTTGTCTTAGGAATTTAATGTTAACCCTATATTGTAGAGGAGGCTTATAGTCTGGTACTGGAGTGCCACGGGCTGTTAATCTTCAGATTATTGTCAAACATCTATAACTAACTTATCATTGTTAATACAAAGGAGATATTTTTTTAAACTGATAGACTAATCCAGTTCCAGCACTATAGTGGCCAATCCTAATGAATTATTCCAAATAATTTGTTGTCATGCACCTCAATTCCCACAACCAAGTGCAATCTATTACGAATCTTACATTAATAACCACAGAAACTATTTTAACATGCACCATGGAGCCTTGAGAAAATGTCAATGTGATCTCAAATTTGTAGATAAGCAAAAACAATGTAATAAACTGGAGCACGTAGGGGTCAAGTTTAACTGTTTAACTGTCAAACTATTGTTTCATTATAATTGTTTCGTAACCGCTATACGGCAGGCCACAGTCTGAGACAGTTCTCAAAAAGCTGTATGTAAGACCTATTTTGAGAATTTTGTTATCTATATTTCGATAAAATTTTTGTTTGTTGAGAATTTTAAAGCTCTTTTATTAATTACTAGCTTCTGCCTGCCAGTAATTTCGTCCGCGTTCTCGTGGTATTAAAAGTATCCTATCACTCAAGTCAGCTCATACCCTCGGTGTATCTATACCAAATTTCATCAAAATCTGTTTAGTAGTTTTAGCATGATTGACGGACAAACATCCAAACAAACCAACATTCACATTTATAATATCGATGGTTCAAAGGGCTAATTAATCCAAGCTTTTTTTTTATTCATTTAGTTATATTCGGTATGCGAATATCGGAATATGCGAAAGTCGGAAAATTATTTGTGACAAATTATGTCGCTTAGATCAATTATCCTTTAAACCGTCGATATTATTGTGATTTTACTCAAATCAAATGATCAATTTCACAACACAGCACAGCAACAGGTTCCCCACTGCATCAACCATGCAGTCCTTCATACCTTCAAATCATCGACGTTAGAAATTCACGCAACATTTTCATTCTCCTTTAGAAAACTGTTCACAAGGTTAATGAAAGTACTAATTATACTAATTATGTATATGTATACAGCATGCCTTGGAGTTCAGTGTCTCGTGCGCAGCAGAGCATTGTCTGCATCATAGTGGAATGCTGGGCATCTTGGTGGACAGGCACGCGTCGCGGAACAGCGGACATACTTGCAAATGTGCACACGCGAATGTGTCACGATATAGGTGGTTAGAAGAAGGTTGTGTAGGAATCGTTTGTTTTAAGAGAGATTCTACTGTATTTTACTTTAGGTATTTTTTACAGTAAATGGAATGTCTACTTTGGAATTGACGTTAATAAATCTTAAACGCAACACTTCGTAATTTTCAAGATAAAGTGACAGACTCAAAGTTTTAGGACTTTCTTCTGTGTCGTGAGTGCGTTTTAGCATTTACAAACAAACAATTTCACATACAAATAACACCCAGATCACACAAAGAGTTGTTCCATGCGTGAATCGACCACGACACGTTGCACGGCAGCCAGTTGCCCACTTGTCCAGCCACCGCGCCAACTGTGCTGTCCCAAATGTAAATGCAATTTGCATCTTACTTTAGTACCTATCTGTATGTCTCCTTCTTTATTATGTAAGTGAACCTTTTGTAATAAAATTTTAATGTGGCTGGTAAATATTATCGGGGAAATGGACTTGTGGTGGTTAATCATAGGGTGAATGGCGGCATTTTTCCGGTACACGAGGTACTGTGAAAGTGGTCGATCTTATCCAACTAATTAACATTCGATACTAAGCTAGGAAATTGATTAATTAAGCTATCTACACCGATTGTAATAATAATGTTTCATTGCCAACTATTTGTTAAATTGGTTGAGATTTTCTGTAATTGTAACTGCACATCGTTTTCGATTCCTAAGTTTAGCAAAATGTCGAAATACTAATTATTGATTGAGTTTTGTCATCACAAGTCTGTGTTTAGAAATGAAAAACTGGTGTAATTATTTAGTTTGAATAAAATAATAATACGATATCATAAAGATAACAATAAAAAAACTCGGTACCATATACCGTAGCACAAAACTCCCTGCTACTTTTAACAATAAAACTAAATTATTGAATTTTTAACCTTAACATTTGCGAAACAATCTGAAACTACAATGAAACCTATTAGAAATAATTAGACTTTCAGCTTGCTCATTACAATACCAGAATTAATAGACAGTTTGAACTTTTAAAAAACAAAATGGCTACCCACAAGCATTGTAATATGAGACACACCTATTATGAATAACAATGGGTATAAGCAATGATAGATTTGTACCAGTACAAAAATATTAGATGTCGTAATACTGTTCTGAATCGTGACTGGTACTGTAGTACGGTATGCGATCAAGGATCTAATAGTAAGGTTTAGTGTCGTCTTATAAAATAACCTAGGACTTTCTCCTGATCTTTTTCCCAATGCGTTTTCAAAGTCGGTATTGTGTCTGCCAAGCGGGTTACCTGGGGGAAAATCATCCAATAACTTCTCCAGGTTTGGGCAAGGTGAAAAGAATTCATACCTTTAACCGACGAGCATGCATGAAAAGACTGATGCTTGATGATGATGTTGATGAACCCGAAAGAAGTGTGTAAGAACCGTGGCAATTGGCGTTCCATTGTCTCTGCCTTTGAACCCCCATGCGGAACGCGACACGGGTCGTGAGGTTATGTAGTGCTATGTATGTAAAATCATTCAATGACTTCTCCCGCTTTGGGCGAGGCGACAGGTAGTGTCAGACTCTTACTGACTAAAAACCATCCCGTTCCTACTCCTGCTTTTCGAGCCGGAGCCCCAGTAAACCCGCTAGGTAGTCCGCAGCTCCGGATCAGGCATCAGCCCTACTGTGCCCCATCTGTGGTGGTCTGATGGCTCTTTGAGGCGCGTGCGGAACGCGACGCACGGGTCTGGTTCTGGTAGTGCTATTACTCAATCAGGAAATAACAATTTACCAATGCATATTTTTCTTAATAAATATCTTTCGTAAATACGTTACAAATAAAATTGCTTTCATTTAGCAATCGTGCTTGAAATAATTATATGTACGAACAATTTTGTTTGCAAGAACATAATGTGTAGAACCGTAAAGATTTTATGATTTTATAGATAAACAATTTAGAGAACATTAAGATTAGATTTGATTATTAAGTTAAAATCAAGATTATAGAAGTGTGAACACATTAATTTGTCTTAGATTGAAGGCTTTTAAAAATTTTACGACATCATCTTCAACTGACAGGCCTACTGCTGAATGAACTAAGAGCTTCTATATTCTATAGAAGCGAAGAGGGTTTTCAAGGTGGTAAAGACTGTAGTTCAAAAGGTCCAGGTTTATTAGATTGGCTGCTCTTGGCAGAAATCTACATACCTACCATATTAATGAAATTCAGATTTTTCATATTTTATTTTCCATAATTCGATTCCAATTTTCAACGATGAAACGACGAATTGACTGCATAGTTGGCGCAGTGGCTGGGCAAATGGTGGTCGTGCAACGGGAAACGGGTTCGAATCTCGAAAAAAATATATTATAATATTACATATTAATGGAATTTAAATATAATAATAACGTTTTTTAACGAAGAAACGACAAATTACATGGCTAAAAATATCCATCAATATCTACCGACAAGTTTAGTAAAAACTTAAGGAAAAAAATTAATGAACCTTACCTATGTTAAACAGAGCTGATCTGAGGCAACCGTTGTATTGAGGTTTTAATTTCACACTCAATTAACTGTCACTTAGGTGGTGTTTACAAAGGTAATTAGGATTGGGTGTCAGTCTGTCAGTGTTCCGGAATTAGTATATACCTACTAAGTTTCATTTTAAATATTATTATAGTTTATATTTGACTGATATGTATTCACTGCTAATAGGTATTCATGCTTCAAAAGTCCCCAACAACCCTTAAATTCCTAACCCCCCAAAAGACCGGCAACGCGCTTGTAATACCTCTTGTGTTTCGAATATCCATGGGCGGCGGCGATTGCTTACTATCAGGTGATCTGCTCGTCTACCGACTTATACTATAAAAAAACTAATTAAAAGCATATATACAATAATTAAGAGCAAGCTTTGAGCAGACCTCAACAGTAAAAATGTAGTCCTCTATAACTAAACGATCAAAACACACGTTTGCATCACATTTGAACACAATACATAAAATAAAGCAATTAATACCAAAGGTACTGAGCAATTTAAAGTTATTTTAATTGCTGTACCATCGGCAATTAATTTTGAAATGGAAAACATGTCAGAACAATTTGTAAGAGTTACATTAAAAGTTGAACTGACGATTTTGACATGTCATGGTTATTATTGGTTATGCTTAATTACCATGTTAGTTATTTATGACAATGTATTAATTGACAGTAACATAAACAAACATAACGTAAGTAAAAGGTATAACGATTATTTCTGCTCGAAGGCAGATATACATAGGTGCACATAGGTAGGTATAGGAACCTAATAAAAGAGAATTTTATACCCAGTTATCTAACAACCTAAGAGCCATGTTCTCTCTTCTAAGTAGAATCGGATAATACTTATAACAAAAATAGTTAATAAAACTTTTTTGGGCCCAATAACGGACCCTGAGAAACACCCAAGTAAAGACATTTGCAAAGATCCCTCAATCAGGGGATATTCTTCCAATACTTTTGAACTTATAGATTAAGCTCGAAGCTTCTTGTTCGACAGCCATTATTACAGCTAACTAAAAAACTGAATACATTACGTAAGATACAGTAATGTAAGGCGTCGTTAGCACAAACAATGGATTTGAAATCCGCAATAAGAGAGATTATTTGGTTCTGTACTCGCCAACCTATCAAGAAATGGAGACTTTAAACCTTACATCTTTCCAATAGGGTTGAAAATATATGAATGGTGTTATATATTTTGGGGTAGCCTGATGTGCTACCTACTGTGCAACAAAAACAAAGAAAGGGATTGCTATCGCCTTACGTTAGGTAATTTTGTAACCTACGTTCAGACTTGCTTTACTTACTTAATTGTTAATGGTTGTACAGTTATTTCGACAATTGCCGACAGCGAATACTTCGAACCCAAACTTTCTGAGCCTTTAGCCAAATGCCTCTTTAGCGCTTATCTACAGAGAGAGTAAAAAAGCAATGGGGGTGACGCTAACAAATGTAAAAATGTATGTCAGTTCCATACAATTTAGTCTTCTACTCTACAAGTAGACAAGCACGCATGTGTAGACATTGCTGATGATGATCAATGGACGCAGTTGTAAGAGTCTGTACAATACAAACTAAAATCCGTTGCGTACGATGCGGGCCTGTGGACTTTAGAATGATAACACAATTTTTCAGTTCCTTATGTAAAACCAATCCTAAAACAGCTATTTTTCTCTTTCGTTTCAAATCAAATTCCTAACCAATGTGCACTAAACACATTAAAACATTTTCTAAAATAAACACTTACATACTTTTTAAACTGAACACTACAATCACACCGTATCACGATTTTAATTATCGCGCAATTAATTATAATTGATATGTACAAAATGCGGCTAATAAGACCTCGGCAGTAAGGTCAAAGGTACTAAGGAGGTTTGGTACACTTTATTGTTATAGTGCATTGATGTATTATTTCTCTAATATGTTTGGGAAACACGAGACAAGGCCAAATGTCAATTGTAGTTTGTATGAGCCGTGTTTGTTGAATGCGGTGTTGAGATTTTTTGGCAGATGTAATTTTTTAAATGTAGGTAGTACTTGGTAGTTGGCGATAGTTTTAGGATTGAAGTTTGAAATTTAGTGAAACAAAGACTGAATAAATTTTAATGTTCGATGTTTTGTAATTTTATTATACTCTTTTATTTGTTATTTAAATGCTTTAGAATAAGGTTGATGGCAATAGCATGTTGTAATCTTAATCATTTTTTTTAACCATTATAACCCTAAACTAAGTAGTTACCTTAAACAAAAAGATTGTGGATCACAGAAAGAGTTGCTCCATACAAGAATCGAATCCGCTACACGTTACGCGGCAGCCGGTTGCCCAGCCACCGCGCCAACTGTACAGTCAGAATTGTCAAGTTATATTTAAAGACATAGAAATTAGCAATCAAAATCGACCCGTCATACTCGGCAGTGGTACAAAAGACCACTACACCGAGCCTACAAAACAGTTTCACTCTACAGTTAATATTCTATTATGCTGTACCTACTTTTAAATTAATGCACGCATTTTACAAGACAGCAACCAACACACAAACATTACAACGATTAATACCATTACATCGACGTAACACAATCGGGCACTATGGCATAGCAAGCGTGGAGGAAAGTGTGGCAACACTGGAACATTGTTAATATTCATGATGTTGCTAATGCGAGTGTTGCCAGTATTACGTTTTGTTCAGCTAAAGATTGGAACAGATTAGCTGTTACATGGTGTAGTCTAGACGGAGGAGAGACTTGTTTTGGTTCGAAGTTGTTTTGGGTAATTGTCGTGAGTTTAATATATCTTAAAAGGTGTTGATGATGAATTTTAGTAATGTGTAAATAATATTTCTAGAAAAAAATGGGAAGAGGTGAAAAAACACCAAGTTTTTTTAGATAAATCTGTTATAGTAGTGGGATAGGGCCACAAAGAAATAGATGTATATTCATTGCCCAGCACTTGGCATTCTCATACCCTGTGTTAATTAATAAAAAGAGCGAAATTAGTTTCGAAGAATGCGATCGAATCGAAATCGAATACTCGCGTTCAATACGAATAATTAAAACTATTGAATTGAATTGAAAATTAATACAATCAAACCTAATAAAATATATCTTTGTCATAACACTACGCAAGTTTGACCGACTTTTTTAATTGGCTGCGCAATGCATACTAAGGCTAATTGAAGAAAGCAGTTGCGCATGCGCATTCGAGCAATTACACGTGGTTATCAAAGCATGGCGGTCTGCAATTGTTAATGGTTATCGCAACCCCTAAGGTTATTTATGGTTGAGTTGCTTTTCGTGATGAGTTTTTGCGTTATACTCAGACAGACTGGTTTGAAAAAGTATATGGTATCTTAGGTAACTATTTATTGCGAACGCTATAGGCTCTACGCATAATATTATATTCTTGAAGTACTTTTTCAAATAAAAGTTACTGAACCAGTTCAGATCAAAAGAACGTCATAGATACGTTTTCACACATTTTCAAAAGAAAATTGTGATATTAGTCATATTATTGAAGTTGTGCCTCTAAGAGCTGTATTAGTTGTATAGAGCGTTAGTGTAACAGTAACATAATGAAACATTGTAAATAAAACAGACCCTAACACAACTAATATAAGTTACATTTTAATCCTGATAAAGCAAGAGCGAAGACAGAAACTTGCAACTTATAATAAAACAATCAACAAAGTTCTACAAAAGCCATAAATTCTCAACAAGCCCGAGGCTTGATGTGGAAGCAATGCCCTTTCAATAATTTATACCTGTATACATATCTATTTAGTAGGAGTGTTTCTTCACTGTTTCAATTTCAAATCATTGATCTTGCAATGGTATTGCTGGCTAATGGTACAGGTGATCAGCTATTATGACAAATGTCAAAATTACATTAAACTTGCGGCCTATCCCGGCTTTATTAATGGGTGCAAAGTACCTACAGTATGCTACAGTACTAAGATTACAGCAGATCCTCCAGTACTCAATAAATATGGACATTTCTTTACAATACCAGGATTTCCTCCTGTGTTGTTCGTGCGTTTACAAACATCCAAGTTCGCATACACACGACATCCAGACCAGAAACAAAATATGTGGATCACAAAAACAGCTGTTGCCCAACCGAGCAGTCAAATGCCCATTTCAAGCCTATTCACTTTTATCTACACTTAAAATGAATTTAATTTCCATTAAACTCTCTCCCAGTTACTACCTTGGACCATCTATACAAAGTTTAATATATAATTATTTTATGCTATTAATATACATAGGTGCTTGTGCATGTATCTTATACTTATAATAACATGAAAGCTTTTACTTACAACTGGTTCCAGAGAGATTATTACTAACTTAGCGATATTTTCTAACATTTCACTTTCAACCATATTATTATAAAGTTACGAGCTCATTTACAAGTTTATGTATTAACTGTTTTATAAACAGTATAAACATTAGATATATTAAAGTTGAGAAAACTACATTTTGTCCAACCCAAGAATTAAAACCAAAATCTCATTTGTACTTTCGTTATACCTACTTCTAAAAATTCAATTAAAGTAACATAATATCACATACTATTTTAATTCCTGCTGGGGTATGTATATTTTACCAGATACTGACAACCTATCACCCTATAGTCGAAAAATCCGAAAAAGCTTTGTCAATCCCGGAATCAAGCCAGAGACTTATTTAACAGTTGCATTTACGATAGTTCAACTAACAAGACAGCTACAGTAAATCTTAGATAAATGAGTTGTTGAAAAACTTAACAGTACTTTTAAACTCAACTGGGAATGAAACTTCACCATCTAAACATAATAAGCCTAGATAACACTTCTTACATGTCACAAGTCCTACAATTAAAAACTAGCTAATTATGTAATTAAGCAATACATGATGTAATGACGTTGTCATGTCCTACATGTTAAATTGAGCTTTACTACCCTTAATTATAAGGGTCATTTTGAAGATGCTTATCTGTTTTAGTGGTTTATTACATTTAATTGCAATATTGCAAGAATTGTGTGTTGTGTTTGAACTAACTTTGCGTTTGATTTTGTGCGTAAGTTACGTTTTACATCGTGTCATGACGTTAAGCCTCAATTCTGAGATTACCTATAACATGGTATATGATTCGATCCACGAAACCGAGAAAAGTCAAACTCCACTAGACTCCATGCTGACATAACGAAAAGTTGACAGAACTCTAGCAATGCTCTACCCGAACAAGAAATAGAACTCCTTGCCCGAGTCGTACTTGCGACCACTCGATTAACGAGGCGGTCAAGTCAAGTCAAAAATCTCCAAAAACATCCCTCGTTTATAGTTGTTTGCGACCTACAAATATTCTAGTTTAAAACCTATTCCTTAATGTCAAAATAACAATAAAACAACACAATCAGCTTTCTCAGTAAAAGTACTTCTTTTTAGACAGTTTCGCGAAAGTCAGACACGCTGCATTGTTTTGTTAATTAATACAAAAAGTCAAGATTCATCTTAAGATACCACTTTATCTGCTGATCTCTAAGTGGCGGAAGATTGATGATGACAGTCTTTTATGGATGATAACGAATGATCTGATAAACAATTTGTCTAGTGGTAAATGTTTTGTTTAAAAATCTTATTATCATAATCGTGATTAAAATTGCATAAGGATTACTTTCATTCTTTTACACGGCTTTGAGAGAGATAAGACTTATAAAATTGATTAATGTGACAGTTTATCAATGCAGAAAATAAATATGTTACAAGGATAAAACTTTATGGCAAATTAAATAAGCATTGCATCACTATCTATAAACCTCTCTTGAGCAACTGAACTAACTTACACAATACTGCACATCCAAAAAATTCTTCCTCTTCCATTCTTTGCTTATTTTTTCTATTGGTAATAGATAGGCTTTTAGCTACTAAAGTTGACTACATCATCGCTTACCACCAGGAGAGGCGGTAACCAAACGCCGTCCTATTAAGTAAAAAAAAAAGTTGGCTTATCCTCTAAGACTTAAAATCCACAGTTTAAAACAACACTCATTTAACATTCATAGATAAGATAAGTACACATATATCACTCAGAAATCATAAGCAACCAGTAACCTTATTTCAAACTTGTCCAAGAACCAAAATGTAGAGTAATTTATAGGTTACCTATACCAATTAGACCGGCAGGTCCAATTAACTGAATTTATCGAACCGTTCCCGTTCAACATCAAACACATAAGTTACTGAATCGAGGCTAAACTTAAACTCGTAAAATCCAAGTCAAGTACTGCGTATCCAGTTTCTTATAATGTGTAATAAGTGGTTTGGGAGAGGTGGAGCGAATTCAGAGCTTTGGGCCATTCGGTAGAAACCTATTAGAAGGTCTGCTATGCCCTACACGTATTGAGGTTTTAAATTGGGTACAATTCTGTAAACTCTGACGGGTGAGAATTTCTGAAACAGATCAAAAAGAACTTAAGGTTTTATGGAAGAGAACAAAACAACAAAAAACTTGTATATACAATATAGTAGACCGGATTAAATAATACCACAGTCTCACAGGAAACCGACGTAAAACAACGCTTGCGTTGTTTCGTTGTACTAGTGAGGTTACCAGATTACGCCCTTCTCAATCCCTGACTCCCCAACAACCCTTAAATTCCTAACCCCGAAAAGGCCAGCAACGCACTTGTAATGCTTCTGGTGTATCGGGTGTCCATGGGCGGCTCTGATCGCTTACCAGGTGACACGTCTGCGCGTCTGACTCGTATCCTTTAAAAAACCTTCCAGAATGGTACTTCTGCATAACTCCATTTAGAATTCTATTCAGACACAGGCAAATATTACGCAAGCCAAATTCTTGGTGTAGGTAATCTAGTCACTCTAGTTAGGTACTAACCTGCGTTTATTGTCAAAACCTGTCCTAGATTTAGAAAATAATTATTGCGATACTATAAACTATGGTTACGAGTAGTACGCGACATGATTTTAGGAATTTCGTTTTGGAATCTTGTACCTATAATGCTGTTTGACTGGTCTTTATTGTAGAAATGTTTATGAAATCAGTCTAAAAGCTGGTTGTTTTAGTCAGGAGCGTTTATACATCGCGGTTTTCTACATAAACTTACATATACAGATAAATGATATTTATTTTGCAAATTAGCTACAAGAGAAAACTTTTACACATAAATCTCTAAAATAACTAAATTAATGGCACCTTTCGTTGAGACGAAAGGGAGAAAAATTCCCGTTTTGGGTGAGCCCAAAGCGGGAAAAGACATTGGCACTCGGGCTTAACTTGAAAACACTAAAAAAGTCTAAAAATACTCAACTGAAATCTTTTCCCGTAGGTGTCATAAGAGCTTATTAAGGTGTCTGAAACACATGATCCTCTTGAACTGATCTCCAATTCGCCAACCGTCGAGATGATGGAAAAACTTCATAAATAAAGGCGGTCCATAATCCAACAATACTGTCACGGGCTGTTAAAGATGTCTAAATTACAAGAATATTCTTCAAACATAGCTATATCAAATCTGCATTTATAACTACTACTGCAGTTACATAGATATTAGGTAGGTAGATATTCATATCTATAAAATCTAAGAAAAACTGTAAGGTTAGCTGCAATTTAACAAATTTTATGTCATTGTGAGTATCATAATCGCTGTAATTCATGTAATTGGACGTCGCATCATGAAAACTGCGCGACGTACGCGCATCACTGACAGTTTAATTTATTAAACTTCTGAAGGAATATCTTGGTAGCTAAGTGACCAATGATGTTATTGCAACCAAGGCTCTGTACTTGAATGAAATAAAGTAATTTGTTCAAAATCTGTATCTAAAGTTCTAATTAACACTGATTCTGGAAGAAATATTGTATCCTTCAAAAACCTCGTACAATTCGATTATTACGGGTCTACCAACAAACATAGGTGCCTCTTAGTAGATAGATATACATAGGTTACCTACACCTTAACAGAAGATAGGAAAATGCTTCTTAAAAAATACCCACCTACTGAAATTCAGTCCTGTCGCATGTTTGACGTTGGCCCCTGAAACCTTACTGTGTTATGCGCATGATGGATTAAATCTGAACGATTTTTGACCCTAAGTCCGATTTGGGAAAGAGAGAAAGAATGTCTTAGATTGTACCCAATACCCAACAACACTATTGAATTAAAAAAGTAATAAAAATTGCATATACCTACCTAAAACCACCAGAAGATATTTACCTACAAGCGTACCCCATAAAGCACGTCATGCATTGTTATTATGATAAATAGAAAAACACATAATTTTCAAATTAGCTTCACCTTCCAAGTAAACAGTTAATTCCGGATCAACTGCACAATACTTAAACACGAGATTAGGAAGCATCAAAACACCTTGGTTCAAGCGGTTTCCTCTAAAATTATTCTATAACAATCATCAGCCTTAGCAAAGGTCGCCAACGAACAATGATATATTTAAGTAGTTTAACTTTATTATAAGCTGTATGTACGTATGTGCATTGAGATTTGAAAATCGGTAGTTTAAGAACAATTGAAATTATTTTGACCGTTGTATCTGATATTTATGATCGAATTGCTTGCAGTAGATCGATCTGGGAGTCATTAGGGGAGATTTATGTTATACACTGGATGTTTTGTAGCTAGTACAACGACGATGGTGGTGATCAATCGAGTTATCTCAAGCAGGACTTTAAATAGGAATTGTGTAGTCTGATTTTGATTTCTATTTCAGAAAAAGGATAGATTGTTCAATAACAATTACATTATGAATAGAAGCTGATATAACTTAACACTTTTTTTAGAAAAAGGGAAGCCCTAAATTTTCTTTACCGACTCCATTTTTTAAATCAGGTTATATCCTTAAACACTTCTCTTAAGTCTGAAAAATACAAACTGCATCAAAATCTAAAGCTAGGTTCAGCTAAACGCGAGAAAATTGCGCACAACCAGACATATATGCAGATCAAACTGAGAACTTCCTTGTTGAAATCGGTTCATAAAAAAACGGTTATATTTAGATTAAAGATATACATTTGATTAAAGATATACAAGTGATTAAAGTTCAGCATCTCTGCCTACCCTTTCCAAGAATAAGACCCGTGATGTTACTACGAAGATTAACATTATAGGCAGTATTAATGTGCAGCCGTGCATTAAGATTAAAGAAAATGAGCAGTTTTAAAACAATTGAATTGATCTGTATCGCGGTGTTTATAATATTTTTTGTAGTGTACCATTTAATTTTTTGTGATGATTTGTAATGCAGTATTTTTTGTTTTTAATGCGATATTACAATGATAACGCAACGTAGTACCTACATAACCAGGTAGTATATGGAAATTTAAATATTTAATTTTGAATGAATTAGAAGGCGATTAATGTTTAGGGTCTTCTAGCATCCTGGGTGTTCTTCCCAGTTATAAACGAAACAACATTTCATGCATTTCTCGCATCTTGTAGGAACACACACACTTCTATAGTTTCCACCAAGTTCATTAATCTTAATCTCCAGGGCGTACTACGCTGGTATGGTATGGTCACTGGTAGGTGTGTTGAAATCTGTTTTTTGAAAATCTCGATATCAAGACATTCATTAATTCTGGATAACTTCTTAAAACTTTTAGGTGATACTCGATCTATGACAAGACTCCTCTATAAAATATCCAAGTCCTTATCATACTGCATATTTAAGAAGACTGCTAGACCATATAGCAAACAGCAAATGTTTTTAGACATTAATGTATTCAGCCTTGTATTATATCACTTCCCCTAATTTTGTAAAGATTTTCCTGAATAGATTACAATGTACAACGTAAAACTAAAATTTATTATGTTTTTATAATCCTATGACACGATATTATAATATAAAATTATAATACCAATATTCATGAGCTTTGGTCGGGAGGTCATAAGCGCAACTGTCGCCCCATTCCGTTTCAGAGATCCAACCATACATGAGAACATCAAGTTCACGATACAAGAACAGATTTTTAAGGGGGTTAAATAATCCAATGACTTCTCCCGCCTTGGTCGAGGTGAGAGGGAGTGTCAGACTCTTACTGACTAAAACCACCCCGGTCCTACTCCTGCTTTTCGAGCCGGAGCCCCGGTAAATCCGCTAGGTAGTCCGCAGATCAAGTACACGGGCACTTAATGTTCTTAGTTTGAGAGAAAGTCCTGGAATTGTGTCCGACTTGTTACAATAAGCTCATTGTGCTTACAAATAGCATTTACAATATTGCCGATCACTGCACGCAACCCAATACAAAGTTATTCAAAGAACTTTCCTTGTCTTAAGATTCCTGGCAATCCTTTCTAACTTTTAACCTTTACATTTCAGAATAGAAAAGTTTCCCTGAATCTGTCGTTCGTTGTACAAGTGTAGTAATTGTAAAGTTCGCAAAGAATTGCAAGGCTGTTTAAGATATTATCCAGCTAATATTGCCGACAAATTGCTACAGTCGCGGCCACTGGCGATAAATAGGTGATTTAGTTTGAATTTATTTCTGTTTTATGATTCACGATAAGTATTAGATTGTCCTGTAAATAAGGCAATTGCAATAAACTGATTTCTAGAAAATATTTAAGTTAAATAGTCGGGTAAAAAGTTACTACTAACATAATAATTATGTTTGAATGAACCTGATTGAAAAAGAGTAACTTATGGAGTCTTTTGCAACACTTTGGTACGCTACACTAGAGGATTTTCTGACAGTGTTTCCAATAGTGCGTTTCTGGTCAATTGAAATAAATTATTTTGACTTTGATTTTAAGTGATCTTTAAGGGAAATAAAGGTTTTAAATGAAACTGTCACAACATTAAATAACATAATAATATTGCATTTATATAATAAAATTCAAGTTACTTTAAAAAGGTATGCAAAAAACATAACCCTCCTTCTGGCGCAGTCGGGTAAAAAGACAAGACACAATGTTTTTACAACTGCTCATACAGAGAACTTCCAGAAGTAAATTCAATTTATTCACTATGGACATTCACACCATCTACTTTAAAAGACAAAAACAAAAATTGAGACGTCCGTCCCTATCTAAACGATGATCTACACAGTCCAGCAATGATAAATTTATCCTCAAAAGGCTAAAATCACAATAAAAACCCGGAACTTTAATACTAAGACTTGTCTGTGTATCTGTACGTCTTTGTTTCACGTATTGTGTGCGAAACATCTCGGATTTTTCGTTTCGCATCGGCACTCAGCCTTTTAATTGCAGCTTTTGAACTGACAAAGGTGGTAGTGCGGCATAATGGTTGGTTTTCTTTGGATTTACCAAGATAAGGAGATTTCCAAGTTTGGAATTCCATTATGACTCTTTACAGCTGGTTTTCTTTATAAGGAAACTTTTCTTTTTTATGGAATAAGCTGCTAAACGAGCAGACGGATCATAGTAAGCAATCGCCGCCGCCCATGGACACCTGAACCACCAGAGGCGTTACAAGAGCGTTGTCGGCCTTTTGAGGGCTAGGAATTTAAGGGTTATTGGGGAAACGCGGATTGTGAAGATATTCCTATTATAATTAATAGAGAGACAGTGTAATATTGAGAAATGCGAAGACAAAATACTTCATTGGACGCAAGAACAGTAGGATCTTCATCGAAAAGACTGAAGAAGGCTCGACTCAGTAACACTTGCAATCAGTAAAGCGAAAAGGTTTAGTAAAATACTCAAAAAATATGTATACTAACAAAAAAATTAAAGTCACGATTATCACTATCTTGAAAAATGAAGTACCAATCATCATTAAAATTAACATCAATACATACTTGATGCACTATACAATGGAATAAAAAAGTTTTATACAAGTCTAAGTAGTTAGAGTACTTGTCTAATATCTAGGTATTTGTGAACTTTTTAGTTAAATATATGACCATGATATTTTGTGTCTTCGTGTCATGACCTAAGACTAAAAGGTTAGCAGACACTTCCTTGATAACATTATCTTTATACCTGGTTTCCCTAAAAAAGTAAGCACTTAAGGAACACATAAAGATACTGTAAGTTGCTATTACGCATTTTAGATTAAAAATATGAAAAAAAAAACAAAGCTGACCAGCGTCAGTGTCACGGCAAAATGTTAAAATTGATCATACGAGCGCCTACCTTCACTGACAGATAGACTGACGGACAATTCAATTTGACGTTTCAAAAGTGCCTAATTAAGGATTAATTGAATATACGACGACCAATCAAATATAAAAAAAAAAAATTGATTCGTTTAACTAATTTGCTGACTATATTAATATTTAAAATAGTTTGAACGATTGATTGATATAATTAAAGGGCACTTCCGACAAGACATTTCAGAAAAAAATCCACAGCCACAATTGTGGGCTACCGAAAAAAAAAACACACGTACGGATAAAAAATCTGACATGAATAATCAAAATGCAACCTATTCACGAACGACACAATCGTGCCAAAAAACACAGCTGTAAACACCAGACCTTGCCTCTCATTCCTGTCGTGTCGTTTCGAAGTCACAGACTATCACGTTAAGGCGTGACGAATCGTGAATGGGTCTAACTGTATCCTTGGGAGACTACCAAAACGATTGTGTTAGGATAATGTCAATGTAAACTTTCATTTGTAAAATAAAAACGGGGTATTGATATCCGTCGTGTGATCTATACTTAAAGTTCAAATTGTTTTGCGAAGTTTGATGTAAGTTGAATGCAATGTTGGTTGCAAGCAATACGTATTTAACCGGTTAATTTACAATTTAGAAGAATTCGAAATAACCCAATTTTTTAGTCCACATAGCACTGGTGGTAACAGACTCAGCTAAGCTATGTTTTTATATGGAAATATGCGTGTTATGGATGCGTGCTATGGATGACTTTCGCTTCCTCATTCCCTCGATACATCGCATATTCGAGCAGGGCATCACGGGAGATGCGTATCTTTTTGCTCGGCTACATAGCTTAGTATCAGTGGAAATGGTTACATAGTTTCACAGCTTAGCTGCTACATCTTCGTAACATATCTACATAGCACATGACTGGGGGAAAATCACCCTTAAAGACAAAATTTTGGAAACAACATAATAATGCGTAATTAACACAAGACGATCGCTTATACAAAAGTTATAAGCCAAATTCTATTATTACAAATTACCGAAAACAAATTCTTAATATGCATGCTTTTCTCAGTCAAAACATCACTTGCAAGCAATTATCCATTGCATAATAAAAAGAAAAACGTAACAACCGATCCGTGACTGCAACCATGTTGTTTTTCAAAGTACCAACAAATCTGACGGCTCAAAATTTAATTACACACTTTCACGCTCAAAATTAACGAAATGGAAACAAGATGAGATGAATTTGTTAATTAGCAAGGAAAGTGAACTAAATTGTTGAACGGGCTCGTAAAAGCTGAACGGTGGAAACCAGACTACGAATTGTTTAAAGTCAATTAAGTCTTTGACTGCCAATAGAAAACTGTTGAAGGCAAATCCTCCGCTAACGTCGGTCACCGGTGACCACTACGGCCAACGGCGTTCAATGTGTTAAAAGATTATAGGCACATTTTGAAAGTCAAAAAGGCTGTGCAAATAGGAGGGTTCATTACTAACGTGTGTTATAATAAACTTGATAGAATACTAATAATACAATATTTTTTAGTTCTCATTCCGCTTATAAATGTATTTTCAGCATGCGGTGCATGTCATGTGTGTTTTTGTGTTGCAACTCTGCTGCATGAGCATTTAATTGCGGGCGGGAGGGTGGTGCTGCACATTGCTGAAAATACATCTACAAGCGGAATGAAAACTAAAAATTTATTGTATTGTTAGTGTAACATAGATTTCCACAAAGTAACGCCTGATTCTATTCTATAAACTTGATAAATGTAATATAGGTAATAGAATAATAGATATACCATATATCACTGCGAAAAATCTTACACGTGTAGCAACTTATTATAAAGTGTACCATTGAAATCAAAATACTTATCCTTTACCAGATTCCACATTTCTAATAAAACAACCTCAAACTCATCACGCTCACGACTTCTAGACAATGCGTACAATAACAAAATTCACTTCCCGAATCGAAAGCCGAGGACAATTACTCGCAAAAGTCAAGAGGAACTTAAAAATTTGCAAAGAATATCTAATAAAGAAACATTAGAATAATGATGTAAACAAAAGTTATAAAAACCGTCTTGCGACTCACCCATCGAAAGAAACAGTATCTAATCGCATAATAAACAATACTATTCAGTGTTTGGTCTAAAGTACAGGCGAAAGACGGATTACAAACAAAAATAAAAATCAGATTATTTGTCAGTATATTTTTATGCAACATCATCATCAACAGCCGAAAGACGTCCACTGTTGAATGAAGGCCTCCGCCTTGATGATGATGATGATCATTTATCATATTTTATTTTTTAAGCCGGTAATCGAGCAGACCGTTCACCAGTAAGAAATTACCGCCGCCCATAGACACCCAAAACACCAGAGGCGTTACAAGTGCGTTGCCGGCCTTTTGGGGGTTAGGAATTTAAGGGTTGTTGAGGAATTGGGAACATTTGGAAGGGGGATAATTGGGCCTCCCGATTATAGTTCCTCTAAATCATCAAGCACGTAAACAAGCACTAGATATTTCCCACATCAATCATCCCAGCCTCGCTAATACAACTTTAATGTCTCGCCACCGCCTATAACTTGAACTGTAATTAAGATCCGTTTAATCACAAAACTTCGTGCGAAAAGCATCTATTGTCAAAAATAACGTGTCGAGGCTGCGCATGGCCAATGGAGGTGGACACAATAGCTGTTAACTAATATTATTTATAATGAAACACTGCTACTGTGTGGAGAATTCACACTTCCTTCCACGGTATTTGTTTTTTGTTTCATTCACTATTTTCTTCTGTAGCCTTAGTACAAGTTTCCTTTACGTTCGGCGCTCTGATTGGTTGGTTCATTCAAGCACCGAACGTGTTCTCGTTTCGATTGCTTTAAACGTAAAGCTAACTCATACTAAGGGTACTGGACTCAATTGCTGTTCTTTGTGTGTAAGTCATCATAGTTATCATGACTGTGGGCTTCCGCTATACACGGTGTAACAAAAAGGGGGTATACATAATTATACATAGCACGGTTTATAGATAGCATTAAAAACGATACGGGAAGGGTTTTTTAAATTCATGTTTTCATGGTACCTAGTTATGAATTTTTCAAATTGCGCCGGCACGCGATTCAAAATTCGGTATACAGGTACTAGGCGATCAGATTGACAGAAGAAATGTTTCGTAATATTAGCGAGTGATCCCTGTAGTGTTGTGACACGTTTGTATGATTTGAAATCAAGAACTATGCGATACCAAGTATTTAGTAAACAAATTTTTTAAAACGTATTTTAAGCTGAAACTTTGTGTAGAGATTCTATTCAACCTGTATTCATCAGGGCTTCTTGATGTATATGGGTATTTTGTTACACGTTGTATAAGAGCTTGTCATAATCTTCACGCTTGGCCACAGTCTAAATGGTTCATCAGAGATTCAGGTTTATCAGAGAGCACTGCATTTCTGCCTAGTGTTTTATTTTTATTTTTTTGAGGTATCAAATTTAATGTATTCTACTCTCTCTACACCGGCTTTAAAATAGATTTACTGTCGTACTCAGAAACATTTCATGATTACTTAAGGGCTGGGTTAAATGTGACTCTGCGTACACGGATAGTAAATAGCAAGGAATCTTAACATCGGGTTTTCCTAGGTCAACTTTTCTTGTACAACTTTTCTATTAACACATGCTCATGTAGGTATACCTATGTATGTCTAGACAAGTTTCTTTTCATTTCATTGGTATGTTTGACCTGTAACCTGGACATACTTGTACATGTACATAGGTATAAGTGTTTTAGAACTTTTATACAAGGAAACTATCAGTTTTTCATCATGAGCAGCGTGCGCAAATGCGGTGACTTCGCGCAGCCTACTGTACCCTTAGTATGAGTTTACGCAAAGTTTACCGAAACCGAAACGAGAGCGGCTCGGATGAACCAACCAATCAGAGCGCCGATCGCGCTCTCCTTAAACATAAAACAAATTCCTACTAAGCCCTCTGATGACATTGGTCATGATGAAGAGTCCCTTTATGACTCGAAACTAGTAGAGCTTTTCTCAATACATTTACATGAGTAAACCGTTATTTTTAGTTAATTTAGTATGTCTCACGATAGTTATTACAAAAAAAAATAGTTCATTAGGTATTTTTTCGCTTATCGGTTAGAATACATCTTTTATCCTACTATATTTTTATTAACAGACAGTCAAACAATTAACATAATCTTTCAATTGTTACAGGATCACTCAAAGCAGCTACTAGAGCACCTGACTGAATCAGAAAAAATATTCCTATTTGGTGCCAACCCTAGCGGTAAGTACGAAATATGATAATTTCCCACAATTAGCACTAACGTAATTAATTTAAAACAAGACTGAATATTAGTCTTATCTATCTAGTGCTTGTTCTAACCTAAATTTTTCAAGATCATGTATTTTTTATAGAATTATTGACCTTCTTATGTGGGGCATGCGTAGTTTTGAATTATTTAGTCTAGGTATTATCACAAGGCTGTATCTTGAACATACTTAGCTACACTAATAAATAAAAATTTTAAATAAAATTTAAATAGCTGCTTTTTACTACATGCAGATGAATATACGTACAATTCATACATAACAATAAAAATAAAAATTTCGTCTGTTTATCTGTCTGGGTGACTGTCTATTTTTCTGACTAATCTCGTAAATGGCTGAACCGATTTTGACAGGGTTTTTATTGGCAGGTAGCTGATGTACTAAGGACTTTGACGACTTACTTTTATTTTAGAAAAATATTTTATTTTAGAAAAAATTCAAACACCCAAAATCTGAAATATTACTCATATAAGTTTCTTTCACACAAAAACATGTTAGGTACTATCATGATGAAACCACCTCTGACTCCTTCCGAGAATCCAACCTTAGTCAGTCATCAATAATTAAAGAAAGAAAGTAATTATGATTCGCATACTAATGTTCAAAGCAAGTTGGTACGTGATACCGCGAAAGCTGGAACTCAAATAAGGCCATTTAAAGGTGTCGACAAGCCGTGAGAGAAACCACTTTTTCAAAAAGCCTTATTTATACCTCGTCGATACTAGATGTTTATTATGCATTCATGTGCACCTCGACGCATTTATGACTTGAGTGAGAAAATACAGCCTAGCCAGCCAGCTTAATGAATTATATATTTTTGAGCGTATGTGTAATTGAACTTCTGATGCTAACGAGTAAAAAAAGTAAAAATAGGCCCATAGCATTTATTCGAATTAAACCATTTATGGTACTTTTGAAACGTTAACAACTAAATAAATAAATAGTCTGTCAGTCTGTCTGTCCAAGCTACGTGCGCGTTCCAAAATGTAGATTCGAATGGAGAAGAACGAGCAAGAAACTCCATTCATTACTTACTCTTTACACGTAGTATACTTAAAACTCTATTCTTTTCTCCTTTTGTTTCAGACAGTGATATTTTTTGCAGTTGTTTTGTTAGTGCCACTCTGTAAGAATATACATATGGCCAATCATAACAACCAAATACAATATAGTCAGAAAATTCAAAACCAAGCCCAATATCGTCATAATATTCTCTAGCTTTAATCACAAAACATTCACACAAAATATTATACTTCTTTCACAGAAGCACAATTCGAAGTAGCACATCTCAAGCAGCCAAAACGTCGTAAACGCTCACTACTATACGACGACCAGGATCTAGTCGGGCTGAAGAAGCACCTGGACATCAAACTAAGTCCCAGGAACAGTTTCCTGGACCCTCAGTTCCTGTTGATGAGAAGGTGGTCCAATAACACTGAGCTTGTGTTGGATCAACATGCTGATGAAGAAGTGGACTCGTGTTATTATAGGGGAGATAATGCAGCGCTGTATGTTTGTGATGATGTGGTGAGTTCTTCTTTATTAACATTTTATGTAAGGTAAGCTTCTTATATTTTAAAGTATTGATAGTAATAAGTAGTCATCCTTGGATCAGCTGGTTATTAGAAGAAATAGCAAATTATATATTTGGCGATTAGAAAATGGAAATCAAAAACACGTGGTCAGTACTTGTGAGTGAGAATGTGTATGACAGAGCAACAAAACGACAATAGGAAAAAAATATAAATTCTTCAGACAATTAGTAGTAAAAGCTTTTATCACTTACATCCGTTGTTAAACGTCATCTCCAGCATCCGAGACATCTAGGCCAAAGAAATTTTAATAGCTGACAATTTATTCTAGGTACAATCATGAGAAATTTTAATTCAACTTTCGTCTAATTATGTATTCTCTTGCAGAGAGGATTAGTCAGATCCAACGACACTTACTACTTTATACACCCACTGCCAGACAGATTTCACGATGATCATGCAAAAGCACATGTCATCGTGAAAAAACAAATGAACGAGAACAAAGATGATGACGACTCATGTATAGAAAGAGACAATATAATCGATGACCCACAACCAGCCAACACATGGAAGAAACATAGAAGAAAACGAGAAGTACCAAGCAATGTAAATAATAATTTAGAAGGCTTCAAAGTTAATTTAGCACATAGGAATAAAACTATCACCGATTTTATACAAAAACTATCGAATGGAGCGCCAAGGCAACGAAGGGCGATACTGCCAGCTGTGTTTGTGGAAACAGCAGTATTTGTAGATAGAGACTTATACAAACATATGACTATAAATTTCCCAAAAGACACAGAAAGGGAATTAGTGAGATTCGTGCTAGCTATGATAAACGCAGTACAATTGATCTACCACGATCCTTCTCTGGGAAGACCAGTGAATTTCATATTGAAAAGACTGGAGATTTTACACGAAGACCCAGCTAATTTGAAAAGACCGCATGATATAGACAGGTTTCTTAGCAACTTTTGCACTTGGCAAAGACTAGAGAATCCGCCTGGTGACAATGATCCGTTACATTGGGATCATGCACTCATACTGACTGGATTAGACCTGTACGTTGTCAACAAGAATGGGAAAGTTAGCAGTCAAGTTGTGGGTAAGTTGATTTCACGCCTTTTATCCCCGAAGGGGTAGACAAAGATGCACATTACAGCACATATTGCCGGTATGCAATGTACTCCCACTTTTCACCATTAATTTGTGTTATTATAAATCCCATGTAATAGTGGGTGAGCCTATTGCCGTATACTGGATACAATTCCAGACGACGTGCTACCTACTGAGATATTTCCACAAAACCGAAAATTGCCCAGCAAATATTTTCCCGACCCGGGAATCGAACCCGAGATCCCTTATCCGGCAGTCGCACTTGCGACCACTCGACTAACGAGGCAGTCTATACGTACAATTTCAGACTCAATGTCATTTAAATAACAATGTATGTGAAAATACTTTATGTTAAGCATCATTAATATGACAATAATTTTCTCTATCAACATTTAACTATGTAAAATTAAAACCATCAACAGCATCTCCTATTATGTGAACAATAATAGCATTATAAGTAGTTTATAACAACTCAATAGTACGCCTATAAGTTTTGCTATTACGATTCGTGAGGCTTTCATCAAGTAACGCTCCACATCAAATTGGTGCGACAACGTAATAGACTGGAGACTGATTATAGTCATTACATGGTTAGTCAGTATTATTACAAGATCTAATGCTTTTGTCACGAAATGCACTGTTATAAATGAATTTCCTTCATAAATAAGTGTTCAAGAACCGTTTTTTAAAGTAATTTGAGTAAAATGGTATGAGATTTAGTTATTATGTTTGCTTTGTGGGTTTGTTGTTTTTTTTCTTATTGTGGTCATTTGGAACGGATTTCCTGTGTTCCAACAACACATCAACCGGGATGATATTATTATATGTTTGATTTAAAATAATATATGTACCAAATCAGAGATACTATAACTTGAGAAACCTTATAATTTTTAGTCCTTTTTTTGAGGGAGGCAGAACATCAACGACTTCTCCTCCCGCCTTATGTGAGGCGAGAGGAGTGGCAGACTCTTACTGACTAAACACCACCCTGTTCCTTCTCTTATTTTGAGCCGGAGCCCCGGTAACCAGTTACGTTGTCCGCAACTCCGGGTTGGGCGTCAGCCCTACTGGGCCCCATCTATGGATATTTTGAGTAATCATTTCAAGACGAATATGGATAATATTTTTGCCAATCATTTTAAGAAGATTGTTCCTAGATAGGTATCTAATATTTTGACCTATATTTGCAGGATTGGCGCCAGTAGCTGGAATGTGCACCGTCACCAGCAGCTGCACCGTCAACGAAGGACGGCACTTTGAAAGCGTCTACGTTGTCGCACATGAAATTGGACACAAGTCAGTATTTGTTCTTCAATTACAGTTTCTGTTTTCAGAACTGCCTTATTTAAATCAAGTCTTCAACATGTGCAGAAAGATCGGTATTTTTAAAGTTAATTTTGCTGCATCTGCATTGATATAGACAGGTGTGCAATCTTTCTTTTAAGTTTGAAAGACAAAAAGTGTACTAGTTTTATTTATCTTTCGTAAGACATAAAAAATAATTATTATGTTATCAGCTTATTTGCGTAACTGTTTGACGAGAAACTCGGCGAGTTTACCAAGCCATGCTAGAGGCTCATATTCATGACGCGGAAGCGACACACGATGCGGCGCTTGTCGCGCTGCTACTCTCGGGTCGAGTTCTTCTTCAAACAATTACGTGAATAAACCGATAAATTAATTTAGTTTTATTCGAATATCATCTATCAAGACATGTATTCCAACCATCTCAATATAACAGAGATAAAACGATATACATACATAGTCTACACAGAAAAAATATTTGGTACAAAATAAAATCTGCCATTGAATAGTCAATGACAAATAGTACACAGAAGTACTTTTGCAGATGTTCTCAAGTAGTTAGAACAGAAGTGTTTGCAATTAGCAAAAGTCGACTGACAGTCTGCTAAAATAATTAGGACAAACAAAGATCTTCTTAATATAACATAATGTAAAATATTTAACACTTAATAGGTATTTTACCCATCCAGCCACAATTTGTCTTAAAATTAGGTGAAAGAAAAGTAAATTTAGAAAATTTTTATTACAGGTAATAATTACTTTGCTTTAAGACAATTCTAGTAACCAAAACATTGGAATTTATTGTTCATAAACCATTTAGTTTCATGAGTTTCTAATATTTCAGTAATCATTGCGGTTTCTAAGATTTTTTAGGCTATTACTGTGCAATAGAATGGCGTTCTCATTACCGTTAGGTTAAAGAAAAAAATATTGTCCAGTTAGAAACTGCGAGCGATCTGTACTGGCTCAATTACCTAACTACAAGGAAAGCATTAGATCTTGATTGTTCTGTTAAAGGCACAATTAATGATGTCGAATTAATTTGGTATCGAAGATAACTTTATACGTCTAATAGTTGTGTTTATTAAATAGAAAAAAAGAGAAATGGAAGAAATATTAAGAAATATTATTACTATCAAAATATTATCCAGTAAGGTAGTGTTGTTTTAAAGATGAAAGATACTCTAGTATTACATTTTGCATTTTTTGGTTGGTTGACCTGATGGTAAGCAATCGCCGCCACCTATAGACACCTGAAACACCAGAAGCGTTACAAGTGCGTTGCCGGTCTTTAAATTATTGCCTGTAAAAAACTAGCAAATAATTTGTATTTCTCCCCGCAGTCTTGGTATGCGCCACGATGGACCTCTGGCAGACAACGGCTGTGATCCGAGCGCGTATATCATGAGCCCGACACTTGGCAGTGGCAAGATTACCTGGTCGCAGTGCAGCAAGAATTATCTACAGAAGTTTCTGGAGTAAGTATAATTATAAGAAAACTAGCTTCTGCCCGCGACTTCGTCCGCGGAAAATTAAAAAATTTAGGGTTGTACTACCCCTAAGGGAGATGAAAAATAAATGTTGGCCGATTATCATATATACCGGATAGGCACAAAAAAAAACATCAAAATCGATCAAGCCGTTTCGGAGGAGTATGGCAACGAAAACTGTGACACGAGAATTTTATATATTGGAAATCCACTAGTTTAAGGATAAGGACAAATACTCGTTTTAAAAATCGAAAGGCCGTAAAATGAGTATTGCTTTATTTATTTAATAAAAATCTTGTTCTTACAGCACAGTACAATCGCGATGTCTACTAGACCACGGAAACTCAGCCGGGCAGTTGGATCACAGTGCTGAAGGCATTCTACCCGGGGAACGATTTGATGCTGACCAACAATGTAAGTATAATGTATTGTGTCAGAAAAGACTACATCAGACCAGAAGACCACTTATAATAAAATTCTTAAAAACTATCTACATATCGTGGTTTGAATTGCCAAACAAAGTTATTTATGAACTTATACTTAGAATATAGACTAGCGTAGCGATGGAAAACTCATGTAGAGAATTTACAATTCCAGGTATGCTAAAATATGGACGAGGCAGTAGACATTCGGGAGCTCAGAGCCTGGAAGACATTTGCAGGGACCTTCACTGTCAACGTGAGAGGTACACCTGGACCTCTCATCCAGCTTTAGAAGGAACACGTTGTGGCGAGGACATGGTAAGTAACAAAATGTATAAAACATCGATGAGGACCAGTCTGATCTCGAAGAATACTGCCAAATCTCGGCGATCTTTTGACATCTGGTCCGAATAATGCCAAATCTCGGCAAAAATTATTTATTCAGAGACCTATTTAGGAAGACTGAATTAAACATACATAATAATATCATCCAGATTTCCAAGACAAAAAGTATAGCTGATATCATAGGCACATGGTTACCAATACTACGTAACGTAACGTCACGCTTTTTATCGCCAAAAGGGTAGGCAGAGGTGCACATTACGGCAAGTAATGCCGCTATACAATATGGTTCGGTTTCGGTTCTTTTCGAAAAGAGCTTGGTTCCTTCTAACCACCATCTCCAACAGTACTGCAGAGGCGGTGAATGCGTGGAACGCGAAGGGTCTACAGTAGTGAGAGGGGCGTGGGGTCGCTGGTCGGGCTGGTCGGAGTGTGCGTCGGCCTGTCTTGTGGACGACACGCACGCGCCCGCCGCTGCAGGCGTCGCTGTCGCCACTAGACGGTGCAATAGAGCGAGGTATGGGACGGAAGAATCACACGTCATATTTTTAAGATCTTTTACCTTTAATATAAAAATAAGTCCGGTTTTCCTTTTTGACGCTATAACTCCAGAATGCACGAACCGATTTCCACGGTTTTGCATTCGTTGGAAAGTTCTCGGGCTCCATGAGGTTTATAGCAAAGAATATTCAGGAAAAATTCAAGAGAAAAGCAGGAAAACAGGGAACATCATTGGTGGCGAAACGGAATTCGCCAGGTTTGCTAGTTAAGACAATATTTGTTGTTCTATAGTTGCTGTAACTGGTTGTTCAGATCATTTGCTGGTTGTGAAACGTTGAGACAAGTTGTATTGCATTAAAGACTGGTCGAAGATGCATTAAAAACACAACTATACCTAGCAGCATTCTTATAAAAGTAATATATTTAAGCTATCCAATCCATCTAATAACCAAATCAATCAATTCCCGTTACAGACATGAAAAGAACCACTGCGTAGGACACGACAAGAAGTACCAATCCTGTCATGCTCAGCAGGTAAATGTCATTCTCATAACTATCCTTAAAACAAGAGAAGAAAAGAGAAGATACTAAATAGATGTTTCTCGTTTACAGTGCAGTAATGTTCCGAGAATGACGGTGCGAGAATTTGCGGATCAGATCTGTTTGAGGGCACGTGATGTGGATCCTGATCTTATAGGAACTGGATTGCAGAGGATCGATTCTGATGGCAAGTTGATAATACCCATTAGAAGATTTGATTTTTACCAGGATTCGCTAAGATTAAAGTCAAAATCTTCCTTGTTAAGATAATATTAAAAGCAAGCCATCTAGCAAAATTTTAAGTAGGTAATGTCCAGCAGTGGACGAGAACATGCTGATGAGGATGATGATGATGATTATGATGAAGTAGATATAATTAAAAAAGTGTAACTGTTTCGCCCCAGACGTGAGCAGTGCGTGCGCGGTGTGGTGCGACACGCGCGGCGGCGGGTACAAGTCGCGCGGCTGGGCGCTGCCCGACGGCACCGCCTGCTCCACCGCCGCGCCCATGTTCTGCATCAGCGGCGTCTGCCAGGTAACATCGGACTGTTTCTTATTAAACGTGGTACAAGTCGCGCGGCTGGGCGCTGCCCGACGGCACCGCCTGCTCCACCGCCGCGCCCATGTTCTGCATCAGCGGGGTCTGCCAGGTAACATCGGACTGTTTCTTATTAAACGTGGTACAAGTCGCGCGGCTGGGCGCTGCCCGACGGCACCGCCTGCTCCACCGCCGCGCCCATGTTCTGCATCAGCGGCGTCTGCCAGGTAACATCGGACTGTTTCTTATTAAACGTGGTACAAGTCGCGCGGCTGGGCGCTGCCCGACGGCACCGCCTGCTCCACCGCCGCGCCCATGTTCTGCATCAGCGGCGTCTGCCAGGTAACATCGGACTGTTTCTTATTAAACGTGGTACAAGTCGCGCGGCTGGGCGCTGCCCGACGGCACCGCCTGCTCCACCGCCGCGCCCATGTTCTGCATCAGCGGCGTCTGCCAGGTAACATCGGACTGTTTCTTTTTAAACGTGGTACAAGTCGCGCGGCTGGGCGCTGCCCGACGGCACCGCCTGCTCCACCGCCGCGCCCATGTTCTGCATCAGCGGCGTCTGCCAGGTAACTGCAGACTGTTTCTTTTTAAACGTGGTACAAGTCGCGCGGCTGGGCGCTGCCCGACGGCACCGCCTGCTCCACCGCCGCGCCCATGTTCTGCATCAGCGGCGTCTGCCAGGTAACATCGGACTGTTTCTTATTAAACGTGGTACAAGTCGCGCGGCTGGGCGCTGCCCGACGGCACCGCCTGCTCCACCGCCGCGCCCATGTTCTGCATCAGCGGCGTCTGCCAGGTAACATCAGACTGTTTCTTATTAAACGTGGTACAAGTCGCGCGGCTGGGCGCTGCCCGACGGCACCGCCTGCTCCACCGCCGCGCCCATGTTCTGCATCAGCGGCGTCTGCCAGGTAACATCGGACTGTTTCTTATTAAACGTGGTACAAGTCGCGCGGCTGGGCGCTGCCCGACGGCACCGCCTGCTCCACCGCCGCGCCCATGTTCTGCATCAGCGGCGTCTGCCAGGTAACATCGGACTGTTTCTTATTAAACGTGGTACAAGTCGCGCGGCTGGGCGCTGCCCGACGGCACCGCCTGCTCCACCGCCGCGCCCATGTTCTGCATCAGCGGCGTCTGCCAGGTAACATCGGACTGTTTCTTATTAAACGTGGTACAAGTCGCGCGGCTGGGCGCTGCCCGACGGCACCGCCTGCTCCACCGCCGCGCCCATGTTCTGCATCAGCGGCGTCTGCCAGGTAACATCGGACTGTTTCTTATTAAACGTGGTACAAGTCGCGCGGCTGGGCGCTGCCCGACGGCACCGCCTGCTCCACCGCCGCGCCCATGTTCTGCATCAGCGGCGTCTGCCAGGTAACATCGGACTGTTTCTTATTAAACGTGGTACAAGTCGCGCGGCTGGGCGCTGCCCGACGGCACCGCCTGCTCCACCGCCGCGCCCATGTTCTGCATCAGCGGCGTCTGCCAGGTAACATCGGACTGTTTCTTATTAAACGTGGTACAAGTCGCGCGGCTGGGCGCTGCCCGACGGCACCGCCTGCTCCACCGCCGCGCCCATGTTCTGCATCAGCGGCGTCTGCCAGGTAACATCGGACTGTTTCTTATTAAACGTGGTACAAGTCGCGCGGCTGGGCGCTGCCCGACGGCACCGCCTGCTCCACCGCCGCGCCCATGTTCTGCATCAGCGGCGTCTGCCAGGTAACATCGGACTGTTTCTTATTAAACGTGGTACAAGTCGCGCGGCTGGGCGCTGCCCGACGGCACCGCCTGCTCCACCGCCGCGCCCATGTTCTGCATCAGCGGCGTCTGCCAGGTAACATCGGACTGTTTCTTATTAAACGTGGTACAAGTCGCGCGGCTGGGCGCTGCCCGACGGCACCGCCTGCTCCACCGCCGCGCCCATGTTCTGCATCAGCGGCGTCTGCCAGGTAACATCGGACTGTTTCTTATTAAACGTGGTACAAGTCGCGCGGCTGGGCGCTGCCCGACGGCACCGCCTGCTCCACCGCCGCGCCCATGTTCTGCATCAGCGGCGTCTGCCAGGTAACATCGGACTGTTTCTTATTAAACGTGGTACAAGTCGCGCGGCTGGGCGCTGCCCGACGGCACCGCCTGCTCCACCGCCGCGCCCATGTTCTGCATCAGCGGCGTCTGCCAGGTAACATCGGACTGTTTCTTATTAAACGTGGTACAAGTCGCGCGGCTGGGCGCTGCCCGACGGCACCGCCTGCTCCACCGCCGCGCCCATGTTCTGCATCAGCGGCGTCTGCCAGGTAACATCGGACTGTTTCTTTTTAAACGTGGTACAAGTCGCGCGGCTGGGCGCTGCCCGACGGCACCGCCTGCTCCACCGCCGCGCCCATGTTCTGCATCAGCGGGGTCTGCCAGGTAACATCGGACTGTTTCTTATTAAACGTGGTACAAGTCGCGCGGCTGGGCGCTGCCCGACGGCACCGCCTGCTCCACCGCCGCGCCCATGTTCTGCATCAGCGGCGTCTGCCAGGTAACATCGGACTGTTTCTTATTAAACGTGGTACAAGTCGCGCGGCTGGGCGCTGCCCGACGGCACCGCCTGCTCCACCGCCGCGCCCATGTTCTGCATCAGCGGCGTCTGCCAGGTAACATCGGACTGTTTCTTATTAAACGTGGTACAAGTCGCGCGGCTGGGCGCTGCCCGACGGCACCGCCTGCTCCACCGCCGCGCCCATGTTCTGCATCAGCGGCGTCTGCCAGGTAACATCGGACTGTTTCTTATTAAACGTGGTACAAGTCGCGCGGCTGGGCGCTGCCCGACGGCACCGCCTGCTCCACCGCCGCGCCCATGTTCTGCATCAGCGGCGTCTGCCAGGTAACATCGGACTGTTTCTTATTAAACGTGGTACAAGTCGCGCGGCTGGGCGCTGCCCGACGGCACCGCCTGCTCCACCGCCGCGCCCATGTTCTGCATCAGCGGCGTCTGCCAGGTAACATCGGACTGTTTCTTATTAAACGTGGTACAAGTCGCGCGGCTGGGCGCTGCCCGACGGCACCGCCTGCTCCACCGCCGCGCCCATGTTCTGCATCAGCGGCGTCTGCCAGGTAACATCGGACTGTTTCTTATTAAACGTGGTACAAGTCGCGCGGCTGGGCGCTGCCCGACGGCACCGCCTGCTCCACCGCCGCGCCCATGTTCTGCATCAGCGGCGTCTGCCAGGTAACATCGGACTGTTTCTTATTAAACGTGGTACAAGTCGCGCGGCTGGGCGCTGCCCGACGGCACCGCCTGCTCCACCGCCGCGCCCATGTTCTGCATCAGCGGCGTCTGCCAGGTAACATCGGACTGTTTCTTATTAAACGTGGTACAAGTCGCGCGGCTGGGCGCTGCCCGACGGCACCGCCTGCTCCACCGCCGCGCCCATGTTCTGCATCAGCGGCGTCTGCCAGGTAACATCGGACTGTTTCTTATTAAACGTGGTACAAGTCGCGCGGCTGGGCGCTGCCCGACGGCACCGCCTGCTCCACCGCCGCGCCCATGTTCTGCATCAGCGGCGTCTGCCAGGTAACATCGGACTGTTTCTTATTAAACGTGGTACAAGTCGCGCGGCTGGGCGCTGCCCGACGGCACCGCCTGCTCCACCGCCGCGCCCATGTTCTGCATCAGCGGCGTCTGCCAGGTAACATCGGACTGTTTCTTATTAAACGTGGTACAAGTCGCGCGGCTGGGCGCTGCCCGACGGCACCGCCTGCTCCACCGCCGCGCCCATGTTCTGCATCAGCGGCGTCTGCCAGGTAACATCGGACTGTTTCTTATTAAACGTGGTACAAGTCGCGCGGCTGGGCGCTGCCCGACGGCACCGCCTGCTCCACCGCCGCGCCCATGTTCTGCATCAGCGGCGTCTGCCAGGTAACATCGGACTGTTTCTTATTAAACGTGGTACAAGTCGCGCGGCTGGGCGCTGCCCGACGGCACCGCCTGCTCCACCGCCGCGCCCATGTTCTGCATCAGCGGCGTCTGCCAGGTAACATCGGACTGTTTCTTATTAAACGTGGTACAAGTCGCGCGGCTGGGCGCTGCCCGACGGCACCGCCTGCTCCACCGCCGCGCCCATGTTCTGCATCAGCGGCGTCTGCCAGGTAACATCGGACTGTTTCTTATTAAACGTGGTACAAGTCGCGCGGCTGGGCGCTGCCCGACGGCACCGCCTGCTCCACCGCCGCGCCCATGTTCTGCATCAGCGGCGTCTGCCAGGTAACATCGGACTGTTTCTTATTAAACGTGGTACAAGTCGCGCGGCTGGGCGCTGCCCGACGGCACCGCCTGCTCCACCGCCGCGCCCATGTTCTGCATCAGCGGCGTCTGCCAGGTAACATCGGACTGTTTCTTATTAAACGTGGTACAAGTCGCGCGGCTGGGCGCTGCCCGACGGCACCGCCTGCTCCACCGCCGCGCCCATGTTCTGCATCAGCGGCGTCTGCCAGGTAACATCGGACTGTTTCTTATTAAACGTGGTACAAGTCGCGCGGCTGGGCGCTGCCCGACGGCACCGCCTGCTCCACCGCCGCGCCCATGTTCTGCATCAGCGGCGTCTGCCAGGTAACATCGGACTGTTTCTTATTAAACGTGGTACAAGTCGCGCGGCTGGGCGCTGCCCGACGGCACCGCCTGCTCCACCGCCGCGCCCATGTTCTGCATCAGCGGCGTCTGCCAGGTAACATCGGACTGTTTCTTATTAAACGTGGTACAAGTCGCGCGGCTGGGCGCTGCCCGACGGCACCGCCTGCTCCACCGCCGCGCCCATGTTCTGCATCAGCGGCGTCTGCCAGGTAACATCGGACTGTTTCTTATTAAACGTGGTACAAGTCGCGCGGCTGGGCGCTGCCCGACGGCACCGCCTGCTCCACCGCCGCGCCCATGTTCTGCATCAGCGGCGTCTGCCAGGTAACATCGGACTGTTTCTTATTAAGTGTGGGAGAGCCATGCTTCGGCACGAATGGGCCGGCTCGACCGGAGTGATACCACAGTCTCACCGAAAACCGACGTGAAACAACGCTTGCGTTGTGTGAGTGAGGTTACCGTAGACCCAATCTCTCCCATTCCTCTTCCCAATCCCCGAATTTCCAACAACCCTTAAATTCCTAACCCCCAAAAGGTCGGCAACGCACTTGTAACGCCTCTGGAGTTTCAAGTGTCCATGGGCGGCGGCGATTGCTTACCATCAGGCAATATCTCTGCTCGTTTACCATAAAAATATTGGGTAAAATTGTTTTCTTCTTCATTGAGGTCTATTCCGATGTGCGTTATGTCAATCATAAAACGCTCAATATATTCCCTTTACGTATTGGTAAAGATCACCCTTGATCTCCTCATCACTAACAACGTATACTAAATCATTATATTTTCCTTCCAGAAATTCACATGCTCATCGAACCCTGACACAGAATTTTCGTTAAAACCAAGTGACTGTGAATGGGAGGCCTTGAGGACTGCCACACCACCAACGACATCGTAAGTTCTACGTTTCTTCTAACCAATATCTAATTCTTTCTCTTTTCTTCTTTTAAAATTGTTGCCCTAGGATTTACTCCTGTGTCGTGGGTGCGTTTATAAACACACAAGTTCACATAAACATGACACAAAGACCCGAAACAACAATTTGTGGATCACACAGAGTTACTCCGTGCGGGAATCGAAACCTCGTCACGTTGCGCAGCAGCCAGTTGCACAGCCACCATCTTTGAATACTTAGTGACAATGATATCAATTTTTCTATAGCAAAAAAAATAAATCATAAACATAATCATTTAACAAACCATTTACATTTTCCAGGACCAAGACATCAGGCACATGGCGTCGCGCAGTGGGCGGGCAGTGGCGGCCCGCGTCAGGCTGCCACTACCACTGCATCTCCCCAGGAGCTGGAGTCAGGCTCGTCACCGCCACCTCCAGGGACCGACCTCTGACCAGCATACAGCTGTGCTCGCCTGATAGTAGACCTGAGTCTGTGAGTATTTTGTAAACTGACTGACTGACTAAGTCATGTTCGTAGAATATTCTAAACGACTAGATGAATTAATTAAAATTTACGGTTTGCCCACGTAAATGTAAGAGAAAAGCTCTACTAGTTTCAAGACACAATGGGACACTTCATCATGAGACGTCACACAGCCTACTGAACGTCGCCAGCACGTCACCGCGTCTGCGCATTTACTCTCTTACGTGATTTTTAGTTGATTTAGTATGTCTCACGATAGTTATTATAAAAAGATTAGGCGAATGGTATCTTTGTAAAAGTTAAAAAGATGAATGAAGATGATTATCACCATCTTTACTATAATACCTAAGTATACTTAATGAAATAAGTTTTGTCTCGATAAACTTATAGCACCATATTTATTAACAAGGATTTAATTTTTGCAGGGTTGCACCCAAAGAAAGTCACCATACCAATACGCCACAATGGTGTGTACCAAGTACAAGGATAGAGTGAGAAGACTGTCTGGATTGGGCATGCAGATATCACCAGCTTTGGGTAAGGAAATCAAATAAATTAAACTTTTTTTTTCATAAACGTTGCCCCATTCTAGGATTTTCTCCTGTGTCGTGGGTGCGTTTACAAACATACAAATTCACATACATATGACACCCAGATCCAAAGCAACAATTTTGGGATCATACAAAGAATTGCTCCGTGCGCGAATCGAACCCGATACACGCTACGGAGCAGCTACGGTTGCCCAACCATAGGAGAGTGCCAACCGAGAAGTCATTGGCCAAAACCGGAGGTAAAAAAATTGCTGATCTCAGCAGTGGATGACACATGGGCTGAACGAATGATGCTTATGAAAACATCATGAAACACGCGGACATTCATCTACTATAAGTAAACCTACGATTTGAAACGCAAAATTTTGATGACTTACCTAACCACTTCTGTTCTAGTCTAGGCGAAAAACAAAATAACAAAATTGACACAAAAGACTTATTAATCCATCTCTTACTTGATCTCATGCTGCAGAGGATCCGGACCGTCCGTGTCGCATAGCGTGCCAGGACGAGCGAGTCTCCCATCGGTTCTACCTAGTCAACGGACACGAGGGCTGGTTCCCGCTGGGAACGTCGTGTGGGAAGAGAAACGCTTCCTACTGCGTTAGCGGAAAGTGTTTGGTAAGTAATATCAAAATACACTTCTTAATACTTACCTAATTTGCTTAAACATAAATCAATTAGAACAAATCAGTTTATCTATTAATTAAGTCACATTGTAACAGGGATGAGCAATTTTATTAATCACTAGCTTTTGCCCGCGACTTCGTTCGCGTGGAATAGTGACTTCCGGCAAATTTTTGGTTTTAACCACATAGTTCCCGATCTCGCGGGATCTCTTCAAAAATGAGATGTGGAAGATATTCCAGGGAACTAAAATCAACATAAAGCTCTGCGTTTGAATTTAATAGATTTACTCACTTATTGCAAAAATAGTTTAAAAACGGATAAACTAAAGAAATATTATAATCTCATTGCAACTGGGGATGAGCGATTCATCATACAATCTCCATAGTTCCCTTTGCATTGTCCAAAGAAGTCACCAAAGGTGCAAGTATTTAAATGCAACCTCCTCATGATGTACTAAACTGCTGTCCTTTTCGACACAAACTTGTTAATTAAATACTTCCTTAATCTTGGATGCCCTTTTTCCATTCTTTCTTTAACACGTTAACTGCCACGTAGGTCACCGGTGACCTATGGCAGTGGAGGTTAATTACATTTTTGGGTTCGACATCGACATAACAATAACCCCGGCTAGTTTTTTTATTTTTATTTTCAATGTACAGACAGCACTTTTCTACGATTTTATTAAATGTAATATAGATTTTGTCCTTTTCGACGCAAACTTATGTTAATTAAATACTTTCTTAATCTTGGATGCTCTTTTCCCGTTCTTTTTTTAACGCCTAATTACGCAAAAGTCCACTACCATGCTAATACAAGCCTTTCCCCAGGAATTCGGTCCGGACAACACGCCAGTGTCGGAGATGGTGTTCACGCTGCCGCTGCTGAGCCGCGGCGGCAACGCCAGCGTGTCGTGGCGCACGTCCCGCTCCGTGTCCTCGCGACACCGGCGGCGACGGAGTCTCGGCGCGCAGCGGATCACTGTCAAGGCCACGCTCGACCAAACACACCTCGATGATATTATTGCTAGGCTTAATTTGACACGTAAGTATGTTATAATGAAGTCTTTAATGAAAGAGGAGAAAAACTGAGCTGACAAACTCTTGATAGTAAACTAACAGCGCTTTCCATGGACACGACCACCGCTAAAGGAGTTACAAGTACATAGTTGCCCTTTTGTGATTGAGGATGGAGGAAAGGGATTTCTTGAAAGTGGGTGGACTTGGGACTCTAGTAACCTCACTTATGCGGCGAAATACAATGCCATCGTTTATTTACGTTGGTTTTTCTACAAGGCCGTAGTATCACTCCAGTCGAATCCCCTTTATCGTAGATAGATCAACAATTAAACATACTAATATCACATTTTAATCCATTATCATTCTTTGCAGACAATCTGAACGACCACATAACCTACTTCGACACGATACCGGAGCACATCGAGCTGGACTTCAGCAACCCGATACACATCGCGCCTGAAGACACACTGCTTCGGAAGAAACCTAGGCCAACGTGGGACTGAACTTTAAATGACTAATTATAAGGTCCATTTTACAACCTTAACGTAACCGACATCGCACCTTATAGGGTAATTGCGAAACGAAACTTGAAGCTATTGCAAATGTCTCGCGGGATTGCCCACACGACAAAGAAATTATAATCAACAAACGATAGCGCCTTTAAAACTACAGTGGCGCCATTGTTCAGAAATGGAAATGCAATAAGACTATAAACTAGCCTTTAATAGATATTTTGTTATATATTATTTATGATTTTGGGTACATTTTGTCTGTTGTATAGACTATTGTCTTTCGAAAAAATGGGTACGTTCTAATGAGACCTTTTTTTTGTATCGCGATGGAAATCTTCGTGGACTTCCCACGTCTTGGCTAAAACCATTGCAGTGTTGCTCCACTGCCTGTGACCGTGACCGCTTCGAGCTATCGCTAGCTGCAGGTCCGGCCACGATAGCTCTGGGAGGCTGCTTCCCTTCCTGGAGTGGTGTGCGTGGAACACTACGCTAGCGCCTACTCCCGCCTGTACAGCGGACGTGTGACTAACCGCAGTCAGTCGCCCGCAGTCTCCTACGAAGGTCGTACATCGGCTGCCACCTCACGGCGGTGACGACTGGCGGGTCTGCGGCGGGAAGTGAGAGAACTTGACTCTCTCTTCCTTTTGGCTGAAAGGCTTCCTTTGCCAAAATAACTTGTTCACAGAAGGTCTTTCTAATGAGACCTAAATGAAGCCAAATAAAACCTAGAAACTTCTCTGGAGTAAAGAAAGTTTTCTTATCCAAGGCATTATTTTATATTCCAGTACTATGAAAGAACAAAATTTGTACAAATATACCTCTCTATGAATTTTGTTCCTATGGTGCAATTTTAGGACGTAGATTATAATAGCGGCGGGAAGAGCAAACAAAAATACACCTTAACCACATTAGTGTTAAGTTGAAATTCCAACGCACAATACTGGAGTTACTTTAGGAGATAAGCATGTGATGGAATTTGAACATTAACACAATAACTTAAGGTACATTTTTATTTGTATCTAGCCGTCGTTGAGTTGTTAAAACAAATTATAGTTTTAGAGTAAATTTTGTAAATACTTTTACTACAATTAATTATTGTGATGAAATTTTAGTAATTTATTTATACATTATAGACTTTTATACCATTGTTATTAGGTAGGTTTTTAAGTGAATAAAAAGATATTTTATACCATTTTGTACAAGTTTTATTTTAAAGGCACTCATCATTTGTAACTGGGTTATAATTGTATTTAAACATACATAAACACTTACATACAAGATTTCATATCAATATCATAATAGGTATGTTTAATATATCATAGTCATGTAATATGTAGTTAAAAGTACAAGAATATTTATACCCTATGCGCCGTAACAAGGTGCGGCTGACAGATTCAGTAACGTTTCGTATCACTCTTGAAAGTTGCTGCGATTTAAAAATTATGCCTTAGTATTTTAACTGTATCACATTCGTATTATGTTAAATCATTCGGAAGTTTAGTTAATTAAATTAAAACCAACCGGAATGTTCTAGTCTTTAATTAAAATCTAATGAAATGAAAAATAAAGTAAAGTGTTATGCGTATAACGTAAAGCCATAGTCGTGTTTAGTGATGGGATATACTGCAACGATGGATAGGCAGTCGATGTTTTTTTTGAATAAAAAACAAAATCGTGCGTCGTTCATTTATCACTTAATAATACACCTTTCATTGCTTTGACGCGGCTCTCTCTGCGAAAAATGTAACAAATATGTATAGACAATTCCGGCGCCTTTGATAATATTACGAAGTAGAATAAGTTATAAACATTTCCTTAGATATTCTCATCCATTAGTAAATCTTTGTGTTGGCGTTCTTCAAGGCGTGCAGCAGTCTAGCCGGGTCCGTCAGGAACCACTGCCATAGTTTCCGAAGATTCTGCTTGTCGCCATTCTGGAAATACAATAGGAATTTACTTATTAGAACGCAATCATCACATAGCTATGGATTTTTCGCTTGATTCTCCGGAAAAAATTTGTATAATGCTCATATTGACCAACCTTTTGGTATATTTCAAATATTTCATTGCCTATCATTCACCACTTAGAACTACTGGTCAAAATATTAATATTAGTAACTTATGACTATCCAATATCCATGCAATTGATTGATGAACGGAACAAACTAGCGAAACATGACAAGTGACAGATGATGAACGAGACACGATCACATCGCTGTTATAAGGATTCTCCTTTTTCTATAGAACTTTAGGTAACTTTAGTCTATTTCCTAAAAAACTTTATATACTATAATGATGGTGATAACGAAATCCAAAATAAATAACAGTAATACCTTAACACTAGTAAACATGTTACTAGCATCGAGCACCCTGCTATCGACCAGTTCCATGTGTTGTCGCAGTGTATGTGCCAGTGTACCGACGCCGCGGTCCCCGCGCCCCGGCTGCCGGGCGCTGCCCGACCATACCGCGCTACGGAGCGATGCTGTTGACTCGTTGCTGAAATTAATATCAATATAACATTATGATTTTTGTGTGAGATAGGCCGCAAATTAGCTGATAGATCAGCTGGTTCCAAAAAGTATAACTCAGTGGTCTTTCTCATAGGTAGGTGTCCAACATAATCGCTTATCGCGTTCTCGTTTCGAGGGAGGGCAAACGTTGTACTAGGGGTACTGCTGTTTCCAAAAAGGTATAACTCGGTGGTCTTTCGTCTTAAGTGAATAGGCGTCTAACATCATCGCTTAACATTTGGAGAGGGGTAAAACGTTGATCTATCAAGTATAAAAAATAACTTCTATAAGCAATCACCGTCTATGGAAACCTGAACAAAACCAGAAAAGTTAGAAGTATGTTGTCTTAGAGAGAAGTAATTTGAGCCACCGGTAAGTTCACTCACACGGTGAAATACAACGCAAGCGTATTCTCTCCAGCCGAATCATGAAAACTTATCACCAGTACGCTTAGTACGACTTTGTTTTACATTTAAAGTAAGCGAAACGAGAGTTCGTTCGGCGCTCTGACTGGTTGGCTTATTCGAGCCGGCCAACCAGAGCGCATACAGATCATGTGTCATTGAAATACTATCCAAATTACACAACTTCCAAAAAATATATAGGTAATTATACTTACACAGCCACCGCAGCATTTTCTTTCTTCCTATACCCATCTTCAACATTATCCTTCAGCTCTTTGACTTGCTGTAACACCTCATTGTACACCTTGACCAGTACTCCGGCGTCACCCGACTGTGCACCAAGAATGTGCAGTAGTGCTTGCACCAACATATCTGAGGACTGAAGCTTCAGCTCGCAGGACTCTTGTTCTGAACATATCTCGTTCATTGAATCCTGAAAGAAGAGGTAATCGGTTTTGAGTTTTATGTCAATGTAGTCAATGACTGCCTCGTTGGCCGTGTGGTCGCAAGTGCGACTGCCAGGCAAAGGGTCTTAGATTCCCGGGTCGGTCAAAGTATTACCTAGCTTTTTTCGGTTTTTCGAAAATTTCTCAAGTAGCACGGAATCAGAAATTGTGCCCAGTATATGGCAATAGGCTCACCCCCTATTACATAGGATTCATAACACAAATGGTGAAAAGTGGGTGTACATTGATGTACGGCATTACGTGCCCTAATGTGCGGCTCTGCCTACCACTTCGGGAATAAAAGGCGTGACGTTGCAGCAGTTTACCACAGTAAATTACTGTTATCACTAACAAAGTAATAAAACGAGCAAATAGCTTCACTAGAGGACTGACCAACAGACAGACGTTATTAATATTATTATATTTGCTTTGACGTTCAAAAGTGCCTTCCTGGTCTATTTGAAATAAATGATTTTGACTTTTGAAACTGAATATACTCACAATGCGACTACCAACAGCACTGGTCTCGGCGACGACATACTGCCTGAGCTGCGAGGCGAGCTGCAACAGGTCCTCGACAGCGCGCAGCTCGTGCCGCAGCGCGCCGTACACCACGCGGTCCAGGGATACAGCGCGGTGGGTCGTTTCCAGGAGGTGGGTTAGGTCGGCGTGGATTTGTCTGGGGAGAAAGGCGTCATTTAATGCATACGTTACTCCTGGGAGAAACTCCATCATCAGCCTATAAGTGTGTCATTGCTGGACAGACGTCTATTCTTACAAGAAGAAGGAATGGACATTAAATACAATGCTTATTGAATTTATTTCATGGAATATAAAAAAAAAGACAGATAAGGAATAGATACTTGCTAAAAGTGGCTTGATCATTCGAATGTTTAGTGTTACGCCAGTGATGTTTAAATAAACCTAGAAACATGGAAGTACCTAAAAAAAATCGGTGTGTGAGTGTGGTTACCCTCCCCAATGTTCCCAATCCTCGATTCCGCAACAACCCTTAATTTCCTAACCCCCAAAAGGCCAGCAACGCCCTTGGCCTCTGGTGTTTCGGGTGGCCTTAGGATGAGCACGGAGAGACGAGACGGATCACCGTCTGCTCGTTTACCGGTCTATATCATAAAAAAGTCACACATAGACTTACTGTCTCACAGCTAAAGCGCAGCATGCCGTAGTTTCAACTGCGAGTGTGGTTCGCGAGTCCACCAACTGTTTGACTGCATTGTGCAACTGTTGGTAAAGGATGGACTCCTCCTGTTCTAGCAACTCCACTGCGCTCTGAGCTTCCATTAGACAGGACCTGGGGGAAATCAGATGAGATATGTCAAAATTATCAGGATAATAAAGATTTTAATGATAAAAGAATACTTAACAAGACTCGGTCGGACGAGGTCGCCCTCGTTGGTCTAGTGGTCGCAAGTGCGACTCCCGGGCAAGTGGTCTAGGATTCGATTCGGTCAAAGTTTTTTAAAATTTAATTTTCGAAAATTTCTCAATAGTAGCAGTTCTCGGTATATGGCAACAGGCTCACCCTGTATTACATGGGACTTATAAAACAATTGATGAAAAATGGGTTAACGTCACGTCTTTTAGCCTCGATAATTAAACATTAGATTAAGACTCTTATTCATTACACAATAAGAGTTAAAATAAAATACATAATACTTACATTATCTGGCTAGGGTGTACGTCTTTATAGTTGGCCACTAGCGCGACTTTGGCTTGCTCTCCAGATAATTCAGCTTTGGATTCAATGTACGAGCACATTGCGTCGGTCAACCTAGAACACAAAAATGTTTAGTGGAATATGAATCTTAAGACTTAAATTACAATAGGACCTATTTACATTGATCTATCTCAGTTACAAGATGTGATATAAGTTAAATTTATTATTATTATCACCATTCTCTTTTGTGATATTATAGTGTGGAACAGAAGAGTACACACTCTACAATTATTGTCACAAATATCTAGAATTAAATTATGATTACATATATATTTTTTAAAAGAGTAACAAATGGAGTTACTTTCTCATTCTTTTCCATTCGAAGCTACACTAGGGAACAAGCATCTAGCTTTACTTAAAGACAGACTCACAGACTATTGTTTATTTCTTTATTTGTTGTTGTTTCAAAAGTAAATAATTTTTTCATTGGAATAAATTATATTTTGGCTTTGACTTTGACTTTGATAAAATATAAAGAACTTCCTCACCTATCCTCCATGCTCTTAGCTTCAGCCAAAGCAGACCTCAGTTCCTCGTCAGAAGAGGTCTCGTTTGCTTTCTTAACAAACTTCTTACTGGTGTACAGGTCAAAGTGAGATCGGAATAGCGCCTGAGATTGTCTGTAAGTCTCAAACGGGCCAAATGTGAAGAATTTTCTTGCATTTTCCTGTAAAGAATGTTGTTATTTAATGCTATATTGAAATTAAAAAAAAAAAACATTGCCCCACACTATGAATTTATCTTGTGTCGTGGTATTGTGGGTGCCTTTACAAACATACAATTTCACATGCATATGACGACCAGACTCAAAATAACAATTTGTGGATCACATAAAGAGAGAGACAATCGAACATGCTACATGTTGCATGGCAGCAAGTTGGCTTATATGTGACTTATAATAAGATAAGTAGCTAAATCTTTAGGATTTTTTTGCTTAACTGATCAGTACTATCACAGTCTTTGAAAACAATACCTTATCACAATGACAACTGCTATACACATCCAGGGTATCAGCTATCACATCTATCACACCACTTGTGATAGACTCCACCTCCTGTGCGAGGGACAGGCACTCCTCGGCTGCGGCACTCTCATCATCCTTCCATTGGTGGTATGAGGAGTTCAGCTTTGATATTTCTAGTGTCAGTTCTTCTTTTGTTTGCCTGTAAATGGAATTGAGGTTGGTGTTTGATTATACAGTTACAATACAAGTTCCATATTGTACAATACAATGTTTTGCTAAGCAAAAAATTCAGAATTGCTTTTGTATTTTAATGAATAATATTTAATGAAACCTGACCAGGCAAAAACCATAGCACCTCAATAATTTTTTTCTCATCTTTTACATCCCCCTGGACTTCCACAAATAATACAAGCCTAAAATTTGGTAAACCGGTCCAGCCGTTTTTGAGTTATAGCGAGACTAACAACAGAAATTCATTTTTTTAAGACTAATCACCTGAGAAATTTAAAATAACACCTATTTAAAGCTGGGATGGGCAACCACCTTACGATAAATATGTGACTTTGCCATCAAATCATATAATAGTAGATATGAATATTAGATTTTGAAGTCATTAGTTTAGTTTATTTACATTTTCTATCACTCATTCCTATGCATAACAAAACATGTTATTTTCTACCAACACTAGCAGCTACTATAAAAATAAGTTTAAATTAATCATAGAATCTTACCCATTCCGTCTTTTCAAGTCACTAAGGATAGTTTCCTGCTTCTGCAGCATATGGAGCCTTTCTTGTAACATCTTGATGTCCAATTCCACATCTTCTTTCGAGTCCTTATCTCCTGGCAAGCAAATACCTTCATACTCTTCTTGTATGGCAGTTATAGAAGATTCTAGTTCTTCTGTAGACAGAAGACCTTTCTTTTCTAGTTCTATGTATCTGCAAGACAGAAAAATGAGAATTTGTTAACATTAAATAAATTAATACTTATGTTTGTCAATTTAGAGCATTTGTTCGTGTGTTTTATATGGGGATTGTTGTAATAAAGTCTATTATATGTGATTTGAGTCAATAAGTATCGTTATAAATATGAATAATACAATAAATTCCGTAAAAATACGAGTTCCAACTACGTGACAATTTTCAATTGGAACTTGTAGCTGCATATAGTAAAACATTTATAAATCGTAATAATAGTTTAATAAACGGCTTACCGACATTCCTCACGGGCACTCAAAGCATTATTATGATCTAAATTATTATGTAGCCAGCGCAAAACTCCCGCAAAATCCCGATCATTCAACATCCATTCAAATGACTTTTTGTAAGTATCGACGCCCAAACTATGCAAGAATGGCACGAATTCTTCATCACTCATCTCGTTTAAGGCATTCATTTTTATATTTAATCAATATTTTACCCATAAAATAAAATAAAACATACATAGGCCGTTAATGTTTTCGAAAAATCAAAACATTATAATTTGACGTTCAACGTTTTAGGGTTGCCAGGGTACTCATACACTTTGCTACCAAAAAATAATTAAAATCTGTACTATCTATGTCAAAATCTTAATTATGGAACATTGTCTTAAAAACTGATTTATTAAATCAATATTTTAGTGAAAAGTGTGCTTACTACCATAGAAAATATGTGAAATTAAATCAAAAACTTTTCGACATTATCATATTTTTTCTACAATATTTGCATATATTTTATTCTTGGCAACACCAACAAAGCATTTGCAAAGTTAGTATCAAACTAAGATTTTTTTTTTAGCATGAATGAGCCGGCTCGACCAGAATACCACCACCTCACAAAAAATTGGCGTGAAACAGCCCTTACGTTGTGCCAACGCCCCACTTGAGTTGAGTAACCGGAGCCCACTATCTCTCCAAAGCTCTTCTTGCAACTTCATGGTTTTGGGGGAGTCGATGGACAACGTCGATAACTTAATAACAGATAATGGCATTTTCTAAGTAAAATGACCTTTATTAAAGGTCATTTGACCCGGAGTCAAGAAGTTTGGTGGTATCACACCCCCGTGTCTCGAAAAGCACTTAAAGATATTAGTCCTGCGGCTGATCTCTCTCCACTAGTATCGGTCTGCCGTCCTATCGGGTTCAGTGAGTGCAACTGTGTTTGCGCACACACTTGTGCACTATAATATCTCCTGCGTAGTGGGCTAGTCTAGACTAGACTTTATTTATTAGGTGACTATACTAGTTTTCCCAAACAACAACCTGAAAACCTAATCCCCTGTTACCAATCAATTATTTAACCATTACATCCCAGCTACACGTGCTAGACAAACAAACAGACATACCCAGACACCTATATGTAACCCCCTCAATCACACCAGAACATCCTGAGTCCCGTGTCCTTTTGCACTTAACCTTGAACTTGCACCAGCGTTCAAGAGCGAGGATATGCCAAAACCGAGGGTCCTGATTGGCTAACTACACACCAAATTGGCACATCCTTCGTTCTTTGTGTCAGGATTATAAAATGATTTATGGAATTACGCAGTTGTATCGCCAATTTCTTTGTTAGATGTCGCTGTTGTTGACTTGAGTCGGATTTTATGGACATTTAAGGGGCCTGTTCGAACGATCAGCGTCAGTTAAGTAGTTTATGAGTTCAAAGAACGATTAGACCTGAGGGGAATGTCTTGAAGTTCAACATCTTCAAGTTCAATCATTACAGCTTGTATAAAAATATGACATTTCATAGGATATCTTTTTTAATAATGACATTTCTTGAGCTGTTCAGGAAGGCAGTGTAGAAGGGACGAAAAAAAGTAAAAGGTAGGTAATGTCTGCTTAAGCATTAAAGTATTAACTTCAAAAAATATAGACACTTAATCCTATTTTGTTGCTACATACTGTGAATATCCAGCCATAATCTTCCCGGTCTAACATCAATCAAAGGACACTATTCTAACAACACGACACATTCAAAGCAAAACTATTCACTAATACTTTAAGAAATTATAGACATTCCAAAGCAAATTCACGAATGACTTATAACTTCAGCAACTAATGCCTTGCAGTTTACTCAATAGTGTAGGCAGTAGGTAGGCGTTCGGCCTGCGTGCCTTTGTCCACAGCAAGTCCTTGTATTGTATTTCATTATGCGAAGTGGCAGTCACTGCTCGTGCCACGTCGAGTCCACTTCAAGTCTTCGATGCAGACTCGCTTCCGTGCTCACAATATGAACAACTTTCTAGTGTTTGTCCATTGTCTTGATGATACGACAAAAGGTTCGATTTTATTAGCAGTTTTACTGTCGTTCCTCATCGAATTTCTGGCAATTTTGTTAAATAAATTGCACTGTAAGCAAATTTTTTGACTTGTTGGTATAATTCTAGTAAGTACCTATAGTGTGGAAATCTTATAACTCTTAGGTTAGGAAAAGACCAGCCACTCACGTACACTCTTTTGGTGACGAAGTTTTTTTTTATGAAATAAGCCGGTTAACGAGCAGACGGATCACCTGATTGTAAGCTATGGCCATGGATACTTGAAACACCCGAGGCGTTACAAGAGCGTTGCCGGCCTGTTGGGGGTTAGGAATATAAGAATATAAGTTTCATAGATCACTAAACTTATCATCAGGTAATTATCATTAGTCTGCATTTTTATTAATCCTAGCCAGTTTACCAAAATGTCCTTTTGAAAACCCTTAAAGAAAGACCGTATTAGTTCAAAATTAAATTATTGAATACTGGTCTTACCTGAACACAATGAACACCCTCACTCATTGCCTACATAGGAAATAGGCGACATGAAGCACACTCAACAGCAGCGTTGTCCTCACAAAGAAAAAACAATGCAGTCAGCTTGTTCAGGCATACAACCGATACTTGCAATCATCCTCTTAAAAGACAACCCTATCTCATAAACAATAAGCTTCAAAATCCCTTGGGTTTTGTTGTAGAATGAATGTCAAAAGTCCTTATCGGTATTGAGGACCACTAGACTTGCTCGTGCCTTATGAACGCCTGGTACTTTTCTATTTGATTTGCACTGAGTTTGCAACCCCATCATGTTTGTGGATTTAAACAAGCTACCTATTTTCTTGGTTTGACAGTTATTTTTGTCTTGGCGTGTTGACGGTCGGCATGGCTGTCGTAGTGTTAGGTTTCAGGTTCGATTTTGGAGTAGGAAAGTTGACAGTCGTAAGATTGACAACGAGTTAGGTTTTGATTTTCGTTGCAATTGCAAAAATAATAGGTTTTAGAATTTTATTTTTATAATAAAGATTTAATTATATCTACAGCGGACTGCCACTGCCACTTACTGAAGTAACACCGATCTAAAAGAAAGAGTGTGAAGATCCATATTCGATTACTCGATATCTTATTAATTTTCATGGTTTTCAAGACTTTAAGATATTGTCTTGTGACGTTGGTCGAGTGGTAAAAAGTGTGATTGCCGGGCAAGGGGTCTCGTCTCTGGTTTGATTCCCGGGTCAGGCAAAGTACTACTGGGTTTTTTTCGGATTTTCGATAATTTCTCGGTAGTAGCATGGAATTTGGAATTGTGCCCAATATTTGACAATGTGAGCCCATTGTCATCGGTTCGAAAAACAAATTTTCCAACAACCTCTTAACAATAGAACACCCTATACATACTATTACTATAAGGGTTGTATACAGGGCGTGTCTAATTAAGGGGAGGCTATAAAAAGAATCTATTTGTGCCTAGTTGTCTGTCGGTTTGTTTGTTTGTCTAGGACGAGTACCGTGTCTGTTCTTTTAAATATAGGCTGATGTAAGATGGCGTGGAGTTTACTTGGTGTTTCATCTTTGTATTAATTAAAGTCAGTATACATAATGTTTTATTAGGACGTATAATAAGGGGATGTAATGAAAAAGGTATAAATTAGACTGTAAAATTATAGCATTAGGGTCTATTTTACCAATGCCGATTACCTAAAGGGGTTTGGGTAAAGTTGGCGTCGTTTTGAAGTTGAGCGGCCAGTAATGAAACTTAAATATTATGAAAGAACAGAATACAGCGATCAAAAGCTATTATGGCCATATTTCTCTAAACCATATCGGAACTGAGATATTTGGTTTTATATTGGTCATTGAAATCGAAGAAGTTATTAAATGTTATTACACTCTTTTGGGTGTCTGCCATATTTTTTAGGAATGCTAAATAAAATAATTCAAATACAGTGACGTAGATGAATCGAACGGACCCCCAATGTCTTTTATCTATGGGCCGATGGTGTGTAGTAACAGTAACAGCTCGTCCCTTACTGTTGTGTGTTACTTTTTACGCTTCTAATCTCTCGTGGACTTGTGGATAATTATAACGACTTGGCATTTCATTGGACATTTCATTGACATTTCATTGACTGACCTAGCATAGCTCTTTGGACTCTGATATTCTTACAATTTAGTATAACGCCATGGATGTAATTAACGTTGCATTTTGTATCTATTGCCGACGCAGCTTAAATCGTGTTGGCGGCACTCGTCGTAGATCGTATAATTTGACAGGCTGCTGTTCGCATATAATGTCCATTATATGGTACATGGGATGGGGCAGATATCAAAATAATCTGACTCCGCCGGCACAATTTTTAGATACCATTATTCGACATGACATTGAGAACGAAATGGACGAAGAAAGTTAATATGTAAATGTGTTTATAAAAAATCATGTAATAAATGCAATAAGGTATAATACTGTGTTTTTATTATTTCCAATACTAACGTCACATTGACAGACGAGAGGTCGAGAAACAGTAAAGCCAATAACTAATATCAATCTTCTAATAATATACAATAACTAAGATTTTTTCACACAGGACGGTAATTGAAGTATTTATAGAGACTACATTTTTAAATTCTTCAAACTCAAATATCTCAGCTTTGATATAACTTAGGATAAAAATAATTGAACATATATGTGTAATGAACACAGTAGATCAAAGTAACATGAAAATTATTGGTGGCCGCTGAAAAAAAAAATGACGCCACAAGTCCATACAAAGTTACTCAAACCCCTTTCTGTTTCATACACACCTATTACACCTTACTTTGTAATCTTCAACATACGAGTGAACTGGAAATAAACTGGAAAAAACAATTCAAATCGGTGACCCTTTAACAGATTTTCTGTTGATACTTAAATAAGTACTGAGTACTGATATCTCTAGGCACTTTTTCTATAACCAATTAAATTTATAAGACAGCAACTCCACATCTTTCCTTCCAACCGAACGAAACCCAGGACCATTTCATTGGCGCCCGTACAAAAGGACCAGAAACTAAAGAAACGTAAATACCGTGTAAAATAAATACAATGAGCTCACAAGAGCTCACATGAGCTCTCGTAACGATACGTATGCCGGCTGTATTTAATAATAGAGCTAGGATTAATTAGTCGTAGGTACTTTTAATTAGTGCTGAAACCCTATGTGGGTATGTAGGAGTCCATAATTAATTTGCATTGAAATAATCTTGGGTAATTAATATTGTGTTACCTAATCTATAATATAAAAATAAGTCGGGTTTTCCTTCCTGACGCCATAACTCCAGAATGCACGAACCGATTTCCACGGTTGTGCATTCGTTGGAAAGGTCTCGGGCTCCGTGAGATTTATAGCAAAAAAAATCAGCAAAAATTCAAGAAAAGTAGGGAAAACAGGGAAAATCATTTGTAGTGGCGAAATGGAGTTCGCCAGGTTTGTTGATATTATTTTTTAGCTAATAAGTTCACTCTTACTATTATGGAATGTTTTATAATGAACTACGCATCAGCTTGTCGTACAAGGTACAAGCATTAAGATTAACCGTCCAGTGAATTAGGACTTGGAACCTGGCGCTCAGAAGTCACACTTACAACCACAAGTTCAACGCCGACGTAACTTTGGTTCCTAGTAAAGCCATAAATAGTTACAAACAAAATAAACTGTGTAAACTGCCATCTATCGCTCGACACTTGCACCAATTAAGTGTTTACAACCTGTCAGCGGTGCGCGTCCGATTTGACAGGTCAAGTGTATTTTTGGAACTTAGGACCAAAATGTTTAAAGGTGGTGCTGTAATGGTGAGTAGTTTGGTCATTAGTTTATAAGTAACTTTTAAGTTTTAATTATTAGATTTACCGTTTACGAAGCGAAATATCTAAGCCTGACTACTGAAAAGAAGGCGGGTGCAACTTAATTAGTAAACCAACGTAGGTGCCTAAAATGTAATGTTCGATTTTTACACCATTAGGACCATTTCATTGGGCTTGATCTCTACGACATAATAATTAGTTGAAGACAGGCCTTTAAACTTTTACAAGCATCAAGCGAAAACAATATAAATAAGTATTATTATTGTCTAATAGTGATCACATTTGTAAGACCATACAAATGTAAACATGGCCGCTTAGTACGGGTATAAAACTAGCTATTACTTGCAGGTTATAATTAGAGCGGTTGGCTCACTGCATCGGATTACAGCTAATGCATATCTGACAGGAGATTACCTTTAATTACTCAGTAATAAAACGTGGACGTCGTCTGGATATTTGACCGGGTCTTTAGGACCGAATGCATGCAGTCATACGGTTAATGCTAATTGCTGTTATAGGTGAAAATTATCGTAACTTGGCTTTTAAGTTTAAGGTTTGTTATTTTATGTACTTATCGTAACTTTAGGTATAGCTGTCATAATTGTATATTTGAAAATAGCTATTTTTCGATGCAATAGAAAATAGTTTTCTAAATCAAAATGTCAAAGAAAAAACGCAAAACTAGAATATGAGAAATATTCGAAGTTTTATGAAACATTTCTTTATGGTATAAGCCTGTGAACGAACAAACGGATTACGTGATGGTAAGCAATCGGCGCGGCTCTTGAACACTCGAAACACTAGAGGCGTTGCTGGCCTTTTGGGGGTTAGGAACTTAAGGGTGGTTGGGGAATCTGAAATTGGAAAGATTAGGACGGGGGAAATTAGGTCTCCGGTAGCTTTACTTAAACAACGAAACACAACGCAAGTAATTTTCACGTCGGTTTTCTGTGAGGCCATGGTATCAATCCGGTCGAGCCGGCGCATTCGTACCGAAGCATGGCTCTCCCATACATATAACATTATTTGTAGGATATCTTTGTTTCAAAACACCGACATAAAAATGTCCATAGTCATACACACCTTAAAAAAATAAACCAATACTTCCCATAACTCCCAAACACGTTTTCATCGCAGCCCAATAAAGTATAGCCATACAATCAGTTGCTAATTGATACCAAACAAAATGGTAAGCTCATTTCCTTTCTCAAACAATTTTCTAAATGAAAGTTACCAAGTTTCAATAATTTGGGCTTTAACAAACATATCGCCGGATTTCCTCTTTGTCACTTGCAGTTTTATGACACACAATCACCTGTTTGTAGGAACTTTATTATCTGGCACTAATATTGTGAATGCTACTTGTGCCTTTGTATGTGTGGTACACAATTAATACTCCAAAAATTGCAATAGCACGAAATATCTTTACAATAAGTATTATTGACTATAAAACTGTAACTAGTAATTGTATAACGGCAAGTTCGTGGAAAACAAAATGTTAAAAAAAGTTACTCCAAAATGGTTAAACAGATTTTGATTTGAACGAAAGGCACAATCATAAGGATAGGTTGTAAAAGCGACGCAGTCCGATTGTAATGGTCGATGTTGATGATGACAATACTTGCCATGAAGTTAGGAGAGAGTTTGTAATACAAAACATTTCGTGGAATTAATAGGGACTTCAATCAAATTGGCAGAATATGTCCAACGAGAGGTATACACAATTGGACCAGGTTATCAACAAATTGTCAGCAATATGATTTGACAGGACACTAGTGACTATCACCATTAGAAATTCCTAATTTTAGACATGATGTATTATAATGAAATCGCAAGTAATTTGATAATGTTCACTGGTTAAAACAGATGTCTATCATAGTTCATTGTCCCTATTCTGTCGACAAAATCCTGCTAAAATAATTATTATAATTAACATTAGTAATTGTGGCACTAGTCATTTAGTTCATAACGTTTTGTTGTGTGAAATTGAATGACGAATACGGTTATGCGAGGATATCTCTCAAATTATCTATTTATTCATACCTAATGGGTAGATAAGTAGATATTCTTCCAGAATTGAGTACCTAAGTGTACTAGATAAAGATATTATTTATGTTCAATACAATTATGTAAACATGTTAAAGCTAAACATAGTAAATATTGGTTAAAAATTGCAATTTTTCATTATATACAAGTCCAAACATCAGACAAGCTCCACTGGCTAAAGAATTTAACGAAAGATTACAATCAAAAAGCCGTTGATACAAAACGCACCGGTTGTTGCAAAAACGGTTCGCTTAGGGCGTCGCGGTGGATGGGTTAAGTTAATTGCAGGCACCCTCGTACCAGCCACATGACTCATGGAGGGTTTTCCTTCAATTAATTCACCTGGCATTACTCTCGGTGTATTTGCGTCGATTCTATTTATAGTGTTTAGGTACTGCAGTTGAAATTCTAGTTAGTTAGAAATTCTAGTGCAGTGTAATGAATAAAAAGTGTGTCACATTTTCAGGCATAATATACAATTATACATCACATCAGAAGTTTTTTCCCTGTCATATTAAACACCTATATAATTATAATTAATGTAAAAGTTAAAACACACCCTACCTACCTGGTTACCTAAAGGAACTTACTTAAGAATAACCAAAAACAAAAAAAAAACAATATATTTATAGTTCCTCGATAAAGACTATCCAACACAAAAATAATTAAGTACCCAATTCGGACCCGCAGTTCCGGAGATTAACGCTCAAAAACAAACAAACAAACTCTTTAGCTCTCTATATTACGTAATACAGATATAGATTAATAAACTACGCGTACCTAAGTGCCTACAATAATCGCTCGCCATATCAACTGTCACAGGTTTGACGTACGGGCGAAGCTAAATTGTAATTTATTGTCCCATGTCCCTTCCCCTACACCGGACTCGAAGTCGACGGAAAAATAAATTACCTACGTCCATGCGGTTCATGGGGATTTATTTACACGTGGTATTGGTAATGGGTTTCTAGAGGAAAATAATGGAGCAAAGTAATACAAAATTACAATTCTCATCATCATTATTATCAACCTATTATTGTCCACTACTGGAAAAATGTGAATGTTGATTTCATTTACTATTGGAAATATAGGCCTCTACAATGGCACGCCACAGAGCTCGATCTTCACCTCTATGCATACAACCACTTGTCGTAGTCACTTTGCAAATGTCGTCACTCCATCTAACTGGAGACCGCCCTACACTAGGCTTGCCTAGACACGGTCTCCACTCTAGAACACGTTTACCCCAATGGTCATCGGTTCTTCGACAAATGTGCCATGTACCACTTCAGCATGTTAATCCTTTGAGTTATGTCGGTAACTTTAGTTCTATCGGATCACCTCGTCACGGATTTGATCCTTCAGAAAGACTCCGATCATAGCTCTCTTTATAGCTCGTTGCGCAAAATTACAATACCAGTTTCAAATTCATAAAAAAGAATGGAACAAACGATAAATAGGTATACATTCCACCTCTCGTATACCGTATATAAGACAACAATAGAAAACACATTGTGTCTCGCGTGGATCCACGTTCCAAACATACGAAGGGTTAACTGTCCCACTAAAAGGACCTAAATTCTCAACCAAACAGTATATTAAGACTCTTTGACACAACTACAAACATTTCTAGAGAAATCCTATCAATCACCGATCACTCATAGTCAAAGAGCCAGACAAGCAACAAGACACATCATCTTGACAATTAATTTACTTAAATTAGAAATGACAATTACCATACTATTATTACCAAACCTTGATACACTTGAAACAATCAATTTTCACTTTTATTCCATTTACAATAAGACATAGAAAAAATGCATGAAATAGTTTGTATTCCAAACTTAATTTTGCATTCAATAACACTCTTTAATTCTACATCTATAAGATTGAAAATCGTTTATACTAATTATTGATTAGGTTTGTGAAATGGTGTGATGTTTAACTTTTCAAGTAAAGCTCCTAGTTTAATTTGATAATGATAAAAGTGACGGGCACATCAAAAGTATCGTATATTATACAATGTGAACTACTGAACTGAACTAATTTCTCGATAACTAAGAGATTATATTTTTGGGACAACGAAAACATATGTTTTTGTTTAATTTCTTGGAATTAGTTAATTATTATTTTGATTAATTGGAGTCATTATGATATTTTTATTACAAAACATTACTTATAAGTTCGTGCTAAGTTTTTATAATCAAATTAATATTTAAACAAATGTATCCATTTACAAAATACTCGCAGTAAGCTAAACCAGTATCTACTTGGATAAACTTAATTTGGTTGTTATTATCAAGGCATCAAGGTTAAGGCACCGTGTAAGGACCTACGACTTTTGATCATCAAGTCTCGGATTTGACATCTGTGTTAGACAATAGAAATCCAAAAAACATTTCCAATAGCAGCAGTATTATATAGCACGAAAGCTGACATTGTGCTAGATTTTTATTTTTTTTTAATAACTAAGTTCTTCTATTATGTACACTTTACTTATATGGGTACCTACCTGTATTTATCCCTTCTAAGAATAACAGTCAATTTGATACATAAAGTACAAATTACCACACTTACAATAACCGCAACCTTACCTCAAAACATCTTAATACACAACAATTACCTGCAAGTACATCGTACATCACACGGGAACCGAACCGATGATCACGAGCATCCTTATTTTGATAATAATAGACAAGTGGATGTTGCAACTTGCAGGGCTATCATTATGACCTATATTTTGGTCCTGTGCCCTACGGTCCTTTGGTACGAAGGGCATTTATTTGTGTCAGTCGTGTTTACTAGAAGGACCAAACTATATTTTATTGTGATTATTTTTGATTCGTGTATGTGTTAGAAGTACTGTATTTTAATATTGTAATTGCGTCTTATTTTTGAAAGATTTAACAGATATAATGTAATGATGTTAAATAGACTTTGAATAGCTAGCTTCATTATAAGCTGCATGATGCGTCTACAATTTTTTTAGTTAATTTTGTATGTCTCACGATAGTTATTATAAAAATAAAACTATTACTGTTTTAATGCTGCATGCTGATGTGTATTTGGGTGATTGTAATTACGACTATTGAACAAGAAGCTCAATTCCAAAGCCAAGTACTGATTAAGTATGTGATAGGTAAGTAGCTAGAATAAATAAAACAATTAATTAGATACTTATATTTTTTTTTATTTCAACAAAAGGTATCGTCACATTTTTTTGTCAAACAAAAAGATATTTTGTCATTCATTAATTATTAATTCCTATTTTTTTTCAACCGTCTCCTATTTTTATTGTAAAAAAATACTATAATACTGATATGCTATTTTCTATTTCAATTCCTTAAATTAAAATTTAAAATGTCTATTAACTACCTACTTATATCTACAATTTAAACACATAACATAATTTATATAAATACAAAGGCATTGCCAATTTAAGTACCGGTTTTGTAATACATATTTGATAAATAACAATGATTATAAATTAACTCAAAATTGTCTCATAAGTTATACATAAACTTGTCACAATATAACTTTTCACTAAACATAATGAAAAATATATAAAAAGATTCGTTGTTTGATCAATATAAAAACATTATTATATACTTCCTATAAATCTATAAAGTCCAAATAACATTTACTTTCCAAGCAAATGTAAGGATTTCCCAAGATTTTATTATCCATACAAAATGTTTAACTTCACATAAAACGTCATACATATTGGTGGTTCATTCAAATGCATATCGCGAGCATCTCTTTCATACATAATACCTACAAATAAATATTTACAATATGACAATAAGTTATAAACATACTATGGTCATATACCATGGTCATATTATTATAAGTTATACTACCTATATAACATAACTACTTAATTATACACCAGTAAAGATATGGCGGGTATTTCAGTTGCATTATTTTCTATACTTTGAACATTTTTAGTGCTATTTATTATTAATTGTCTATTGCTATTGTTTTTTTGTCAGAGTACACAATTTTCGTCTTCAATTACAATTTAAATAAAATCGTAATTTTATGTGTCATTCTAAAGACATTTTTCTACCTTATTTGTCAAAAATATCTAATGTGATGTCAAGTTTATGCTATTTCGATTTATTTTCGTCATTTCAATCGATAATAAAATGTCGATCGAGCTCGAAACCAATACTTGAGAATTGTTTATACCACTTTTCTACATCACTACTTTCAAACGTGGTCCTACGTTCCAAAACATTAGGACCAAATTCTACCTACTTATCAAATAACATGGATATGTATTTATTCTTCAAAAGGCTAAACTAGCCTTTGCTTAAATAAATTCGTTCCTAATATCTAAAGGTCAACCATCTTGGTCCTTTCGGGCAAGACTTTTAAAAAGACCATTAATGGTCTATTCAATTTGAAACCAGTCTTTTGTTCTACTATGACACTAGGACACTGTTGCGGGTCTTCTCTCGTCATATAATAAGGTCCTCACAGTTTGTCTGCTCTCCTGTGACTTCAGATCACCGATCTTTGAATGATCGTATGAGAAGTTCGAGCTGATGATTACCTGGAAGAAAAGAAAGGAGATTAAGAATTTTGGAGTGATGAAAGAAGATTGAATTTCTTGTAGTCTTACAGTAATCATTAAGGAGAAAAACGCTGGTCAAGCTCCAAAGAAGTAGAACAAATCATGGTTTAAAATTATTTCAATTCAAATAGTTTATGAAAAAAATCGATTCGAAGATCGATTTTTCAACATACTTTTAGAATCAATGCAAAGACATACCTAACGGTGTAATAAAAATCCTAACTTGTATTTTTAATAACTAAACATTAGATGAAAAGAACTACTAATTAGATATCTTATTTCAAGAGCTGATACTTACAGCATAAAGAACAGTAGCAAGACCGATGATGCTGCCGACGAGGACATCCCACCAGTGATGTCTGTGGTCTGTGATCCTCGTGAGGGAGCAGACGGCAGCGTAGGAGATGCAGAGCAGCTGCAGCATCGGGACCATGAAGATGGAACGGTGAGACCAGTTGAAGGCACGGCGTTGGAGGTACCACTGGAAATGAAATTGAATGATAATGAATACCAGTTTGAAGACAGGCAAATGAAAATAAGTATTCATATTAAACATTGAATAAGGATTGAAATTAAACTAATTTGATTTGAGAAACTCAAAATGGTAAGAGAGTCAAGCTCATCTATGTTTATTCCAGCATAGACATCAAGAGGGCTTAGTACGAGTTTGTTTTACATATAATGAGATCGAAATGAAAGCTCATTCGGCGCTACGATTGGTGGGTTCATTCGTGCCGGCCAATGAGACCGCCAAACGCGCTCTCGTTTCGATTACTTTAAATGTAAATGCAGACTCATACTAAGGGTACAGATTGAGATTTATTTTTATCGGATTTATGGTTAAAAAATATTCAACATCAATAATAATTATAACAAAATAAGAAAAATCTTACCGCTAGAAAGAGTCCACAGTAGACTGACAGAGAGGTGTGACCAGATGGGAAGCTCCTGTAGGAGTCCATTTGATACCAGCTCGCATACTTTGTTGATGTGCACTTAAAGTCTTTCACATACTCTGTGCTGTAACAAAACATGTAATATTGCGTTAGTTATTTAATAATAAATACCATCAATCAGAAGAAAAAGAAGAGATAGTACGACACACGCAATTTAATTAGAAAATCTTGGCACATATCTGCAAACTAGAGACTACAGTGAGGGACAAAATAGTATTACCAAGAAATGCAATAAGTATCGATGCATTTATAATTCATAACATATAACTCCATATAAAGATCATGAAAGTAACATCGTAACTAATAAAAGATTTTCCATTCAATAAAGTTGAAATTTCTCCAGCCAAAGAGCCATAGTATCTACTCAATAAGTAACATTTACGATCATAAATTCAGTGTCAATAATCTCATGAATTTCCATTTGTGACACATTGATGTGGTCACGTCAATCCTGAGATTAGATAAGTAGCATCTGCGCGCTTCAAGATCGCTCAATGTCAAATGTATTATTTCTGTGAGGCAAACATATTGCTCTATTATACCAGCGTTTCCAAACATCGGGTACAGATATCAAAATTTATTATAATATTATGGCGGCGAAACTTTCTCGTTATGATTAAAAATGTTCCTTAACACTAAGGTACTAAAGTAGATTATAATTTAAAGATTATGCAGTAGTACATGTTTGTGGTGATGATGATGCAGGTCGCTTCCAACCGGCCTATCTGGAAGTTATTGGGGGAGGCCTATGTTCAGCAGTGGACGTCTTGAGGCTGGTATGACGATGATAATAATGACAAGTTTTGTGAAGTGTTTGCGTTTAAAATTGAAGTATTCATTTATTTATCATCCTACTGTATTAGTGTTGTATATTAAAATAATCCTTAAGATTCATTCTTTCAAAATGGGTAATACTAATGAAGCATGTTTTGTAGATATATATTTTGATTCCTTAATAATTCAGCTTTATACTGGTATTTTTTACTTTGCTATAGCTGCAATAGTTTGCTAGAAAATACACTTTGAATCGGTAACGGCATGGGGCGCTCGACGCGGTTCAACACAGATCGAGCGCGTGGGCGTACAAGGTGTTGACAGGTGTCGCACGTGAACGTTTGAGTGGATAATATTTTGGGGTTTAAAAGAAGTAGATGGATAATACTAATGAAGCATGTTTTGTATATTAAGCCTATGGATCTAATGGGTCTAGTCCAGCAATGGACTCGATAGAGTTTTGTATTGTGGGTAATGAAGATGCAGTGTAAAAATTACAGGGCCATAGCAGGAGTTTGGGAATCACTGCTCTATACAAATGCGGATGTCGTAAAAATGACCAGTCACTGACCGAGCTGGGTGTCTGGGATAATCTGACTGGCTTTTTATTGGGAAGTGTCAGTAAAGTGACCTGGTAGGTGTACTATTCAATGATGATTTGATTGTTTTAAATGGGATTTGGGAGATTTTATCTCAATTTTGTCAAAAATAAGATATTGGAAATGCTTATTTGTTAGAGGACAGACTGGTTCTTTCACATATAACCTAAAGACGGCTTATGAACATTTCTAAATAATGACATGAGAATGAAACTCAAAATGATAATCCTTACCCATTGCAAGTCTTCCCAGCATCAGGTTCGCACAAATCGAAGAAGGTAGGTCTGGGGCTGCCCACGATTCCCTTCATCACCTCAACTATACTGAGGTTCATGATGAGCCCGTAGATGTAGGTTCTGTACAAGTAGAAAGTATTTATACAAGTCCGCCGTATCCTGGACTCGGAGTAGTCGACATAGACGAAGATATATTCTGTGATCGCGAACTGGAAGGAAATAAAGATAGATATTAGAATATTATAACCGTGACTGTTGAGGATAAGATCGTGTGTCGATGAAAAGAAAAGGAAAATAGTATTATGTTGAATATTTGTTTCGGATTTTCCAGTAGTACCTAATAACTAAATCATGTCTGCCTTCCAAGAAACAAAATTACTGTTACGTCATTTATTTTTAGGGACTAGCTTCCGCATGTCGTGTGATAAAAAAGTGGTGGGACGTGGGATATTCTATCATTTAAATCAGCTCATACCGTCTGTATACCAAATTAACGAACAAACATGCATTATATAAACAAACTTTCATATTTATAATATTAGTGTGCTTTTATAGTTTATTTTCTTCGGTGTAATGAGAGTGGTTCGCCCTATTATGACTGAAATGATTATATTATCAATCGACATAATATGGTCTTAAAACATCAATATGGTCCATGGCACTAGTACCTATGAACTGAACATAAACAGACAAACGCTATGACGCATCAGGTGGAGCGCATTCATAGTATGGCTTTCAGAGAAAATCATTGGTTCTTCCTCTTAAAGTATGACTTATTAGTCATACTTTAAATGAGTAATTTTAGAAGTTTTATATAATCTTGAATATTTTCAAGATTATATAAAACTTCTTGAATACTCAAGATTATATAAAACTTCTAAAATTACTCATTTATTTAGGTATCATTTATTTTAAAGGATCTTTTAAAAGCATTTGTTAATTGCAGCCTCTTTGCATCTCATTACTATTCCCGGAACAACGGACTACCTGGCGGGTTACCGGGTCTACGGCTCGAAAAGCAGATGGAACCGGGTGGTTTTTAGTCAGTAAGAGTCTGACACTCACTCTCGCCACACCCAAGGCGAAAGAAGGAGAAGTCATTAGATGATTTCCCCCTCAAAAAAAAAAAAGACTCGTTACTATTAAAAATCTTTAAAATCATTCAATAATAATAAAGAATATACTTACAAATACTAAAGGTCCAGCTAGTAAAGTGGACATGAGTATCTCTGTAGTGACCGTGTCTCCGTTGAATGGGAAGTTGAGAGCCGGGTCGTTGCAGTAGAAGCCTGCTTTGTGGTTCGGGATCACTCCCAACTCGAAGAGGCCGATGAGCGCGAGTACTGTGGAAGAAAGGTTTGGATGAAAAGGAGTAAAAGGAGGATATTATTTAGATTTGGTTATGGCAGAGTGACTACATTATTGTCATCTTCTACTGTTCCCGCTGGAGTTAAAAGTCTCTTAGTCGACTCTAAGGGCAGCAGCGTTCTCTGATAATACTGATTCTTTTGACTTCTTGGTTAGCACGGTGGCTGGGCAACTGACTGCCGTGTAACGTGTGGCGGCTTCGATTCCCGCACGGAGTAGCTGTTTGTGTGATCCATAAATTGTTGTCTTGTATACCAATGTGAAATTTTATGTTTGTAAATCGCGACAGAGAGAAAAAGTGTCTCAGAGAAATAAAATACGTTCGAAGCTATTTCTTTAGTCAAACCCTGAATAAGAGCGAAAACTACCTATTAATCATATCATATATTATAATGTACTTTCATGGAACATGGAGAATGACGTAAATTGTTCATCGTATTTGTAACACACGATGGAAATTCAATAAATCAAATCTCTTTTATTATTTATTCCATGTTTGTTGCCATTTTAGAATTTGTGGTTATTTGAAAACCAACTAATAAGTACCTATGTATATCTATCTACCTACCTAACTAGGTGTGCATTGCATATATAGAGTTTACAGGATAGTCGTTATTTGTAATTCAATGAATCAAAGCTCTTTCATTATTTATTTCATATTTGTGTCCATTTTAGAATTTGCTTTTATTTAGAAAACAACAATTTCCTTTTATATTTATTAAGTAAATATACCTAATTATAATTAGGTGTAAATTGCATATATAGGGTTTACAGGAAAATTGTCATATACATATAGAGGTAATAAATATGACTAACTTACAAAATGCTCCATTTTAAGAGTCCTGCAAAATATGCTATGAAAGGACATTATTCATTACCATCAGGTGGGCCGTGTGCAGTCTTGTCACAGACGTGGTATAGAAAAAATGGTAAATCGACTTCTAGCCCTAGTTATTGAAAGAAATTCATCAGTAACATGATCATAACTCAGCAGTGGACTGCCACAGTCTACTGCTGAGTTATGATTCTCTTTTACCATATATTGCATCAGACCAAAGCTACGTCACATCTAGATCTTTATCTAGCTTCCTCCCAATCTCAGCCCTACCTACGTTCATTTAGCAAATATCCCCATCCTCTAAAGAGTCCAAATTGCATACCCTAATGGATTTGACTCAATGATCTTCCTGGTCTATAATACGTAGGATATCTTCATCAAAACCCGGAACGTTCAGAACGAATCTAGTTCTAATATTATCTAACTTACACACGCAATTTTTATCCCCGTGACATTGAAATGGACGTCGTACTCTATTAGCCAATTTATTTGCCAATCCCCCAAACTATGGTTCAAAGTCAATGTCGTGTACCAGGAACAGTTTTGGTCACCAATTTGTCTTGACACTTTCAATTGTCGCTGCCTGTTGCTGCTGTATCTAGGCAGTGGTGATTTCGGTTGGATAATGTTGGTTCCAATTCTCGCCGCGGTTCTTTTTATGTTGGTAGTGTTTTGTGGTGCGATTATGATGACGTTCGTGTATGTACTTATGATAAATCAAGGTGTTTTTTTAATGGTTGTCCCACAGGATTTTGTCCTGTGTCGTGGGTGCGTTTACAAATATACACATGAATCCAAGACTCGGAAGCAACAGTTTGTGGATCACATAAATATTTTCACCGTGCGGGAATCGAATACGCTACAGCCACAGCAACTAGTTAGTAGTTGCCTAGCCAACACGTAAAACGTTACCTATAGTTTTTTGCAGGGATTTTATATCGTTAGACACCGTTTGCACTTAATTACCGTAGTGTGTTTGGAAAATTTTGCCAGCTGTATTTCAATAGATACTAATGATGGGGAAATTTTTGTATGAAAATACTTAATTTTGAACAATTTCAATTAATTACATTTGAATGATTTTAAACCAACGAGGAAGAGCTACGAGCGAGAGAAACATATTTTAATACTTAGTAATTAGTTTAATTTAGATAAAAATAATTGTTTTTCTTGTATTTTCGTGATGAGTCAGTTCTCTCTAGAACTTATGCACTAAAATATATTTTGCACTAACTATTATTTCGTACACAAGAATTCACGTGTTTTATAGATAAGTTACCTAATCTAATTATATTCGATTACAGACTGATATTATCGCGATGACTGTTAATGGAATGATTACTAAGTTATTTAGAGGCGTGTAAAGATTTGAGATAGGTAATTTTGGAATGTAACGATATTGATTTATACATATTTAGATATTTTTATATTTTATTTATCTGTGGAATATTATGATGTATGCTTATCATAATTGGTACTTTAAGCAATTGCTTGGGGTACTTTTTTGGAATATTTCTGTATGTTATGTAGTATTTTTTATTGTTGCTTTTTTAATTCTCTTTTTTTTATTTGTTTCTTTTAATCTCTCTATTCAAAGCAGTACAATAGAATCGAGAGAAAGATAGGTACGTAGCTATTACATAATACAGTACGACTCGAAGCTTCTTCGTCCTGTGCAGGTCGCGCCGTGTACCACGGGAGTCGATTACGAATAATTACGTAACAAGCCATAATAGGGCAATTGTAGTGCATCCGACACGTTGGGCCCCACGTTGGGACCCACGTGGACCTGCTGCGTGGTCCTACACGTTCCTAGGACCGGCCACGCTAGTGACACGCACAGAAACATAATTGAAAGATTGCATATCAACATCTTGAATTTTAAGTGGTTTATCGTTGTGAATCATCGTTGATAATTAAAATAATTCACTGTATGTTATTTTAGTTAGTAAATAGTAAGCAGAATTGTGAAACGAAATGAAAATAATTCGAACTAAAGTGTACCAGTAAAAATAGTTGCGCTACTCGATACTAGATGGCGCTGACTTTTCACCATTGTGTAATATAAAAAGTATCTTGGGATGCATTGTAATGTGTTTATGCATAAAATTTATTAATATTAAGTGAAACTTGGCAATTAAGTGTTATCTTTAATCAGATTACCATGAATTATAGTGTCGGCACGTTTTTGTTCGTTTACAACGAAAGTTATAATTATTATGATCACGATTCAATTACAGCAATTAATCGAGAGTTTCATTGATGACCGTTAAATCGAATATCCATAAATAGGTATCGATTAAAATGCCTCATAAACGCGGGAACAGCGTGTGGCACAACGGGGTATTGAACATAAGTTTAAAAAGGTAAGTGAATGAAGTTTCGTAAGACTAAGAAATGACCATATTCAACACAATTATGACAATAAGGAGGTAAGTAGGACTAGGTGTTATTACTTCATTATAAAACCGATGAGTAACAGTTATTTATTTTTTATTACGAATAGTAAGCATAGCATATAGGTATATGGAAGTAGGGCAGCTCACAGCTGACTTTTTTTTATTTACCTGTTATTGACACGTAATAACCTATGTACTTCAACTATATTTACTGTTGTCCTTTATGTTATATGCGTGTTTACATAAAATGATAAATAAATAATAACCTTTTCCGTTTATAGTTATAACACCTATGAATAAAGTGTGGTAAGCAGGTATGTACCTAAAAAAATTTGGTACATTCATTTGAACGGCACCTAATAATACGCAGCTTTTTTGGGAAATTTTAAGTATTTTTGACCCTTTATTCCGTTAGTAACAATGTTTTTTAATATCCAAAATAAATATAAATAAAAATACGTGGATCATGAGTTTATGAGTTTGTACCTATAATTCACCCGATCCCCGGTCCTTACATTCCGTTATATTTCATGCCTCATCGGTGAAACTTGCCAAAAATGTCGCTCTCATCACGACAGGATGAGCCTTAATAATAAAGGTTGTATCTTACAGGTTGTGGTTAAGCTTTTTTCGCTTAATTCAATTATTATCACCCGGTTTACTTCAGAAAAAAGATCTTTTACTAATATTATCGTGAATTTTCAACGCAACAAACGTAAGTACACCGTTCATTTATTATTATGACATGGACCTAAAATTAAATTGAACAGTAAACATGAGACTTACAACATTAAATATGAAAAGTAGTACATTGTACAGTGGCATGACGTACAATAATGTGTACCTCTGCCTACCCCTTCGGGGATAAAAAGCGTGACGATAGATAAGTAAAAATTGATGTTTTAAAAATAAACATAAAAACAGAAAATCCATTTATATATAATTATACAACATGATTAGAGTTCTATTTATAAAATAATGTTCCAATTTTAAATGCTTACTCTAATGAACGCGCATTAGTGTCAAAAGGTCGATGACACGGTTTTTTTTTCTCATATTTGTAAACAGTGACTGCGATTGCATGCATTCTGCCATATGCGGTAAGTGTTGCCAGATGTAAAATTGGAAATTATAAATGGATATTTTTTCTCCATAGTTATTTTTTCCATTGTTTAACATGAAGACTTCGCATTGGTGATATTTTTAAAGAATTAAAAAATAGTTTCAGTTCAATTTTCGTCACATATATTACTTAGAGGTTATAAGTTATTATGATATATTATTAGCATTACTCAACTCAGGACAATATGAACAAGAATCCATTTTACCATATTTGGACTAAACGTACATAATTCTTTGGAAAATCATTTCGTACTGTAAGTAATGTAAGCTTTTCGTACAATGAATACAATGTCATTCTATCCCACCATTAAATACTAAAATAATAGCAATGTTATGTACGTCTCACATGTCATGTCATCTAAACTGTCATAATACAGTGACAGCTGCATTTTCTTGATGCGCAAATCAATTCTAAACACAGTTACACAGGTACGCATCCATCAAGTACCGTATTGTTTTACTGAGTATTTGACGTCAATAAATGTGAATCTTTATGAATGCCACACACGTCAGTGATAACACGTCTTAAGATGCATTGAGGAGTATTTTATTAATGTATTATGTTCGTTGGTTTATGTATTTTTGTAATATTTTTTTTGTATTAAATATTTATGTGTATAGAGATAGGAGGGTTTTTTAACGGTTTAATTTATTTTTCAAACACAAAAATCAAAATTTCTTACATAATATTATGGTTTGCTATTATTTATACATTATTTTTTGAGGGAGCAAAATCATCCAACGACTTTTAGGCGAGAGGGAGTGTCAAACTCTTACTGACTAAAAACCATCCCGTTTCTACTCCTACTTTTCGAGCCGGAGCTCCGGTAACCCGCTAGATAGTCCACAGCTCTGGATTATTTATGTGTTAAATTGTAAAACAAATGATTATTTTTAATTATGAACTAATAGTTCTACCGTCAGTAAATCATTACAATAATTTTAAGAGTCAGTGTATAATATAATTAGGTTAATACCAAAACTTCACTAATTACAATGATACTCCAAAAATAACTAAGAGACCGCAAAAAATAAGGGCATAAAATCAGACACTTTTTATTCATTTTCAGATGTGACAACTCCTAATGTGTCAGTGTGGGGTCCGCGGTCCACACGTGTGTCGTGTCAAATATATTTTTTACCTTTTTTCCAGTCAATGCTTATAATCTATATTTAATTATATTATTTTCAAAATGTCTGCTTATTGGTTACACGTGGTAAAATGGTTTGTCCATATAAATAAGTATTCGTTACCTATATATTACGTAAATAAAAATCAGTCTGGCTAAAACTCGAAAACGGCTGGACTGGCCTGGCTATTTTTTTATCTTAAATTATTCCAGGTAAGGTTTATAAGGTGAGAAAAAAAGGTTTAAGGCGGTATAAAGTTTGACGGGTCAGTTAATTATGAATAAACAATCCTTAACTGTGGAATCAAAATTCTATTTGCGTCACATTTACTTTATAGTCTAGTAAAAATAGAATATTAATGTTATATTTTTTTTTCTTTTTGACAATGACTAATGAATGACAGATGGTCATTATTGAAACAAAATTTGGTTTCGTCATATTTTCCTGTAACCATTCTTGTAATAGCAATACATTTATAGCTAAAATTATCAAAATATTTTATGCATTTATTACTATATAGCCAATATTATGTGCTGTTTTTCCAATTAAAATAAATATTTAGTTGATAATAAACCACTTAGCAATTACTAACTTGTTTACATTTATAACAAACGCTGTAAAAATAAATATATTTATTTCTGCTAAGTACTGAGCGTGTGCATTGATTATAATTGTTATTTCCTTCAGTTTTCCTGAAGCAATTACAATGTTAAACTTCATTCAAGCTGTCCGATACATATAATTCATTTAAAATCATCACATATTTTGCTAAACATTCTATGAAATTACAAAGCATAAATTTCCCTAAACGTTACATTAAAAGAAAAAAAAATAACGTCACGCCTTCTATCCCCGAAGTGGTAAGCAGAGGTGCACATTACAGCATGTAATGCCACTATACATTGTACATTAAAAGAAAAATATACTACATATACACCATTGCGTATAAAACTAATACGCAAGTAATTTTGTTTTTTTAATTAAATTTTATATACATACTTACATAAAACACCAATATTAAACATGCTAACTTCCCACCATCAACATACAGTTTAAAATTCCACTCACGAATCCCCTCCAAAAATAAATCCGCTAGATTTATTTTCACTGGCAACATTATATCTGTCTTCGTTGCAATGAAATAGCCGCCATTTTTGGTAGTCGAATGTTTTAAGGTTAATTTTAATTTTATTCATGTTCTTTAATTAGTTGCATCCGTTATGATTTCAATAACAATTAATTTTATAATTTATGCTATTAATTTAGGATGCATAAAGGGTTTCGTGTAGCTTCCTTATGAGTGTTAGAAATGGAGTGTCCCAGTGAACCAAATATGCATATAAATGGATATATTAATTATCTGTGGTACCACACACGATGTGGTTTAAAAATGTTATTAGGAAATGGTTGTGGAGTTTAGCTTTTTATGGTTTTTGCTAGCAGTCTTTAAAAATCCAAATATCTAAATACATTTTCTTTATGATTCTGATACATCTGTGCGGTTGGCACAGCAACTCTTTGTGTGATCAACAAATTGTTATATCGACACTGGACAAAATGATAGTGTGGGTCAACGTTTAAAAAAAATCAATATTCTTGAAAACTTGAGTCATACAGTATAAGAGCTTAAGTCTAGAATAAACATGTCGTTATTAAGTAGTTTGGTAGGTACTTACAGATTAGAAGTAAAGGAATATCTATTCCAAATGTCCACCACAAGCCATGTCGTGTGCAGAAACTAGTCTTTGACGAGGACTGTGACTCCACATCTCTTCTCTGTAACAAAGGAAATTTTATTCAATAATACGTATTATTAAGTAGATAGATATGCAAACATGTAGTTTACTTATGTCGAGTCTGAAATCTGTATTTCTTTAAGTCGTTTGGATTATTTAAGAACCTAAATATAATGCTTACCGCCGTACTCAGAGTCATTTAATGATTACTTAACCCAGTCCTTAGCAATTGTTTTCGACACGAAATTATTACTAAGGAATAGATTAAGTTATCATCAAATGTCTCTGAGTGCGGCAACTAGACCCATCTAAAGAGTAATTGTTACTGGAAAAACTTCATAAGTTTATTCTTACACGTCACTAAGATCGAGAAAGCAACCGGCCTAAATCGAACAGGCACCTAAGCAACAGAACTAAGTACTAGATACCTAAGTCTCAAAAAATAGTACCTATCTACCTTAATCCTAAAAGCTAAACCTAAATCCGTCCTAGAGATCTCTCTATCGTACAAAAACACGCTCAATCCGAAAGTATAAGTCTATGAATAAAAGGTCCTTAAGTTGACTAAATCCAAACGAAATTCCTGCTAAGTCGAGTGCAAAAGTAGGATTACCTAAGAACCTTTTAGCGCAAGGTCGGCGTGACCTTGGTTCTGTGACCTTCGAAGGTCGGAGGGCTGCCCTTAAACGTTTGTGAGGACAGTGACCTTCACCCCCGTGGTAACGAGCAGAAGGTTTATTGTGACTGGTGCTCGTAAAATCTATTAACTGTGGGCTATTAACAGTTTTAGTAGATGTGTTTTGTTATTGTTTTATGTGAGAAGATGAGAGTATTTAATTTTGATATCTTGTGATGATTTTTATACGATAGTAAATTCAGGTTACTTGAATCAGTCCGGATCCTCAGCTTCATAAAAAGTGCTTTATTACAAAAAGAAAAATTATTGTCATTTTGTTAGGTATAAGAAACTTCAGAACGACTAAAATTCATCAGTGCTTATGCTTTTTGCAATATGTTGCGAAAAAAAAAAAGGAAAAATTTGCCAGATATGTCAGAGCTCACACTATAAAAACATTTTAACTAAACATCTCGGTTTCGAAAAATTCTACTAACTAGTAGACCCTTTCTTTATTAACGCACGTGAGTGAACCGTGATTTTTTAATTAAAATAAAAATATTTACTCAAAATAAGACTACGCTTTACTTTCAAGACCCGTAATAATTGTCTTAAGACTGATTGACATGGAACTTCTGTGTCTAAAATTCACCGTCACCAGTCCAGTCTATCTAGAATTTACTCAGGGTTGCCCACGAAGGGATGGTACAGTACATTATACAAATATTTTGCTTACATTTGCGGTTCTACTATTTATTTAGGACCAAAGTAAACAGCCAAAACGTAGAAATGTACCTTGTTTTAGACTGTAAAATGTAATCTTGGTCAGCAGAGATTTAACTAAATGTATTTTCATGACGTGTTTGTTCAGGGTTTCAGGGTTTCAGCGCTGTCTAAACCTGAAATTCAGAGAGAAACTAGGACACTTAATTGTTCCAGTTTCATCGGTTTCTCGCTGTGTCAACAAGTGTGTGCTGAATAGAACCTTATTTGCATTACGTAAGCTGTTGCGGCTTGCGGGTTATTTTTGAAATGGGTTTGTTTATATTTTGTTGGGAGTTTGGTGCCTAATTTGTATTTTGTTTTCCTAAATGGGGATGTTTGTTTGTTAGGTTATTAAAATAAATATACTAGAGAGTTAATAGGAAAAGTAGGGCTATGTTAAAACGAATTTAACTGAAAATGGTAAATAGTAATGGCACAAAGTAAATATGGGTAGATAAATAGTTTGTATTATGTCTAAACTACCTTCTGTCAGTGGGTTCTCCTGCGTTCCCATGGGATAAAAGTATCATATCACCCAAGTCAGCTTATACCATGTCTGTATACCTATGAAAATCCGTTTAGTAGTTTCAGAGTAATGACGGACAAACATCCGATTATTTTTCTAAAATTGGTTCAATCTTGTTTTTTTTTTTACTAAAGAAGCCATTGATATCTACTCATCAATAATTTATTTAAAAGTATCATCACGGTATCACTTGAAGAGAAAAATTATTATCAACACAACACTACCCAACCACGCCTAAAAGTGAAATTCTTACTCTCTCATCCAACCATTCATAATCTCATAACATACACACTTACACACAATAATATTAGTTAAACGATTCCAAGTACCCTTGAACATCACCCGGACGTGGAACCCGGAACTTTACGATTACGATCCATGTGAGTAAAGAAATTAGAAAATTATGGGCACAATACACCTTGGAAGATATACTTTAGTAAAGATGTTGTCGTAAACAAAGTCTAAAATCGGACATTTGGGGTAATGTCTGGAATTATTTTACATGTAGTTGGTAATTTTGTTAATTAACATACCCATTTTTACATAGTTTTTTGTATACTTAATAGTGTTTGGCTACCATCTCGCCTGGTGGCAAGCGATGATGTTAAGCCCGATAGTTATATTGGTCGTACCTATCTTGTTATAAATCGTAATTTTTGTAATGATTATCCCATGAGCTCTGCCCCTTATCAATCGCTAACCAATTTATGTAAGCGATTAATTAAAAATAAAAGCTTTTTCACATACTATTTAGTCAAGTTACCATAAATTTAAATAAAGTCAACCATTCAAAACGATTAACCTTATTATAACTAGTTACTATAAACATAAACAAATAACATGTCAACATTAACCCACTCTTAGTTTAATCGTTCATTAAACTGTCAAATTTGACACAAGCAACCAGTTGTCAAATTGACAGGTTACATTTTTAAAAGTTGACTAATCGACGTTTAAGTTGACATGGCAGTTAATCAATCTGTCAACTGATCTGTTGTTTGTAAACATTGATGTTTTAATTATTTATTTCTTGTTTTTGTTGCCTCCTGCATACTTTTACTACTTTCACATAGCAAACACCTCGTTGATTGAACGATAACAAGTGATTGATACACTCGAGTAACTAATCAAGGTATAGTTTGAATCTTAAAGCTCTCAACATAAACATAATTTCATGTATAATTGAGAAACGACCTACATAATTATGTTTTAGTAAATAATACGTAAGACATGACAATATATAACTGTAACTTTAATCGATTACAAAATGCGAAACTATGCAAATCATCGGTTAAAAACTAGACTTTCTCAAAAACTCCAGATTTCATAATCTGACTACAACACGAGATGATTCAACGCCAAACAATAGCAGCTTATCTGTAAGTACTAAGTATATTAATCTGGCTTTAAGATGTCTTCAAGCATTCCCTAAGTCGTTTTTGTGAATACTTAACTCTTGACAAGAGCCAATATAAAATGATCCCTACCTTTACAGCTCAAACCTTTATTCCTAGAGCATTAAGGTCGAAATTCTAATGATAGAAATGCCTTCTCATACTGAACAGTGAAATAAATCTATCAGACAATGATTCGGGAATTTAAACGCTATTGTGTTAAAAATAGGGCTGTAATTTCCTTGAGCGTGTAGTATGAAATTCAGCTTAAATAACAGTGATTTCAATGCGACCGTGAACTCCATGAACGTGCCGTGACATCGCAAAAAGTAAAAAAGGACTTTAAATACATGACTAAATATGGTTTAAAATGGTTTAATCCTTTAATCTTGAATTATAACTGAAGGATGACTCTGTATTGTTGTGAATAAAAATAACACAATCAAAGATATCGTCACGCCTTTAATTCCCAAAGGGGTAGGCAGAGGTACACATTATGGCATATAATGCCACTGTACAATGTACACCCACTTATCCCAATTTATGTTGTAAGTCTCATGTAATAGGTGGTGACCATAACCATATACCAGACACATTTCCAGACTCCGTGCTACTACTGAGAAATTTTCGTAAAACCGAATAAAGCCTTGTAATACTTTTGCCCGACCCGGGAATCGAAACAGAGACTCCTTGTCCGGCAGTCGCATTTGCGACCACTGGACGTTCATTTTTCATATCATGGAGATATTGTATTGTACTTAATTTGCACCTACTTACAATCCGGAAATAACTCTATGACGTCATTAACGTATAGAAAATGAATCAGAATTGAAGTTTGGTATATTATGTACACAGTAACTGATAACAAATTGGCATGACGAATATAAATACATTAGGTATTTTTTATCGATGTATCATGTACTAATAATATCTTTTAGTATAATTTTTTTATGGTATAAGCTGGTAATCGACCATACGGATCCCCTGATGGCAAGCAATCGCCGCCACCCATGGACACCAGAAACACCAGAGACGTTACAAGTGCATTGCCGGCCTTTTGGGGGTTAGGAATTGAAGGGTTGTTGGGGTGATTAGAAAGAGGGGTAATCGGGCTTCCAGTACCTTAACTCACACAATGCAAGCGTTGTTTCACGTCGGTTTTCTGTGAGGACTTATTATATAGATAGAACCTCTTGATAGACCCGTGTGGCTATTACAGAGTATTTTAACCTAAGATTTTCTTATCCATGCGTTATTAGCCACGAGCTAAAGAGGTCAAGTAATTGAACCGTAATAAGTAAACTATCGACAGTAAAGTAAAATGATGTAATGTTAACACATGGTAGAGATTCACACGGGTCTTACTAACAGATTACAAAACACGGTGTTTCAATGTTTACGGTAAGGATTTGGTTAAACAGTTTTGGTTTGTAAACTAGCTCTGAGCACGTGGTTTCAGTGGCGGTATTACGCCAAAAATCTGTTAATTTTTTCATGTTTCATGACAAAATGGAACGACGGATTGATGTGATTTTATAAGTGTCATTGTTGATAGTATTAAAATAGGTATTACATTGATTAAAATATCTATACTTTCCTGAATATCATTATGTTTTTTTTTATGGAATAGGAGGCAAACGAGCAAACGAATCACCTGATGGTAAGATCATGGTCACCCGCAACACCAGAGGAGCCACAGGTGCGATGCCGGCCTTTTTAAAAAGGAGTATGTAAAACGTATACACATCACATCAAGCACTCTCAAGATGGAAGATCTCCTTAAATAATATTTCCAACTTTGTGACAAAAGAATAAAGCCGAAACTCAATTAAAGTAATTTGAAACAATGGTGTAGCTTCATATGCTGTTGTTGACTACTACACTCGTTAGTGAAATTTACAGATTTACTTGTATACAATCCCGTTTACATAAATGATGTATCATAGTTATGATATGTTGTTGTGAGTATTACATTAATTTGATTTTGTATAATGTACTGAGTATCATTATGTTTTATTTTTATGGAATAGGAGGCAAACGAGCAAACGGGTCACCTAATGGTAAGCGATCAGTGCCGCCCATGGACACCCGCAACACCAGAGGAGCCACAGGTGCGTTGCCGGCCTTTTTAAAAAGGACTATGTAATGTAAAATCGTGTTTTTCCCAATAAGGTAAAAAACTAAAATAAATAAATTTGCTTCTTGCTTAGAAACAATGAAAACTGTCCACGTCACGGACAGTAGACCTTAGTCATTGATTACGATAAAATTTAGGACTTGACTAGTCTAGAACGCTAGACCTAATCTAGTGCTTACATACCAATCAGATAATGAATCATTATTTCAATAGACTGATGATAAAGCGAAAGAGGTATGTAAAATTCGTAGCTATTGACGTTCCATTGTCTCTGCTCAACGGAGACAGGTTATGTATGTATGTATTTCAAAATGTGAATTACAAAACATGATGTGAATTTAATTTAAAGAATTGAAAAGATGATCTGTATTTTTAAAATGTAAAGAAAGGAGAAGAACGCTTTCTTTGTTCCTACTTATGGTTTGTTATTTTCAGTACATTGTATTTTTTCATTATTAAATAAGCACAATATATATGATATTATGGAGTATAGTAATAACACAGGAATAAATATAATAGTAATGGTAAGAGAATATCAGGTATATACTTAAAGAGTACCTATAGATACTATGTATATGTACAGAATACATTGTAGGCGACTGCAGCTCTTCAACAACATAGTACACAATCTCAAGATTACAAAACATTTCATAAAGTTAAGTAAACCAAATAACAATTAAAACTAATCTTGATATTTACCTCAACCGATTCATAACACCTATAAACCGACATTTTAAACTACACTGCACTATAATATCACAGCAATTAGACTACGAATTCGCTCACTAACACTCACTATAATTATGAAATATATTATACGAATTATTTACACATCAAATGACATACATGTTGATATTTCGAATGGATATTCGCGACTGATAATGAATTCAAATACAGACACTATTTACCGACGAATACCTATAGGCTTATCTGTTTAAAACGTTGTTGTAAAAATATGCCAAGTCCTCCTTTATCTACTATTTGTCTTATGAGTAATTGACCCTTCTAAGTATGTAGATATGACGTATGATATTTTTGATATATGGATTTTGGAGGCGTTGTCCTTTTTGGAGAAATATAAGTGCATTCGTGTTGCAATATAGATTTCGCGAAATAAGATAAATATAATGTGGTTTTTGGGAAGAAAATATTATTCATCATAATGCTTTTATCTTTTTTCCATAATATCTATCGTGATACATACTCAGCGCCTGTTTCACCACCTTCGTATAAGTTCCCGATAAACTTATGTGACAGATAGTGCATACAAATTACATTCTTAATTCAAAGTTGTTTGATACATAGTGGCTATTCAGACATTGTGAAAGAAGTCCTAAATTAACTACATAATATGAAGAAGAATCGCAGAATAAACAAATAGATCTTCTTCGTTTCTAAATTTTAGATTATACACTCTAAGACAATACTGTCTAAGTAGCTATTTCAATATTATGATGAGAGTATATTAATGACACACCTGGAATACTTCTCATTAACAAAACTACTAATATAATTCCATGATTCTGAACAACGACAACGAAAAAGGATTTTCCAAAGGACACGTGAAGGTTTGTACTTAACCGACCTCCTTTGAATAAGGTTCATACTTCGAACTGTGACGTCATTTCCTTGCTTTTTTATAAAGTGGGTCATGATGACGAGGTCCTACTAGGTCGATCCCTTCTGCCACTGACGACTAAGCCTAAACCTACTGGAAATTTAAACGTCATCGAACCGCCAATGTCGAATTCCTACGTCAATGTAATTGTCATTATTTTAGTAAATATGGATTTAATATTCCCCCATACTTATTATACTGTTTGATTTATTAGTAATTTTGTAAATTAGTTGTATATCCATGTTTTTCATATATTTTTAAGGAAATAAATCCTATATTTAGGCTCATTAGTACATATTTAAACAATACTAAGATAAAATAATGTCTGTGAACATTTTGGGATATACATATATATGAGGTACCTTTTTTTGAGGGAGGAAAATCATCCAATGACTTCCCCACCTTGGGCGAGACGAGAGGTAGTGGCAGACGCTTACTGTCTAATAACTACCCCGTTCTTACTCTTGCTTTTCGAGCCGGAGCCCGGTTAACAACCTAGGCAGTCGGTAGCTCCGGGTAAATATGAGGACTGTATTGTAACAAAATTGCATAAAAGTAGACACAAATCTTTTTCATCTTGACAACATAAATGATTTGTTGGATATAGGGGATGTTGCAATTTCTGGGTTTAAATAGGGTTGGCAACCTCAGGTATATTTAATTTTATCCTTTTCTAATAATATCATAGATGGAAATCAGTTTCTCATATGCAAATATTTCATCAAGAACTTGGCTTGCAGACATAGCTCAGGCAAAGTGATAAGATTATTACGATAATGTGCCTACTTAGATAAGTGGAGTACATTGCGTTAAATTCAAACATAGAATTAGTCAAAACTTCTATTTTTATCATCCGTACCAACGCAGTAACGTCACGCCTTTTTATCCCCGAAGGTAGGCAGAGGTGCCCATTACGATGCCGCTATACAATGTAAACCCACTTTTGGCCATTATTTGTGTTATAAGTCCTATGTAATAGCGGTGAGCCTATTGCCATATACCGGGCACAGTTCTAGACTCCGTGCTACTACTGAGAAATTTTTCGAAAGACTGAAAAAAAATCTGTACTAAATACTTTGGTAAAACCCATTAATACCACTAATTCATCCGTACAAGACCTATTAAAATCGATCTTAAGACTTTTGCAATTGATTTTACACCTTTTAACAAATGAGGCAGTAAAGTAAACTAAGTACCTAATTAAAAATGATTCAATACAATAAAATAGTCAACAAAGAAATAAAAATTCAAAGTATTACCGACAGTCATCGTGATTCGTGATTATAACATTTTAGTGTTTACCTAGGAACTGAGTCTGACTCATACGTATAGTACTTGAAAGATAAAAGATAAAACTAATATGTAACAAATAACATTGCATCAGTATTAGTTATCAAGTTAGATTTTTAATGTTTTTACTTCTTAAAAAAATTTATTAATATAATGTTTTTACTTCTTAAATTTTAATACTAGTCCCATAGGACTGAATGAAAACTTATATAAGAGACGCATTAAGCGAGATTGCATTGAGTAAGTCGGTAGAGGGCAAGTTAAAAGTCCTTTTAGCTTTTTAAGTAGGGTGCCCTCTATTTAACGAACGATTTAAAAGGGCAAGAGCATGTAAGACTCGAGAAATCACATGTTGCATGCAAAATTTAGACAATTTATGTCCGAATACTCAAACTCTACTCAATTTTAAGACGCTCTCAAAACTAGTTCTCTCGTTATCAATTCTTTATAAAATGACAGAGATAGCACGATATTTAAGTACAACTTCAAATTGAGTAACATTTCAGTATTCGGGCGTTAGTCTACTTGTCTCATAGGACAGCCCCTACTGCGCTTGTATTTATTGCTTTACTGTATAGGAAATAATAGCAAACAAAACAAGAGGGTGAATAATAATGTTATTAACGTAATGTTATAAACAGAAGTACCCACATACATACAAACATACATAGGTACGTCTGTTTACAACCATTTTGTAAGGGATTCCCGTAAGCATGTGATGTAAACTATCCCTATATACGCACATGTTATAGGGAACGTAATTGCGATGTATTTGTAATGCACCATTTTATATTTACTAAGGAAAAGGGCCCTGATTTAAACTTACTGTTGACGCGGTTAATGTTGACGGGCGCTGACGTTGGTAAGATTTACCTTGAAGAGTTTTCTGTTGGTAGCCAATGATTTTAATGCTGAAGTTTACATTTTGATCTTCACATTAAAATACTGAACGATTTGATGAATCTATCAGTAGTAACTAGCAATAGTAAACTGATCTAGTTAAAGAGGACTAACGAGTTTTAACAGCGAGTATCAATCGAAAAATGATAATATTTATCAACATCTTAAGGTAATGACAGATGCGATAGTTTACGATCCCGTGTAAGTAACGTCAAGCCTTTTATCCCCGAAGGGATAGACAGAGGTATACATTACGGCGCGTAATGCCACTTTAAAATATAAGCTGTACTAATTTCGAGTCACAGACACACTCCAAATTATCGCGGAGATCCCTCTGTGACTCCAAATTAGTAGAGCTTTTCTCGTATATTAATATAGATATTAATGATGATTTTTAGTTAATGTCTTTACGTCTTCGGGATTTTACAGACAATACAATTTATTGTGTGTTAATATAACCACTGACCTCTTTCCTCATGTGAACTGAAGCTATCCTCTTAATTTCTAGAACACTGGACCGGATCGACGCGGACAACATTTTTTTTAATAGTTCTTAATTTTAAATACTATTATTATTTTAACGTATAAAACTAATAATTATCAACAGTTTTAATCACACTATTGTAAATAATTAAATAATATTTAACACAATTATTCAACAAACACTTCAAAAAACAAGACTTGGCGCTTTTTCGTAAATTATGTTTACGAAATTATTAAATAAAAATATAGGTTATAATTTAATTTAATGTCACAAACGACCACCTTTAATGAACGGTTAAGTTTTAACTGAATCGTTGTACGTGACTGTAGTTTATTACAATGTTAATGATGAGTAAGTTGAGGAAAATCCTCAATACGTCACGTCAATCGGCTTAATGTAACATTTAATTCTTTTTTAATTAGAATACTAGAGTCATATACTGAGTTGCGTTTTACTGACCTACAAGTACTTGGACACTTTGAAGAAATTCGTCAAGTGCCTACTAGTGACGACTTTCAGCTCTGGCTTGGGTAAAAAACCGCAAGCAATGACAAGTAATTAATTAATTAATAAAAAATTGGAATACCGTGTGCTGTGAGTCAGACTGTAAGACTTGGCAGGTGTTTTGGTTTTTATGTTTTATTAGAGAGTAAAGTACATTGTTTGAAATTACATTTTTGTGTTTGATAATTAATTTATATAGTATTTTTTTTTCGTATCCAGGTATTATTTTTACGGAATGAGATGAGCTGTTGAATGGGATTTAAAATATGTCTGTAATAAAAAAAGAACTGGAACTCAAACCTGCTTTACCTTATTTAATACGTGCTCTTTGAACTCTTCACACCTTTACGGAATTATTTAATTGGTGCGATCATAGGCAATAATATTCTTAATTACGTATTTTTTTAACGTTGTCCTACACTAGGATCTTTTAAAAGAAAAGATCCAACATTAAAGATACGACATACAATTTTACACACACATGACACCCAGACCCAAAACAACAATTTGTGGATTTTTGTGAATCACATAAAGGGCTGTTTCGTGCAGGAATCGACCTCACGGTACCCGACAACCGGTGGAACATCCACCGCGTCAATCGTGCACATAGTATTGTCCTATTGTTAGTAGTCCTACATAGGTACCTAGACTATAACAATACCTAGGTCTTATGATTCAACTATAAAGCTGTACCTAAACCTAATGATAATAATTGTTACAATGGTTTATAAAGTGGTTAACAGAGCTTATCTTTGAAACGAGTCATGATTTAATTAACCATTTATTTGTTTAATATATAAATAAATATAACAATTTTCCCCCAGAGGAATACTACCCGGTTGGCTTTGATTTAGGTATTGTATAAGTATAGGTATCTAATGGTCAGGACTTTAAATCCTCGAAATTAACAAATTTAGAACAATCTGCATGTATTTCGAAATTGAGTACGTACTATTTTTGCTTACGTTACTATTTCCAAATTTATGAAAAATTTACTAAAAATCACTCACGTACATTAATGGAGAAAAGCTCTACTAGTTTCGACACATAGAGGGACTCTTCATTATGAGCAGCGTGGGCAACCGCGGCGACGTCGCATAGCCTCTATTAATATACGTGAGTAAACCGTGATTTTAAATTAATTTAGTTGGTCTCACGGAAAGGTTTAAAAGGATACAATGCTTAAAGCATCAAAGTATTCTCCCAAAACACAGTCATCAGGAAAAGGAGCGTACATTTCTCGAAGACAGCATAGAATTTTGATTCTACAATTAAATGAAACAGCACAATAATTTCAATTACGTCAAACTAATTATAATAATATCTTAAAATAATTAATACGTTGAACGTGGCAAAGACCCTAGGAGGCCGTGCGTCACAAATAACAACAAGAGCTATAAAGCACACTTAGTTATCTACAATCATTACTGCAGACACCTAGCCCTCGACAAATAGATACTATATTTTACCCCCTTTAGGCTGTATTCATACTAAGAGTGCTTCTAAGCACAAGTATGCATTTTCGGATCCGTGGTCAGCGAGCAAGGATAGCTCGCCGACCGACCAGAACCAGACCCAGTGCGTACGGCGCTTCAAAGAGCTATCAGACCACCACAGATGGGGTCCTGTAGGGCTGATGGATTGCGGATTGTCTAGCGGGTTTACCAGGGCTCCAGCTCGAAAAACAGGAGTAGGAACGGGGTGTTTCTTACTATAGTAAGAGTCACGACATTTCCTCTCGCCTCGCCTAAGACGGGAGAAGTCATTGGATGATTTTCCCCCCTCAAAAAACTGGGATCTAAAATATAACGGAATTAAACCCACCTCACTCAAGAGTCAAGAGTAGGTCAACACAACCACTACAACAACGTCCAAATCAATTATTTTTCAAAAGATAACGAATCTTACTTTTCAATTTAGTTTGTCCGTATGTACAGAACTTTAGAATCAATAAATAAAGTGTGTGGCGATAAATAAACGCTGCCTTCACCACACCCGGTCACAGGTCGCACGGTTATCAGTTATATCTACGAGTGAAAGTCAGATACGAAAGGTAACCAATATTGTTTAAAGGTGTTTTTTAATTAATTACATTATTAAATTTCGATTTTTTTTTTGTCTTACTTTTTTAATTATTTACCTAAAGATAACATAACATTTACAATTAACCTATAAAACTAAAAAACTAACAAAATAAAATCGTATAATTATTATACTTTTTATATCACTTTAACTGTATAATGTATTGGCTTAAGCTGTAAAATTTATATGTTTTTGTACTAAATAAATAAATAAAAATAAAAGAAAACTAAAAAGTTTTGGTCTTACATAGAATAATGTTCAAGTGTAGAGTCTTTAATTACTATTTTTAAATAAAACATGTGACAATACTAACTGCACTGTACTACTGTTAAGTAATATAAAATACACAATAATTAATTAAAATAATACAAGTACATACAAATACATATAAATTACCACAACTTTGTACTTTTCTTCGTATCTCTACGGGGAAAAACAAGCTGTTATTGGAAACAAATTGATTGCGTAATATTATATGAAACAACAAAATTAAAAATAGTGTAAATACCCCAAACTCATGTATTATTACAAAATGTTTTTTAATTAATAATTACTTGTGGAAATTGTGGAAAACCAAAGCTTTAACTTATTTCAATTGATCCAAAAAAGGCCACTTTTGAACTGTCGTAATAGAATTAGTCAGTCAGTCTATCCGTCACTGAAGCTAGGTGCTATTTTCTAACCTATTTTCAAAGTAATTTAATTAATTTATAATTTAAAAATATGTTCTTGCTTCACTTTTACATAAACCCATCGAAGCGCCGGCGCATAATTTAAGATGCGTCGGATAATCGAACCCGGTGCAAGTGATAGGTTTACCGGCAGTTTGCGCGATAAATAACTTCACCGTTCACGCTGTTAACTGAAATAACTTAATATTAAATAAACATTTTAACTGTTATAATAACTTAATATTAAATAAACATTTTAACTGTTATGACTTTCTAAGTGTGATCGGAGTTATTATTGTTATTACAGAGTTAATTATAACACGACATAGGTACCTTATTTACGGTAAAACGGTGTATGGAATACGGTAGATGACTAATTTTTATTTTAATGTCCGTCTTGTAGATTATTTTAAAACATTCGACACTTATATTTTATTTTTCTACGGAAACAAATACTTTCTACCAAATATTAATTTGAAATAACGCTTGACATCACTTTTATGTACGCTTTATACAAAATAAAAATTATGTATCTAATATTAATTTAATTTAATTAATTTACATTCCTTATTATGTTATTTAATCAACAAAACAGTCCAATAAACTATACATAAGCTGATAGCAATCTTTATACATACTACTATGTACAATCAACAAACACACATCATAATTTAATATTATTTCGAAGAAATACTTTTTATCATCTTGATATAATAACCGTTTGTTCGTGTTATCGAATCTACGAAAAGCTAACAAAGTTTTTAAAGGGAATAAACACTATCATTAATTAAAAAAATTCGTTGAAAGAGTTTTATGATTTGTCTTTCTTATATAATATGTAGTATGTTCTTTATACATATAGTTTATATTCAATTAAGTATTAGGTACCTATTACCACCTACATTATACATGTGTAATTAGCAAACAACATAAAAAATATATAATTACTATCTAATAAAACATATAAAAATATTTAAAGAATGTTTAGGTATGCGTCTTCATCTTAACGAAGAAGGAACAAAAAGTAAAAAAAAGCTTTGCATAAATAGTTAAGAATTAAGAATCATTTATATTAATTACATTACATTAGCTACCTTTATAGTGTTTATTTTTATATCCTGTAAAAGACATGAATTGCGATCGTCATAGATTGTAAATTTTTTTCTCAGAAAAACTCTAACACCAATAGAATCTAAAAATATAATTATATGAGTGCATAATTAATAAACTCGTGGTTGTAATCATCATAATATCTGATTACGGCAGCTACTTATTTAATTAGTAACCCAAGAAGCGTGAAACTACTTGAAATTGATCTGTCAGATGTTCTCAATTAGAGACCTCTGATGTAGGACAATTATGTAGCCAATCAGGTTATTATTAATTTAATATTGGATTTTTAATTGAAATTGTAATTAAATTTATAGTTATCTTTTTAATATGGTACTACCAAATCAATTATATATTTTTTAAAACCGAGTGTAAGATATTGAGAACAGCGCCACCTGTTGTCGAGTAGACAAACTAAAAGATTAAAAAATTGTATGGTTGAAATTGGTAAACATAGCTATGTTTGCGAGTTTCGTTATAAAGTAAAACATGGCATTATTCTTAGTAACATTTAATAGGAGAGAAATATTTTAGTAGTAATTTGCTCCCGGATTCATTCAGTAATTTGCGAATGCAAACATTTTTTTTCAGTAAATTGTTTGTACAATCCAACATCTGGTCTTCGTGAATAGTTAAACAAAAACAATATTTACTTTGAAGCCATTTTTCTAATTGAATTCTTGTAAAGCGGTAATTTGCAAATACCAATACCACGAACACTTAAAAACAAACCTTAACACCTTAGTTTAAAGCTTAATCTAAATTAACAAAGCAACCACAATCGTTATACCTTTACGTAATTATTTCACCACGAATTTATTAAGAAAATCGATGAAACACAGTACAAACGGATATGGTTACAGGATAACAGAATATTTGCTCTCGATTATGACTCACTAGTCTAATCTTTAGATTCTTTAGTACCTAGTTGTTATATAAAATACAAAAATACTTTGTGATACAATGTTTTCCGCGATATCTTTAGTCTTTATTTTTATTCATTACCTAGACTAAACTAGCATTACCTGGACTAGATATTCATGTGAACGAAACACTAAATATAAATAACTTATTACATACATAGTGATATAGGTAAATAAGAAAAATCTTAAAAACGTATATGGGTAAATAAAACCCACATTACCAATGAAGTTGGTAGGTATCTACAACTGTCGTCCACGTGTATCTTACATTGTTCATTGTCGTATCAGATTATTGCTACTTATAGTTTTCCTGTATCCATTGATCCAATGATATACTACGTCAATACGTAATTAAACTACATTTGCTGTAAACTAGTCAATTGGCTATAAGGAAGACTACGAGCAATGCAAAGGTACATGGATATGGATAGTAGAGGTGATTGGAATGAAAAATAAGTCTTCTATTTAGTGAAGACTTAGGTATTAGGTACCTACATAATTGCCTATATATCTGGTAAACAGTTTTAGTAGGAAAATCATTATTTATTTAGTAAAAGGTACATGGTATAACTTATAAACTCATATTCAACATTTTGCATTTTCAGGAAAAGTAGACGTGGGGTTATATTAAATACCTATATAGGTACTTATATAAACCTGCTGACACGTTAACATCCGTTTTAGCCCACGGGTTTTACACTCAATTAGTACCGAAAAATTAGGTTTAATTCAGCTCTGACGTGTTAATTTGTGAACAGGTAATTTAATACTCATTAGTCATTGGGAGACGAATGTAGCATTTGTATGTATAAAATAAATATTATAGTAAGTACCTACCTACTGCTGCTTTTATTGAAAACCCCATCTGTTCAAGGACAAAAATGAATTACTATCTTTGAGTGCGACAGTAAAGAGTTATGTATTAGTGCACGATACATAACTTGATGCACGATATAGGAGGACGAAAAAAAGAAAAATGTTTTAAAAATTTACTACCAGAAAATACTGTTTAAAAATCAAAGCCCGCACATATAGGGCCCAGTAGACCTGATGCCCAATCTGGAGCTGCAGACAACGTAGCAGGTTACCGGGGCTCCGGCTCAAAGCAGTAGAAGGAACGGGGTGGTTTTTAGTCAGTAAGAGTCTGACACACCCTCACGCCTCACTCAAGGCGGGAGAATCCAAAGCCTTTGGAGAGGCGGGATAAGGCTTTGGATGATGTTCCCCTTAAATAAAAGATAGATTGTAATATTCCTAGGTAGTTATCAGACTAACATTAGGTAACCTTGCAATTTTCAGACAAAATAATTCACTTACATTTTCAACCAATTTGCGAACCAAAATAGCCTGTGGGTAATTACTTTTTTGCGCACATAATGCTTGGATGCACCATCTATTTTGTTTTATTAAGTGCTGACGTCATTCGCTCGCAATATAAAATTGCGCATTTTAATCGGAGACCCAGCAACAGCACTTTCTGATAAAGAACCATTTAAAATTGCCTTCTTGCACTACGTGGAAATATTATACGGCCTCTTATATACATAGAGGAGTATATGTATATATACACTAGCTACTTCCGCGCGGTTTCACCCGCTCTGCTTAGCTCCTATTGGTCATAGCGTGATGTTTTATAGGCTATGACCTTCCTCGATAAATGTACTATCCAACACAAAAAATATTATTCAAATCAAACACACACTGTATGATTTCCCAAAAAAAGTTTAAGAATTATTACTCACAGTGTACTGTATCTATTTTTTTAATACATACTTAATGTGCATGTATGCGTCATCCATACTATAAATAAAAAAGATACAAATATTCGATGACGTCATTCCTACGACCATGTATAGGAACATATAAGTCATGTATGTATAAGTATGTATATGTATACTTTAATGCATGATATTCGTTCCATGCACTGAGCAGTAACAATAAAACGTACGTCAAAATTACGGTTAATTGTGTAAACAACAAAAACCACGCTTTGTAACGAATGAAGAACAATATTTTTAAATTATAAACAGTATTTATATTTATAAAAAGTGAAAATAATGATGATGAATCATTAGTTTTTGTGTATTTTAATTTTAATGAGTAACGAGTAACAATCAGTAATTTCATTAGTGAGTTATTTTTATTTGTTATGTATGTAATTAAATGTGTTTTACGTGGGAGAATCATGCTTCAGTACACATGTACTGGCTCGACCCGAGTGATACCACGGCCTCACAGAACACCGACGTGAAACAACGCTTGCATTGTGTTTCGTAATGTGAGTAAGGTTCCCAGAGACCCAATCCCCTTTTTGATCTTGAGTTACCTTTGACATTAGTCTGTGTGAGGTAAAGGACTGCGTGTATAATGACTAAAGGGATGCGCAGTTAGGATGTCAAAGAACTTAGTACCTATATTAGCATTGTTGCAGGTAGCGGTTTGCGGTTTCACATACTTCTTAAGACAAAGGCACACGTATATATGTATCTGTGGTATGGATTATTTATTTATTTATTTATTCAATTTCCATATAATTACATTACAATAAACTAAGCCCCACAAAACCGTTTTAATAGTTTGACTGTGGGGTCGCTGAATCTCTATGTTAATAATATATGTTTTTACAAATTAAAAGTGTCTAAGTAATATAATTTTAATTTACGTTTAAATCTAATTAATTTTGCTTCACTCCTTATGTCTGCTGGCAGATTGTTTAATAGGTAAGGTATTCTCTTGTTTAGTGTCCTGTCACCATAGTAATTGGTGACTCTGGGTACATTGAATCTAATCTCGATATTTAAGGTATCTTCTTCTTTCAACCCTTCAACTTCTTATACTAAGTTATTTAGGGTCAAACTCGTAATCTTCATTTAGTAAAACGGATTCTCATATTCTATTCTCCCGAATCAGATGTTATTCTATCATACTCTTAATTTATCTTTCAATCATTCCTCATCTAGTCTATCCATCTGTTTTTTAAATTATTGTCCTTTTTTTTCCATCCTATCACAATTTAAATTCAGCACTAACTTCGTCACATGATTTTCATACCTTCTTGTTTTGTCTTTTGTCCATGTCATGACTATTGTGCATGCCCATTGTCCGTTAATGTCCATTAATATTAAGTATACTTATATAGAGGACTTCAGTATAAACCTACATTTTGGAATTCAAGGCTTGTTGCTATGGTGATTCAGGTTTAATATGAACGTATATACCTAAGCTATTGTAACCGCATTCCCATAGCATCCTCATTATATGAGTCACATTTGAGTTCTACTAAGAATTTGAAGATCAATGTTTTCCATGAAGTGGTTTTTTTTAATGGTTTAGGATAATAGGTAGCTAGGCCTCATGTGTAGATCTAATCTGTTTATTCTCTTCTTTTGTAACTTGTAGTCATACGTTTTTCTTAGAAAATTGTTTTGTGTATGGTTGTATCTTGTTACTTCGTGTGTATCTTGGTCGTGATTGCTAGCAACTAAACTTAAATTTCCTGGTTCTAGGATCGTAATTGTATTTTTTTCATGCGAAATTTTCGCTAGAAGAACATTTGGCACCCTTTTACTTAGACACTCTTTTTTAGAAACGTTAGAGGCAACGACTCTTTATTAGTCACTGTTACTGTGTTAAACTTATAGGCAACATCTATGTTATATCCGGAGCTGCGGACTGCCTAGCGGGTTACCGGAGTTCCAGCTCGGGAAACGGGAGTAGTAACGGAGTGGTTTATAGTCAGTAAGAGTCTGACACTCCCTCTCACCCAAGAAGACCGAGAGAAATCAATAAATGGTTTTCCCCTTTAAAAAAAGTAGCAACGCTAAGTAATCACGAAGCTGCCAGCAAAACTCTACTCTATTCAATAAAGAAATGGAATAACATAGCAGGCTTTGTAGTAATAACTAGTTATTAGTACAGACACGTTCTAGCACACCTATGAACATTTATAAGCCACTAAATAGGTACCTCCTAAATGAATTCCGAATACTTCCATAAAATGATACGCACCACTTAGGTTTGATCACAAGAACAGTAACACTTAACTTTTTCTAATACGTAGGAATTATATTGGCATCCATCATCATCCATTTGTTCTCCATTCCTGTCGTTCACGCGTAAAGTCTGAATTCATACATGAATAAAATACCATACAAATGTTTTTGTATGATTATAAGGTATGGCTGACTGATTCGTTGGTCGAGTAGTCGTAAGTGCGACTGTCGGGCAAGAGGTCTCGTGTTCGATTCCCAGGTCTGGCACAGTATAGCTCGGCATTTTTCGGTTTTTCGAAAATTTCTCAGTAGTGGCACAGAGTCTGGCATTGAGAAAAGCATTTACTTACCTAATAACGTTTCCACAAAGAGTTAGTCATACCAAAATTTTGTCTATAATATTATGACTGTTTAAGCTGAAATATTATTTTAGTATTACCAATAATGTGTAGTCGAGACCAGACGTAAATACAACTTAAGTACGTATGTAATTCTACTAATACGTAACAAACAAACAATGTAGGCTATTTTAAAAAGATAATTGTATGACTAAGTCAAATAAAAAAAATAAACCGACTTCACTAAAAAAGTTAAAAATAACTTTAATTTCGGAAGTCGCTGTTTCTCGGTATTATTTGTTTGTTACACCGACTTCCGAAATTAAAGTTATTTTTAACTTTTTTAGTGAAGTCGGTTTATTTTTGTAAAAAGTATTTTATTTCACACTTTTTAGTTGCGATACTCAGTATCGCAACTAAAAAAGTCGGTTAAAATTCTCTATCTCAATAACTACTTTATTTATTTGTATTGTCACAGTCACTTATTATTAATTAACTTTATTGTGATTTCTATGTGAGTATGAAGTTCCATTGGCCATTTCTGGTCTTCTTCATCAGTTCCACCTCTTCAAAGGTTACTTTTTGACTGTAAATGCTTCAATTCTAGATGAATATACCAAAATCACTATATAGTTCCCTATAATATTTGAGGAGTACCCTCGATTTCTCTAAGATCCCATCATCAGATCCTAACTTGGTGACAATGGGACCACCTCAGAACTATCTACTTTCGAACAAAAAAAGAATTTTGAAAATCCGTCGACAATTGACGGAGTATTCGATGAACAAACATACAAAAAAAAAAAAACATACAAACAGCCGAACATAGTACCTCCTCCTTTTTGTGAAGTCGGTAAAAATTATTTATAAAAGCTAATAATAAATCAGAACAATAGTTATTCATGCATAATAATTATTAAAAACGTATGTGAACTTTAGTTAGTTTATCTAATTATTTCAGTGGTTAAATGGGACGCACTAAAATGGAGCGTGGGTTCTAAATTATCATTTAATGAAATAAATTAGTGAAAATTAATGTTTGAGAGTAAATTACTAAGTTTTAATAATAGAGAAATGGGTGAAAAGATGGATACATAATAAAAAAAGAAATGGCATCTGTACAGTCAGTCGCTTTTTTTTGATGGAGGAAAATCATCCAATTACTTCTCCTGCCTTGAATGAGGCGAGAGGGAGTGTCAGACTCTTACTGAGAATAATGTATCATGTATAAGACACAATTTCATACTTCCTACTAATCTGCTATTACTAAAGGAGACCGGCAAGCTTCCATAGTAAATTAGGCTGATCGGATTAGCCGATATTATTTCGGAAATCCTCAATTGACTTTTTACTCGGTACTTGCGACTATTTGATCAATAAGACATGATATAAGAAAAGTAATGCCATAAGAACTTAGTAAATATGAACAGGAATATGTAACTAGCTACTTCCAAGCTATACGATACATACAATACAGTCAGATAAAGTAGGTAATTATTAATTCGCTACGATCATTGCTTGCTGTATAATAACACTAACCTATTAATAATGAATCACGCAGAACGTACACATACAATCGTATAAATATTGAGTTTATTTCAAGGTTTGACTATGACTATACAGTACCCTTAGTATGAGTTTGCTTTACGTTGAACGAAAACTAACCGAGAGCGTGCAAGCCTCTGAATGGTTGGTTCAATTCGTAACGGCCAATCAGAACGCCAAACGCCCTTTCGTTTCGTTTTTGTTCAACGTAAAGTAAACTCGTACCATGCCCTCAGCCCTCTGTCAGTGGCATCGCTCGCGTTACAGGGATAAAAAGTAGCCAAAGATTTATTTCAGACTATAATCTATCTTCGTACTAAACATTACTCAGATCAGTTAAGCAGTTTTTGCTAAAGAGGGTAACATACATAGAATACAGAAACTAGAGGAAGTATCATGCAACAAAATTACTACGGGAACCAGTGTCGCCAAACTCACACAAATGAAGCGCTAATCATCATAGGTAACATAACACACATACGTGATAAAAACTTTCGTATTTATTATTCAAGGTTTATGTACTCTGTACATGTGATGAAGGTGAAACAATGCGTCGTTGCACCTGTTGGTCTGATATAAAGGAATGTCTGTGTTGACTGCACCTGTTGTGGGTAATGCAAATTCTTTTCCTTCTTTTATCTATATATTAATACGTGATGCAAAAACTTTGGACCGCTATTTACGAAAATTGCGCGGACGTAGGAGCATAAAATTTGGTACACTTATAGTTTATGTGTAGGAGAAGTGAAGAACGCTAATATTTTTCAAAAATAATGCTTATAAAGTACATTAAATCAATAAATAAAACATTACACACACATGCATAGTATCTGATCGTATTTGACAAAACGTCAAAATCGATAGACATTGCGATGATATTGACGTCTCATATGAATAGAGTTTTATAAAAGAGTTTGTTTGAGTTTGAGTTAAATAAAAATTATCCTTGAACGTATGTTAAGTGGTATTGTAAATTAAATCGTATATGGTTGAATTTCAACCACTAGGCGACCACTAGTTCTTATTAATTTCTTATTACCTAGGTTAGTTAATGGGGTGGTTTTAGTGAGGAAAATATCCCACACTCCCTGGTCTGTTATCTCCAGAAAACTGATGAAGGCTTCCGCCCGTCACCAAAAAAGTTGGTTACCGTTGGTTGTAATAAGTTTCAGTGCATTTTTAGAAATTTTTTGATGATTACTGATTTATTGATCGGGGTAAGGAAGAGGTTTTGTAATTCTATTACCGAATTGAGGTTAGTAAATCATTTTATTTCGAACATTGCGCCCATATTCATTATTATGATTATTTTATACAAATGATAATTAAGTCAAAGTCAACTCCAGTCAACTCTTTATTCCAATGTAACCATAAATAGGTACTTTTCAAATGACAAGAAATAAATAATAGTCTATTAGTCTGTCCGTCAGTAAAACTAGGTGCTACGTATACATATTAAAAAAATGTTTAGATTTTATTCGAAACTCTAACATAGCACTGATTTTTGACTTGTGGTTACAGTATGCCAAATATTCCATAACATAAGTAACCGACAAGGTATTTTAACAAGTTTACATTGAATTCTGCAACAACATTCATCAATTATCTGCTCTCAAAAAACCAATTAACAAGTTCGTATTAAATCGAAAACCGGAACAAATACCGGTTTGCCTTACCGTTTACGATGACGTCAGCTCAGTTCCACGAGTTTAAAAACCGGACTACCATACGATCAGGTTTGGTTCCGAAATGAAAGGCCCGTGTGAGTTCAAGGAACACAATCGAATGATTTCGTGCGAAATTTTGATGGACATACAATACATGTGTATGAATACAATTACGTATGGTATTTGTAAATCTACTAGTAAGATAGTAAGATCTACTCTTCAGTTTAACAATAGGTACATTAGTCCAGTCATTTGGTAGTTTTACCTGGAAAGTCCTTTTCGCCTTTGCTTCGCGCCGCCATATTTAAAAAATGGCGCCTAAATACGGTTTTTTGGTAATATCTGGAAATGAATCTGCCACTCTTTACGCGGCAGCCGGTTGCCCAGCCACCGCACCAACTGTGCAGACAAGCGTGCAGTACTTAGCGCAGTGGTTCCTTAAAATTTAGCAATTGGGCGTTACTATAACACATTTATTTGTACATTACTAGGAAATTATGTTTAAAGTAGAAGCTCTATTATTATGCTTGAGTTTACGTATATTTTTCTCTTTCAGGTCACCTACATAACACCGTTTGTTTATAAGAATCCTCCTCCAAAACTTCGCACAATTGAAGTGAGTACCACGTTTGATATTATACCCGGTAAGTTCAGAGTAACACTGCAAAGTCAGTAAAATTTTATTAGGCTTCACTATTACTACGAGCACCTTCAGTGACGGACAGACTGACAGTTTGATTTGATCAGCTTTTTACTTTGACTTTGAAATTGACATTGACTTTGACATTGACATTTACTTTGACATTGACATTTACTTTGACATTGACATTGACTTTGACTTTGACATTTACTTTGACTTTGACATTGACATTTACTTTGACATTGACATGTACTTTGACATTGACATTTACTTTGACTTTGACATTGACATTTACTTTGACATTGACATGTACTTTGACTTTGACATTGACATTTACTTTGACATTGACATGTACTTTGACTTTGACATTTATTTTGACTTTGACATTTACTTTGACATTGACATTTACTTTGACTTTGACATTGACATTTATTTTGACTTTGACATTGACATTGACATTTACTTTGACATTGACTTTGACATTGACATTTACTTTGACTTTGACATTTACTTTGACTTTGACATTGACATTTACTTTGACTTTGACATTGACATTTACTTTGACATTGACATTTACTTTGACTTTGACATTGACATTTACTTTGACATTGACATTTACTTTGACTTTGACATTTACTTTGACTTTGACATTTACTTTGACATTGACATTTACTTTGACATTGACATTTACTTTGACATTGACATTTACTTTGACTTTGACATTGACATTTATTTTGACATTAATTCCCGACGCATTTTACGAAAAAATATTTATGTACAAAATTAAACTAGAAAAAAAATCCTACAATTTATGTATTAATAACTTTTTCATAAAATCAATCGTTTTGGCGCCGTAACGTATTATTCATTTGCACCACCAAAACTGTCGCAACCGAGGGCTTTTTTTTTTTTTTTTTTTTTTTTTTTTTGAGGGGGGAAAATCATCCAATGACTTCTCCCGCCTTGGGTGAGGCGGGAGGGAGTGTCAGACTCTTACTGACTAAAAACCACCCCGTTCCTTCTCCTGCTTTGAGCCGGAGCCCCGGTAACCTTTTACGTTGTCCGCAGCTCCGGATCAGGCATCAGCCCAACTGGGCCCCATCTGTGGTGGTCTGGCTCTTTGAGGCGCGCGCGGAACGCGACGCGCCGTACGCACGGGTCTGGTTGTGGTCGGGCGGCGAGCTACCCTTACTCGCCGTCCGCAGACCCGCACTTACGGTGGCCGGAGATCGTCACGCGATCCCCGACGCCCGGAGTGTCTTCTGCGGCGGCTGGGGCGTGAGGAGGATCGTTCTCTCACGCGCTCCGCCTCCTCCTTAGCTAGCATGACTGCTTCGCAGAAGGAGGAGACGGCGTCCCATTCCCCCTCGCTCCGCACCATGGCCTGAACCAAAGCCGGACGCGAGAGGTCACCGTCGCTGATCACATCCCTGAGGACACGGCGGTGCTCAGCCCATGCAGGGCACACCGCTACTGTATGCTCCACCGTGTCCTCCGGGTGATCCACGCAATGCCGACACCCGGGCGTTTCCTCCCGCCGAATCCGAAACAGGTACCTACCGAAACTTCCGTGTCCGGTAAGCACCTGCGTCAGGCGGTAGGTGAGGACGCCGTGACGCCTCTCTAGCCACTCCTCAAAGAGGGGACTTACCGCTGCTCGCAACCGAGGGCTGGGCTCGCTGTCATTGCCAAAAAATATCTATACCTCTTCAAAAGTGTGATATATCACGTAAAATAAGCTAAATGACATATTAGTCATGACCAAGTCCTCACTGTCACAAAATTTCAAGATCATATTTATCTAAAAGTGCATTTTGGACATATCTAAGGAAAGAAGATAAATATATAAAAGTACATTTGAAAGATAATAAGGAAAATGGGTGCAATAATACCTATTTCATAATGTGCCAGCATATCCGGAGAGGACCGTTTCCCCGAAAATGATTGTGCATTTAAACCATTTCCTACATGGTCATACTCGTGATGCATCTGGTGTCTGATACGTAGGTACTTAGGTTCTCGGAGATGCGTTGATCTATTGAGAGACCCGGTGCCTCTTATGAGTGTCGAGTTCCTCGTTAAACAGTTAAGTGAGTAAGCCGAAAAAAAAATATAATTAATTTTGTATTTTATTTTGTAGATACAGCAGTCGTTGTGCCGATAGTCGTATCTGCTAATGGCCTCATAGCCAAAACTCCTCGACCAATACTAGGGCCTGATGCAGAAAGCAGTACTTCTGGACACGGCGCGTATTGTCCGGAAATTCCTCACTCTTGAGGCCTTGCCGCCAATAGCTCGGATTTTTCCCGGTAGTACTGAGCTACCGCATTTTTATATTTTTAAATGTTCTTTTTGGTCGGTTCTCTATTATATGATATTTAATGTTGATAAGTATCTTTACGCTAAATCATGTAGAAAGTAAGAGAACAATAGACCATTACTAATAGTTAATTCCGCAGAGTATGCATTTTATGATTGGGTAATTAATAATATTGTGAGACCTATTACATAATTTGTGATACTGATAAGCGGGTGTATTGTTTTTCCTTTCGATGGAGTTTCTTTATCGTTCTTCATTCATACGAATCTATATTTTGGAACGAGCACCTAACTTCACTGACGGACAGACTGACGGACGAGTTAAGATGTTTCGAAATTGCCTCCACTTATGTACATGTACAGTCAGCCAAGTCATTTAGTATACAGGTAAAAATATAAAGATGACTTTAATACATGTTGGCTACTGATCCAATCAATAGTTAAACAAGTGATATCATCATCATCTGTTCTCATCTACTGCTGGACATAGGCTTGCATCAGATCTTCAGTTCTACTTATCCAGCCATGACCAGCCAGTTTGTGGATATCGTCACTCCACCTAGCTGGAGAGCGCCCTACACTAAGTTTGCCTAGACGCGGTCTCCACTCTAGAACACGTTTACCCCAAACCAATGGTCGGTTCATCGACAAAAGTGATCGGCCCACTGCCACTTCAGCTTACTAATCCTTTGAGCTAGTTTAACAAAATTAAATGATATAGCTTTGCCAAAACACATACAATTTAGTAAGACAACGGGTACTGTCTCTAAACTTAATCAACTTTTATTTTCTTAACTGTATACCAAATAATTTGGCTAAATATACATACATACTAGAATGAATAAAATAAAAATAAACATTTTGACTTTGAAAAATAATTTATAGCTGGCTAGCTTTATAGTCTAGTAACCTAGATTAAACCATGCTAAAAATAACATTTATTTGTTTTATCGCTGATGCTAAATTAGGTTTAAGGTTAAACGTGTGTTATGTGTATTGTGTTAATTTAATTAATCAGTTGTATTTGTAGGTTTTTGTGAGTGAAATCGTTGTTGTATTTGGTACAATAATTCTATGTTTTAGTTTAAATTATACTTCGTTGAGCAAAGTGGCCATGAGTGCATGTCGTGCACAGGGTTTTTTTTTGAGGGGGGAAAATCATCCAATGACTTCTCTCGCCTTAGGTGAGGCAAGAGAGAGTGTCAGACTCTTACTGACTAAAAACCACCCCGTTCCTACTCCTGCTTTTCAAACCGGAGACCCGGTAAACTCGCTAGGTAGTCCGCAGCTCCGGATCAGGGTACAATTCCCATCTGTCGTATTGTGTAGTTTATTTGCCAAACCTTTAGGGAAACAAAATGGGTAACGTTATGTTTACATTATTTCATATTATAGGTAATATGTCTTTAAGTACATCCAGTACAGGTGAAAGTTTTAGAGAATACCTACTTACTATGGTAGTCATTCATATTAGCAAATATTTACCGTTAAGTAAAAGTTGCCTACAATTGATGGTTAGAAGGCTTTCTTATTATTTTCGCACATACGTAGTAGGAACTTGGTACATATAGGCTTTAGGGAAGACGGTAGCACAGTGGTCACGTGCTGCCTTTGCGCACGTCTAGGATTGTCCCGTAACAGGCGTTGCAGCATGGAGCAGGTCTAATAAGAAGACTCGGTGCCCCTTATAGGTACTGATTGTGGCGACTAGGGTAGTTTTGGTGAGGTAAAAAACCCACACTACCTAGTCTTTATCTCCAAAAAAATTTTGTTTCGGGTCTGGGTGTCATGTGTATGTGAACTTGTATGTTTGTAAACACACCCACGACATAGAAGAAAATTCTAGTGTGGATCAACATATTTGTAAGAAAAAAAAACATTTCCATCTTATTATGATACCTATCAACATCAAGGGAATCGAATTTAAAGCCACGTGTAGATCCGTTGCGGTTATGACTGACCGTGACCTTTTCTTGCCATTTTATTAATTAATTTATTTAAATATCAAAATTACTTCTAGACGACCCAATCACCTATCAAATGATACAAAATAATGTAGTAACAATATTAAATTAACATCTACCTACCTATTTTAATATTATTATTTTACTTTTTATCTCATTTAAAACAAGTTTTCTTTCATAAAACTTGAGATTCGTTTGAGATGCTGCCAATGTACAATGTCAGGACAAAGATTACAACTATCTTATCTTAACAACATAACATAACATTATAAATATTTGTCATAACTGTGTAATATAAATAAATAAATAACTAAAACTCACCATAGTAACATTCCCATTTATAGTTTCAGTAGAAGCCGTACTAATTGTGAAAACCTCTGTACTTTCCGTTGGCGCCATTTTTGTTGCACTCACACATTCAAACACTCCCATAATTATATATTTTTTAAATCACACACACACACACTGAACTTTAATATTCTTCTTTTAAAATTCGAATTTAGATTTGTACACTTTTTTATTTTTTATTCATATTTTTTTCCGTTAAACTTAATTCTCAAGTGATTCAAGTTGAGATATCGTGTCGACTGACAGCCGAGCGGCGTGTGCGCACCGGTGAGCGAGCGATCAATGATATATCGCAACTGGATGCCTTATGAGCGTAGGCGGCGTTCTTAAAGGTCAATCAGTAGACTTGTCTAGAGCGACACAAAACTAGGACAGGGCAACTAGGCTTAGGGAGTTCCTTGGATTTATGTGTATTGGATAATTATATATTTGTAGGTCCTGTAGGATTATTTAAAAGTTAAAAGGAAATATTTTTTAGAGACCTGCAAAGGTATTTTTTAATGTTTTTTCCTCAGCCTTTTATTGAAACTTTTTTAAACCGAAACTAGGCTTATTAACCGACTTCAAAAAAATATAGTTATTGAATAGAAATTTTAATTTCACAATACGAACTAATTAATGAAAATAAGTAAATAAATATGTCGGTATTAAATTAAATGAAATTATATAGGTACCTAAACTAAATTTTATCATTCATAAAATAAATAGATTAATTATCTACAAAAGTAATCTCAACACCTGCTGTTTATATACAAAACTATTTATCAATCAATATCTAAGTAGGTAGCGATAATTAAAAATAGATATTACTTAAATATGCAATTATATATATTTTTAGGTTCAGAAGTGGAATTTTATTAAAAAAATAAATACAATCGACAAGAAGCCGTTTATTTTTAAATCTTACAGATTTTAATCAATACAACATAACAATTAATCAAATACTGCAAACTTCAATAATTAAACAAAACGATTGGAAAAATGGCTTACGTGACCTTAATAACGACCAACACAGATTATCACAACCCTTCCGTACAATCCGAGAGCTGGCGAGCAAATAGGAGTATTTCTTATTAACAACCTCCTTTCATAGACTACTTCAGGGTAGATAGAAACTCATTACATGATAGATAGAAACTCCTTACAACTCCTTACATGATAGATAGAAACTCCTTACACGGCCTCTCCTGACGGTGAGTCGTCCTCGACACAGTTTCTTCTTGTGATCCCGCTGGGACCGGCCATTGGAGAGGTCGGTGGATCGGTTACAACACCCTCATCCAGCAAAGGCATGGACAGTGCAGCTGTAGGAGCAAACTCTATTTGCGCTTCCGTCTCCTCGTCATCGTTAGTTTCATCTAAAAGTGTTCAGGAATACAACATAGGAACACCCAATCTTGCTAACCAATCATTCAGTCTCCACTCAGTCAATTCATTCCTCATTCTATCAGAACTATCTCACAAGACGCACATTCATCGTTCTCAAAGAAAAAGCAAACAAACTACAACCAAGCCAAGGCATAAACTGTGAGTTTCCAAGGCCTGTATGCTTAATCTCCCCGGTTGACTTCATCATTAAATCACCGGAGAATCCAATAACATAATCTGCAAAACAGACCCACTCGTACGAAGACCGTATTCAAACGTACGAGCGCATTCCACACGCAGACCGTATTCGAACGTGTGAAGCTTCCCGACACGCAGACCGTATTCGAACGTGTCGAGGCTTCCCGACACGCAGACCGTATTCGAACGTGTCGAGGCTTCCCGACACGCAGACCGTATTCGAACGTGTCGAGGCTTCCCGACACGCAGACCGTATTCGAACGTGTCGAGGCTTCCCGACACGCAGACCGTATTCGAACGTGTGAAGCTTCCCGACACGCAGACCGTATTCGAACGTGTCGAGGCTTCCCGACACGCAGACCGTATTCGAACGTGTCGAGGCTTCCCGACACGCAGACCGTATTCGAACGTGTCGAGGCTTCCCGACACGCAGACCGTATTCGAACGTGTCGAGGCTTCCCGACACGCAGACCGTATTCGAACGTGTCGAGGCTTCCCGACACGCAGACCGTATTCGAACGTGTCGAGGCTTCCCGACACGCAGACCGTATTCGAACGTGTCGAGGCTTCCCAACACGGTGACCGCAATCATCCGTGCTGAGGCATTCAACAAGCAGAGTGCATCATACAAGTGAGGTTCACTATTTAGATAATATTCGTACTAATGAGCCTTGCATGACTGTCAACATTATGAGGTCAACTTACTTTCAAAAAAATGCGGCACATGTTTCAGGGCTCCACTCACCCCGCCACGGCACCATGAACTGAACAGCAGCCTGCGTTGTTTTACCATAACTGCCACCGAGCAAACGTAGCGTGTAACGGCCACTAGGTAGAACTTCCACCACCTTGTATGGGCCGCGCATGCCGGAGTCGAGTTTCCCTGCCGACTGAGAGTATTTGATTACAAAGACCAAGTCATCAACATTGAATTGGCGTGGTGTACTCCGTCGCTGGTTAACTTGCTCGTCTTGCTTGATTTGGTTGTTACTGAGGAGTTCTCGGGCTCTGCTTCTTGTGATTTCACGTAGTGCCTCTCTGTTAGGTGCCAAACCCTCGATTGCCACATCACGTACTAGCGCTCGAACCACAGGAGTTGTAGATTCTGTGCCTATTAGAAGATTCAAGGGAGATACCTGCGTAGTCTTCTGTCTTGTGATGTTCAGCACCAGTTGTAGTTTCCACAGAGTTTCCGACCACTGCAGATTTTTGTGGTTGGCTTGGATGCGTAACATGTTGAGTATTGTCCGCATGTACCTTTCCGCTTAACCATTTGCCTGGTGCATCTCTGGCGTGATGTAGTGCAGGTTGCAGCCGAGTTCGTTAATCCATGCCACGAATTCTTTAGACTCGAACATACGTCCTTTGTCCGTGACCATAAGTTTTGGCACCCCAAACAAGGAGATAGCCTGAGTAATGACGCGTTTAAGTTCCGTAGAATCTTGTCGGTAAATAGGGTAGAGGATCCTGCCAAGCCTAAAAGTTGTCGCACCTGCTTTACGTTCTCGGGAGGCAAAGAGCTGACTAAGGCTTCCACTTTCCGTGGACTCGGCCTAACCTGACCTTACGTTATGAGTCTACCTAAATATTCGACTTCAGTAACCAGAAACGAACATTTGGCCAGATTTATTGAAAAACCAGCTATTGTGAGAATTCTAAGTACCTTACGCAACAGTTCAATTCCCTCGTGTACCGTATTACTCAGAAGGAGGACGTCATCGACATAAACTACCACGTTACCCTCATTAATATGTGCGCCCTTCATCTAACACGTTACCCTCATTAATATGTGCGCATCATCGTTAGAAGAACGCATTGAACGCGAGTGTGATCTCGACCGGTCGCGAGGAGCACTACGAGAGCGGTCTCTACTACGCAATTCGCACCTAACACGAGTACGCGACCGATGCACTTCAGTATTGCGAGAATTATGTCGATCTCGGACACGCAAGCCATCCCGCGAAGTTCGTTGTCTGTCGCTCGAATTGCGGTTTGATCTAACCTCACTACGGTCGCGAGACCTACGAGAAGTATGCCGATCTCGATTACGCGAATCGCCTCTGGAGGGGCGCCTCCGTGGACTAGGCATCCTTGTACGTCTCGTAAATACAGCAATTAAACACAAAAATAGTAAAAAGAAAGAAAACTGAAGTAAGCAGTAGTTGTAAACAAAGCAAAGTTTAAAAGTTAACGGTTTTCTTGTTTTCAACTGATTTACAAATTCAAAAGCAAATTAATGTTAGTGTGGGCTTATAAGTCCTTTATCCCACTTCTGATTTTAGGTTCAGAAGTGGAATTTTAAAAAAATAAATACAATCGACAAGAAGCCGTTTATTTTTAAATCTTACAGATTTTAATCAATACAACATAACAATTAATCAAATACTGCAAACATCAATAATTAAACAAAACGATTGGAAAAATGGCTTACGTGACCTTAATAACGACCAACACAGATTATCACAACCCTTCCGTACAATCCGAGAGCTGGCGAGCAAATAGGAGCATTTCTTATTAACAACCTCCTTTCATAGACTACTTCAGGGTAGATAGAAACTCATTACATGATAGATAGAAACTCCTTACAACTCCTTACATGATAGATAGAAACTCCTTACAATATAATATAAACATGTTTTCGACTACGCCTTTTAACATAATACTACATTTTGATTACCGCTTGAATTCTAGCTGTTAATGATGCAAACAATTTGTTTATTACGTCTTTACTCCTAAATTACTACACCGACTTTGATGCATTTTTTTAAAGAGACAGTGACAACTTAATTTGCACTTTCACTTTTTTATGGAATAGGGGGGTAAACAAGTACACAGGTCACCTGATGGTAAGCGATCAATGTCGTCCGTGGACACCCACAACTCCAGAGGAGTCATAGGTGCATATTTACCGGCCCTTTAAAAAAAGAATACGCTCATTTCTCTTTTCTGCTGGATAAGAAAGAAGGGAATCGTCTTTCGCTGATATGCGCTAAGGAAGTTGGCAAGTAGTAGTGGAAGGATGTAAAGAGCTGAAGATCCAGCTAGGCGATAATTGGCAAGTTGGTATCGTATTCTTATTATTCTCATGCCAAAGTAAACCATATTACTTACAAAATAAAGATTGAATTCAAGTCCTTGAAATTAAATCGAGAATTTCTTTACCGCATCCAGTAGCAAAATAAATACCTGTACATTACATTATTGTATCCATAATGAATCATTCACGTGAACGCTGTGAATACTAATAAGTGTAGCGTTATGTCAGTTTGTGGGTCACTCTGTCTGTATGTATGTATGTAAACGTTATGTATGCAACAGTTCCGGCTTTAAGATATGGCTTAAATTGCGTAAGAAACTATTGATGACAAGCACATCAATAGGCCCTAATGTATACAATTTCCGTAATAGAAATTAAACTCTATCGCTTTGTTATAAAGTCTAAAATAATTTGTTAGGATAGGGTAGCTTGATATGCTGTTGCCGGAACTGTTATCGAATGACAGACGGTTTCCGCTATTTTTCTCAATGAGATCTTCTGATCTTTGACCTGTGTGTAAGTAGTTGTAGGTACTATCGCAATTAGTTGGGTCAGATCAAATATGGCAGCTGTTTGATGATAGTTATTGAGGCCGGTGACTGGTACCAATCTTAATATTATTACCGCATATATATCTACGGTACGTAATATATGTAGATTTATGCGTTTTAAATAAGGTGGAGAATTGGTTGTCGCGAATTATTTTCCCCTTGAATGATTATGGGCCCCTGGTGTGGCTTGAAACTAGTCGAGGAGCCAGTGATGTTACCTATGTATTTAAGATTACCAAACACCTGATGACAGAGCATAAGTCAATAAATAATAGCTAAAAGCAAGCACATACAACCAAACATAATAAACGTTCTGACTCATACAAACAAATATTCGTAACTAAAGTAAGATAAATTACTATAAACGTATGTACATAAGACGTCTATTTATTTAATTCATTACATTATTATAAGTAGACAATGTATTACATTTTGTGAATATTTTCCTAGCTGTGATTCATTAGGAGTGTCATAGGGAATTATGGGTCCAAAGTCTGTTGTTAACACGAGTATCTTAGTTATAAGCTAAGTCACTGTGCTGTTAATCACATAGCAAGTACAAAATTTAAAAAAAAAGTAATTTAAAAGACTAAAAAACCCGACTGCGTTTCTTTATAATATGGAAATGTAATAAAAATTTTCCCTAATTCAAGAAAGTCATAGGGAATTATGGGTCCAAAGTCTGTTGTTAACACGAGTATCTTAGTTATAAGTCACTATGCAGTTAATCATATGAAGCAAGTACAAAGAGGAGATGCCATAATGTGATTATTTTAGCGTTGATAGGTCTACGTTTGGCCACTAACCCGCTTACTGCCAGAACGACGAAGCGATGATGTGATATTCATTCTGATATTGAAAAGATCCGGGTTGTAAAATATTGTAAGTAAAAGGGTCATAAGCGCTCAGAAAGTGGTACATTAAAATGTGGACATTTAATTTAATCGCTAGATGGAAAATAGACAGGGGCATGGTTAATAACCACTAGCGCACCCCGTAAAGCGTATCCACGTAAGAGAGCTGGTTATAATCTCTTAGCCAACATAGATGTTGATCATGAAGAAGGGTTGGATATCGCACTACCTAAATAACTGGAAAATAAAGAGATAGAAATGGAAAATCCCAATTTGAACCATGACCGGGTTATTAAAAGGTCAGAGCATGACAGTTAAGTTTGCATACCTAATGATGAGCCATTATTCTACTATAAACGTAATACTAAGTACATTACTCGTACTACCGAATTACGAAGAAATCAACTTACGTTACAAGACACGTTGGCTTAGCGCCACATCACATCAACAGCCCGAGCCCGAGGCAGTCCATTGCTGGTTTATCGGCTATACATTAAAGGATCTGCTATAATAGCCACGCTTGGCAGGTGGACTCGATATCGTAGTTCAAAAGAATCAGGTTTATTAGAGAACGATACTTTTTTTGATGGCGGAAAATCGTCCAATGACTTCTCCCGCCTTGAGTGAGGCGAGAGTGTCAGATTCTTACTGACTAAAAACCAACCCGTTCCTACTCTTGCTTTTCGAGCCGCAACGTATGTTAAATAATCATGCTCCCTTTAACTACACCCACGGTAAGAGTAGGACTACAAATACATAGTGCTCTGCTGTCACATGGTGATACTAGGAAATCAGTTTACGTTACTACAGCAGTGTCATCTTAGCGCCAGCCAGTAGTAGTATGAGTCAATAGTCAGCGCACGCGCACCGACGCGACGGCGTCGCGGGCGCAACTTTACTGTTTAATTTATATGCGTCATCGCGAAAGTAAATACTATGGCGTATGGTGAGTCATCCTCCATGGCTTCTTGTGAATGTAAGCCTTTAGAGTTTGGCGAACAATTTCGAAATTCTACCTACTTGGGTGACAGTAAGTGGAATTACTTACTGAGGTGATGATATAATAATGGCAACTGATGTGAAAGGGGATCCCGGGTTTGATTACCGGTTCGGACAGAGTATTGTTGCGTATATACCTAAGAGAATAGTGCCGGCCATCGACACCCACAACACCAGAGAAGAGACAAGTGCGTTGTCTGCCTTTTAACAAACTATGAACATAATAATTATGCTATATCTGAGTAAATGCACTGGATTTTTTTTTCATTCAGAAAAACAACAGGAAATCACACTTGTTTTTCCTGAATGGATCGATTAAATTAATTGCGTCAAAAAGAATTGAATTAAAATCTGATGATTGATATTATCTTTTATCTATAGCGTGACAATCATGCGACAGTGTGACTGATGATTACCAGGTAATCATGATCTTATCGCATTTACATTATATTAGCTTATTTTTAGAGCCCCGTATCCTTTTTTTTACACTCGCACAGACATAAAGTTGCGTAAAGTTGGAGACCTATATATCTGCTGCGAGGCTGTAGGTATCTCATAAGTGTGATATCTAGAGAGTTGAAATTATAACTAAAAAAATTACGGTTGCTTCCCAAACAACGAATGTGCCATATTTTTGTTTTTTTTTTATGAGCGGTGGACTCATCTTGCAGAGCACGCCTGATGATAAGCAATCCGCGTCGCCCATGGACACCAGCAAAATCCTAAGAGATTCAAGTTTATTACCAGCCATTTCGGAGCAGCGGCGATGATGGAGGGAATAGATTCACGGTAAACTCGGTCAAACAGCGATATATCAGTATGGAACCCATTGAGCACGTTTCCAACTAACACTTAGCCAATAACTTATTTGAAAAAAATATCTGCAACGAATGAACACCGCCGTATCATAATTTTCCCTATTGACGACATTGCAGATGATTTGTGAATGATTATGATAAGGATTAATATTGTAATTCTATACTTATTTAATTAATTAGGAAGGATTAAGTTTGATTAATATTTCATTGTTATTTTAAGAGGAAAATCACGTGCTACTTTTTAATTATAATTACCTATTATGCATATATATATTTAACTATCTGAACTGGGTCACATGAGCGACGTTAGCCGCGTCGTGTGTCGCGCAATGCTGCTTATGAATATAAGCCTCTAGCGTGGCTTAAAAAAATAGTCGAGTTCCTCATCAAAAAGTTACGTTAGTCAGGCTGCTTTTCCACCAGAGATGTGTTATGCTACGTTGCTGAACATGCGTTTGGCATCATTCATTGGCACATATAGCTTAGCACTGGTGGAAACAGACTCAACAGGTGGAAACTAAGACATGTTTTATATGGAAAGATGCGTGTTCTGGACGCATACTGCTGCAACACAGTGGTTATAAATATAATTTGTAACTTGTATTCAAAATCAAAATAACTTTCCAACCTCATGCCTTTAACCTATCGTGTGCCAAAACGCGAAACGCGGATCCACGCAAGACACAATATGTTTTCTATTATGTTTTATGTACGCTGGTATGCTGATACAAGAGGTTAAACAAGATACATGTACAGATCTACAACTACGTGACAATAGTCTTATATACTTTTTCTCAATTTTTCCCATAACCACATAGAAGTACTTTTAACTGTGCGTAATTGTGAGAGGGAAGTGTACGCGTGAACGATGTACCTACTACTGACAACATAATTGACGTATATAATGGAAACTAAACTAAGGAAATAGGTAAACGAAACCAATTAATTAACTGGCCATATAAGGATGATGTGGTTTGTCTGCTTACATAGGAGATATATGTACCTACGTACGAGGAATATTATATCAATGTATTTTATTTATTCTTGTCTTTCTACGAAACTCCATTTTAGTAGGAATGTCACAAATTCTAGACTTTATACCATTACTGAGAATTTTTCGGTTGAATACCTAAATGGTTTGGCTAATTACAACAATTCAGCCGAAATATAGTTGGAAAAGAATTTCAATCTAATTAAAAAGCAAATAAAGTTTAATTGTTATTAAACAAAATGTGAAAAACCAAAGGATAATATAAAGATAAAAGATTATTATTACTAGTCATTGTCGTAAAGATAAACTTAAACCCTTCAGGCTGCTGGGCCCGACAGGGTCCATAATTGTGACTTAATACTGTATTTCTTTCACCTGTGTTCATTATGGATTGAATGAATACTTGAATACATACTAAAAACTTTTTAAATACAAAACTCAAACAAAGCCAAAACATTAGAATTAAAAGCAAAAACATCAATCACTGTTACGTGACATAACCACAACTAAACTTGTCACAAAACATTATTTAATTTTTATTATCAAAAATCAATAATAGAAATCCAGAATGAATATTCCAGAAATCAAATCTTATGAAGAACAAGCGATTGACACCGTGGTGTCTGTGATAAATCGGGCGAAGGAGAAATTGGGGGTTAGGCAGACCTTGAGGCAACTTGCAAGTGAGTATCGGACGATATATTATTTTTGTTGGCCATGGATTGGCGTTCGGCTTCTATCTCGCCTGGTGGTAGGCGACGATGCAGATTAGAATGGAACACGTCTGTCCCTATAAACAATCTATTCACTCGGGGCTTGAAGATAATCTTGGCCATAGGCTCCAAACGGGAAGATTATGGCTGATCCCTCATATTGATAGACCTAGTCTTGCCATAAATACCTACCTAAAGTAGAAGAGGCCCACAGTCCAGCAGAGAGCTGTTACAGGCACACTAAATTTAGTTATTTTTCTTTTCTATCTTTAAGTACTTACACAAGTGTGAGAGCTTCGATACGAACCGTGTCCGACCGGCTCGACCGGATTCAGGTTACCGGAGGTCCAATTACCTCTCCTCAATCTTCTCAATCCCCGATTCCCCAACAACTCTTAAATTCCTAACCCCTAAAAGGTTGGGGACGCGCGTGTCCATAGACGGCGACAATTGCTTATCATCAGGATCACCTGATCGAGTCGGTAAACTAGCAGACGGATCACCGTCTGCTAGTTTACCGACTTATTCCATGATCCTTACTAATCATTATCTTGACTCCAATTTCAGACAGTCGTGACTTCGCCTGCAATGCCAAACTTTCCTTGAGGGACATAGGACCACCTTTTGCTATCACCAGTGAGAAGTTCATCCATGACACGATAGAAAAGAAATGGAAACTCACTGACACGTTTATGTACGTTGTTAGGTACATGGGAGGGTCGAAGAACGAAGTGTCGCAGTATTACTATTTCGAGGTGAGAGAAATGTCATAATTTTGGTAGACTTTTCGTAGAAGGATAATCAAAAACGCACTATAAAAGTAAGCGTCCACAGGCCCGCATCGTATGATCGCATTATCGCATTTCGTATGACGTTATCAGTACGCATCGCATGTAGGCATTGCTGATTGCAGATCAGTTCACGCAGTTATATGAGTTTCTATACAAGACAAACTAAAATCCGTTGCGTACGGTGCGTGTTATGCGTACGATGCGGGCCTGTGGACGCGAAGTACTTCCATAGTACGCATTTAACTTTTCTAATAGTTTTTCCCTATCAACATCAAAGTAGGTGCCTACGTGTTGAATAGCCTATTATTGTCAATTTTACAATGACGTAAAAGAAAATCAATAGGTAGGCGAATATTTAGCGAGCTGACTTAGATCACGTAATTGCAGAACATATTTCTAGCTGACCATGTAAGGGACATCCTAATGACTATTTATATTATTATATATAACTATATATTACCTATTACTCTGCGGTTTCATGATTTGTGCGTGTGTAAAATAAATGTCAATCATTTAATTAATTTTGTTACTTTGGAAGGACTATAGTGAAGGAAGTAGGGACAAGGATTGAGAAAGGAATGTAACAATGGTTTGGACATATAGAAAGTATAGATGAAAGCCGATTTCCGAAAGAAGTTATGTAAGTCGGATATGAATGAGGCCGTCGGTAAAGGGCACCCTAAACGGACATAATATAGTGACCAGATTGTCGATATATTAAAGAAGGGCCAAATTAAAAGTATCTTTAACCGACGAGCATGTTTGAAAAGACTGATGACTGTTGATGAAGCGAAAGAGGTATGTAAGATTCGTAGCAATTGGCGTTCCATTGTCTTTGCCTACCCCTGTGCAAGACAGGCGTGAGATTATGTATATATGTATGGGAGGACTGTGAAGTGTTTTTCCATAGATTTCACATGGTGATTTTCTATTTCAGGCGATATTCAGCCAGCCTACAGTCTCCTACCCCATACCTCAAGCTACAGTGTCAGTGTTTTTCACTCTCGAAGACAAGCACATTGAGCCACCTAATGAGAGAGGTGTGCCCATGGTAAGTGAGACAATAGATGGGATAGATGAATGGATTGGTAGTTGACGCCAAAGTTTTGTAAACAAAAATAACATAGGTGTTAAAATAAATATAGAAACATGTCAGGGAATTGATAAGCATGTTATTAAAAGAATATTACACTTAAAATTATAAATTGATACCTTAATTGGCAAACCAGCCAACTCCACATTTATCAACATTTTTTTTTTTCGTTAACGTCGTTTGGAACAAAAAGTATGATAGAATTTTAAGTGTATAACCTGTTGTCATGTGTATATGATCTTGGATGTGTATGTGTGTTATTTTTTTAATTGCCTTTACCAGATGTAAATGGGTTTTAAAATAGATTATTATTCAAGTCTTACGAATGCATTGTCTTGAGTAAAATGCGTCAAAATAAATTACATTTAAAATATTAGTTTCACCTAAAATTGTAACAGTAAATTCATCAAAAGAGACAACTATGTGCGGTGGCGCATCGCCAACACATTTAAGTAACAAATAAATGGACCAAACATAAGTAAACTAAATTGTTAAATATAATTTTAGCAATAGACTGCCTCGTTGGTTGAGTGGTCGCAAGCGTGACTGCTGGGCAAGGGTCTCGGGTTCGATTCCCAGGTCGTGCAAAATATTACTGGGCTTTTTTGGTTATTCAAAAATTTCTCAGTAGTAGCACAGAGTCTGAAATTGTGCCCAGTATAATAAATGTCAATAGGCTCACCCCCTATTACATGGGACTTATACCAAAAACCGGCCAAGTGCGAGTCGGACTCGCCCATGAAGGGTTCCGTAACAGCAAGTAGATGACATAATATAAAAGTTATAAAATAACTTGGTTTTATATAGTGTTTGTATGAACGACAAAGTTATATTTGCGGTTTTTGAAAATGTTTTATTTCTTAAAAACTAATAATGATATCTGGTTCAAACTAATTTTCGTTGTTAGTTTCTATTGAAATCTACAGCATATATTTTTTTTAGTTTTCTCACTCTCTTATTTTAAAAGTTAGAGGGGGGGACACTCATTTTTCCACTTTGGAAGCGTCTAACTTTCAAACGGTTGATTTTGACGAACCTTACGAGGTTTTAGGAACCTTAATATCTTTTTTAAAGACCTTATCCATAGACAACCATCACGGATATGTTAGATGAAAAAAATTTTTTTTAATCAGTTCCATGTATGGAGTGCCCCCTTTAATTTTTAAATTTATTAATTTTTATTCAAAATTCGAATAGCGGTTACCGAAATACATCAACCTACTAAGTGTCAACTTTGTAGGCCCAACAGTTTCGAAAATAAATGACTATGACATACGGACGGATGAATTGACAGACAGACATGACGATTCTATAAGGGTTCCGTTTTTTGCCATTTGGCTACGGAACCCTAACGAATGGTGAAAAGTGGGTTTACATTATACAGTGGCATTACGTGCCGTAATGTGCACCACTGCCTGCCTCTGCGGAGAAAAAGGCGTGATGTTACGACGAATTTCAGCAATATTACTAAAATCTAATATTTTGAGATCATTTTGAAACTAGAAAGTCATCTAAAATTACATAAGATGCCGATAAGATTCGATTTGGAGATTTCAACAATTGGGACAGAATCGTGCTTTGATGACTAAATTCGGTTTGGTTAGGACATCGAAATAGCTTTTCAATAATACCAAGTTGCACTGCATACTAAATCGTAATACTAAGCAGTTTCATCTTTAAGCCAAATTGGGATTTCTTATTTATTTTAATAATGTTAAATCTAGACTTACAAAACTTTTTGTAAATTAATAACTAATGGAGTTTCTTGATCGTTCTTTTCTATAGGCACCTACATTTAGAATTCGCATGTTACTTTTTTTAAGTCACCGAAATAATTAATTATATTTTTTGGTTATCTGAACAATTAATACAATTGACATATTAGTAATATGGTGAAGTGAATATTTAAATTCTTACAGGTGAATTCAGTTAAGACTCGGCGTCAACTCTTATTCATTCCATTTTCTTTCCTCATAAATAGAACGTTACCCCACACTAAGATTTTCTCCCGTGTCGTACGTAGATGGGTACAAACATAAGTACAGTTCACATACACATGACACCCAGACTCGAAACAACAACAACTACACGTTGCGCGGCAATCAGTTTCCCAGCCAACGCGCCAACCGTGCAGTCGTAATATCTCCGTTGTTGTTAAGAGAATTTTACAAAAGAAGGAAATGTAGCTTATAAAGCGCTTTATTTTTCCCTATTCCAGATGTACTTCAGAGTAGAAGGTCACCACACGGAACACGACATGCGCTTTGTAGCGCTTTCTCCTGACTGGATACTGGGCATGATCAAAATGAAGATGAAACTGTTTCAGAGAATTGAAACTATTCGAATGTTTTAATCTTTATAATGCCAGTGTTAATAATTATATATGGATTTATGAGTAGTTTAATTAGATTAGTTTGTTCTAAATTTACGTCTGGAAACAAATAAATCATACTTCTGTTCGGACAATCAATAATTTAATTAAAAATCATGGTTTACTCACGTAAATTAATGGAGAATTATTTTCGAGTCACAGAGGGACTCTTCATCATGAGCAGCGTGACGTCAGTAGGCTGCGCGACGACGCCGCTTTAGTATGTCTCACGATAGTTATTATAAAAATAAGGCAACAATAATTCACTAATTATCATCCTTTGGCATCTTTTGATCTGTAAGGATTTAACTAAAACATTCAGATAACAATTTTAACCAATAAAATACTAGATAAAAATCTTATAAACATAAATAAAGACGATCAAAATAATAAATTAACAACCGAAACGAATCTAGACGAGAAATCTTTAAATTGCAACATTATTGCGGTTTCCAAACTTCCTAAAACAGATAATTTAATAGAACTACAAAAAAGGCTGTTTTTGTGCAGGAAAAATGGCGTCGTATGTGATTCATTCATCGATTTACTCGTTCTTAGAAGGACGTATGATAATGAATCGATGCCATTGCGAAATATCTCGCATTCTCGACTGGGAAACTGGTTTTAAAGAATTTTGTAGTCTCTACGCAATGGAACTGGTACTTCAACGCTAAGTAAACTTTGTTTCGTGTTGTTTTACTACTGGGACTTACTGTACATAAGTTATTAAATATTTATTAACAAATACGTCTACCTTTGGCCAGTTATATTCATTCTTCCAATCGTATTTGTGTGATTGGTCCAAGGCTCGAACCTTGAGAATTCCTATATCATGTCTCTGAGATGTGGCGGACTTTTATTATGTCGGTACTTTGTTCTGGTTTTTCTTTACTGTACTGTGATCTTGGCTTACATGTGTTACATAAGTGCCCCGACTTGTCTTAAAGGAATACGTTGACTTATCAAACGATTAAGAACTAGAGATTCCAACTAATACATAAATGATGCTAATATTTATAATCATCAAATATTTTACTAGAAGGTTAAATAATAAATTCAATGACCTCTAGAATGATAATCAAATGGCCACCTGACCAAAAATAGATCCCCAATCGATCAGTTCCTATCATATTAACGCCTACTTACCGTTCATTAACACGTTTGAATAACTTACAAATAAGCAAAAAGTCAATAGAAATCACTTATGTATCGCGCCTCTGTGTCTTTTTTGTGAAAATATATGGCCGAGACCCGAGACTCCTCGCCCGGCAGTCATATTAATCTGGGTGAAAGGGGTAAGCAGGTATACTTAAGGTAATGGAACTCTAATGAGTTAATCATTAAAGTTATTAGTTACATTTCCATAGCAATAAACTTTTTTCCAACATGCATTCATGCAGTGCTATTTCTAATCTATTGCCTTCAAAAATACTTCCATTCCCAAGAATCGAACCACCAGTTCATTCGCTCGATGAATCATGCGACAGCGCAGATTTGCGATCAATGTCCTTGCATAACTTTCACTTGGCAACACCGAGATTTATATGCAAATGGCGAGTCTTGCACGCGACCGCAGTGTTGTCAGTTAACAAAAACATGTTTTTGAAGATAAACAAATGAATTTTTGTTAATGAGTTCACTGTTATTGTAGTGTCTGCTTTCTCTTCGTTTTGTTTGTTTTTTTATACAATAGGAGGTAACGGTATTGAGAGTGCTTTTTAGGTAATCTCTATTTGGTTTTAGTCAGTTAATTTGGTTGGTTTATGAAGAAAGTAAATATTGAAGAAAGTATGCATCTTTCATGTTCTACAATTGTAGAATTAACTTATAACATAAATACCTATTTATTTAATAAATAAAAATAGTATAAGATAAATTGCCCCCACCCCAGTCAGACAAAATATTATTGGTGTTTCAAAAATTCTAGTAATAGATCGGAATTTGGAGAATAGGTAATAATAGATTCATCTACATGGACCTCAGTATTTTTTATATAAGTATATTTTAATGGGTCGACGTTTGGCGCCTGGTGGTACTTAAGTCACAGAATAATAAGTGATGATGCGGCCTACGATGGAGCACGTCTGCCCATGAGCAACCTATTCAATTGACCCATGAACAAACCCAGGTTATACCTACCCATCAGGAAACACATACTCCAGCAAAGAATAATAAAAACGCTAAAACGCCCTCCAGGAAATAAAAAGCGTGATGTTATGTATTATTATGCAATCCCAAACGACCGTACGCATCATTAATGAATCACATCATTATACCTACAGCTAATACAATAAAAACATGAATGACCCAAACCAGGTAAACTCGTAACGAAATCAAAATAAAACACAAGACCGTGGGAATAAAAAATACAGGTTTGTAATAATCCTCATTGTTAGAAACACCAACTATTCAAAAAGGTTATATTTCTAACCATACAGTCCCTGATAGATAGATAAAAAATCTACCTGGCCGGTTGTAATTGTAACTCACCGGTCCGTTCGCGCCATAACAACAAACTGTCATTCTATCGCGCATGCGCGCAGCGTTCGCACGGCCATCGCGTTTTACCGCCATATTTGATTTATTCGGAGTGTAAACACAACAGTTTTTGAATTAAAAAACGTGTTTTAAGTAAATAGTGATAATGGTGCGCACTTTTAAATTAGTGGGGTGCTTCAAAGTGCCAAAACGTGGTGGTAAAGTGGTACCAGCGTCGAGTGGCGATGGAATTTTCACAATCGACATGTCTTCTACGTCCACCATAGATGTTGTTGTAAGTTAATTGTTGTGTTAATGGGGAGAATTGTTCGATTTGTTCTTACTTTTCGATTAAGATGTGTAACTACAATAACACCTGTTTTGATGTGACGTCATTTGAATGTACACAAGTTGATCGTAAAGTATGGCAATAAAGTAGTAAGCCTATATACGTACGTACTGGCAATTTTTGTATAAATTAAATCAAGGTTTTGGTCTTGAGTTAAAACAATGTTGCAAGAAAACTAATTTCAATATTAATTAGTTAAGTATACTATTAAACTTTAAATACCATGGTTTACAAAAATAATGATTCTACAGAGTACTGTAGAAAAATGTACTTCACAGTAGTGAAGTATATTTTTTAAACGCTGTACATTTTTCTTCTCTTATCAATAGTTATCAGTAGTAGGTACCTATATTTTTAAGATGACATTGAAATACACAATTAGCACTTTAACGGATCACGACATTAGGTATGTAAATATCAAATAACATTTCATTAGATATGAGAAAAAAAACCCAGAATATCATCAGACCTTCTTAATAATACCACATTTTGATATTCACAATCGCAATTCTAAAACACCTAACTAGGTACTTAAAATTACTTTACTCCAGTCAGTAAACGAACACGCGAATTTACACTTACCGCCGTACTCAGAGTCATTTAAACTATTGTTTTCGATACAAAATCGTTACTAAGGAATAGTTTAAGTAATCATTAAATGACTCTGAGTACGGGCGGTTAGACGACATCACGTAATTACAAGACCAGTGAGGTAATCAAGATATTTTCTACGCATACGAAATACATCTATTGGGATCAGCACATGATGTGAGTACTGATGAACCAATGACTAAAGCCACTGATCTAGATGATAGTGCCAATCTCATAAATATTAATACATTTTGTTTGTTCATGGATTTACTTAGCAAACATGCTCGAGAACTTGAGTAATAGGCGCACAATGAGCTACCCAAAATTGACAAAATTCAATAGATCGTTGACTCTATTAAAATATGATAAAGTTGAAATTCCATTACATACAGAAGGAGATTATAGTATCTTGGAGTGAGATTTTTTTTTAATTTATTTTTTTTTTATTTTTTTTTTTTTTTTAAATACGTTGCCCCACACTAGGATTTTCTCCTGTGTCGTGGGTGCGTTTACAAACATACAAGTTCACATACACATGACACCCAGACCCGAAACAACAATTTGTGGATCACACAAAGAGTTGCTCCGTGCGGGAATCGAACCCGCTACCCGTTGCGCGGCAGCCAGCTGCCTAGCCACCGCACCAACCGTGCAGTCAAATAGAGATATTTTGATGTCTAAGGTCTGTACCAACATACAAGGAAATGAGTTACCTGCCAATGTTATCCCATTAGACTATGGCTTACAGCATGGGGTTTAAAAGTAAAAAAAAACGGACCTTAAGGTGTCGGTAAAACGTAAGCGATAACTCTGTAAACGTCCATAGATTACGACGGTACGGTGACTGCTTTCCATCAGACTGAAAGGCCGTGAGCTTATATGCTATCCCATTGCCATCATCATCAAAACAGCTACAAGTCACAAGATGTCCAATACTGAATTCAATAGAATGAGAAATGGTAGGAAGCGAGTTGCCTCCATACACGTAATTTCACATACATATTTGTTAGTTTTCCACCACAGTAGTATAGAAAATATCAGACGACGTCACTCCAACTGGTTAATCCAACCTCAAACGTATAAATTGCCTTAAGTACGTGTAGTAAAACGTGGTCTCGATTTTTTTCCTCGAGCAGTTTGTAAACAAACATCGACGCAAGCAACAAAGTCGGAAGAATTCTTAAATAACAACTGTTGTGTTAGAAAATTTATGGCTCATACATAGCACTTAGAATACAAACACATATACAATAGTTAATGGTTTTTATCACCTTTTAATAAAGTTTAAATAAAACAGTATTTGCAAGGCACATTTGAATAAACCCAAAAATGTTGCAGGTTCCTCCCTTTCGGTCCAGGTATTTTAAAATAAAGCAGATGGAGTAACATACTAATTTTATTAGGCTATTGTTTATGTACTTGTATGTATGTATTGTTTCTTAACAAGTTAAACACGCATAACGTATATTCCTCAACCTCCCACTATCTCTTTAACAAAGATTTCACCACCAAAATATTCGGTAATTTGCATTTCATACTCAGTTACAAGAGAAAGGCGGCATTGTGTTTTGATTTCTGAAACTTGAAACGTAAAGTTCAATGTCCTTTGCCAATCACTTACAATAATAATAGATCACGTTTGTAACAAATTTCTCAATCCATCGTTGTCAATTTTGGTTTAGAGAAGAATGCGAGTGGCTAAAGTGATGATTAAATTAAATTTACACAGTTATCATAGCTGGCGACTTGTCTTCTCAAAAAGGTAGCTCGTTTAGATCTTGTCCATTGTTTCGTATTGTATTCTTGTCCTCATCTTTCTTTCTTTTGCTCTGAAACAATATATCTTAACTATTTGGTAAGTTCAGGAGAAATATACTTATTTATACCATTTTTCTATTTTTCTTTGTCTAAATCTATTCACTTTTTCATAGTCCTCTACTGTTGCTCCTGATCATAAGTACTGATGATCAAATTCTTCACTTACATTATAAGCTTCATCTCTCTCATCCATATTATCAAAATACTCATTCACAGAACAATCTTACTAAACAACACTGTTTACTACATTCTAAATATAGTGCCTTATCATTCCGTAGACGTGTCTCGCAAGTTTCACATTGATTTACAACGACAATACAAATCCCATTTGTGTGGCGAGTTATTGAAAGATAACACGAGCTTGTGGACAACAAATTGATTTTGTTGATGCAAAATATGTGCATGATGAGACGCTGTTTATCTTTACATCTTAATATTTATCTGCTTTATTCGCTGTCTTGTCTGGACTATGAATAAGGTCATTGTTAAATTTTGCATTTTAAGTTTATTTTGGTCTTTTGGATATTTGCACACGGTTTCAGTTGCAGTTATTTAAGGCCTATTGGTTGTTACCATGTTGTATATTATTTTGCTGTGCGATTGCAGTACAGTGTAACTAAACTTGACTGCCTCGTTGGCCGAGTGGTTGCAAGTGCGACTGCCGGGCAAGGAGTCTCGGGTTCGATTCCCGGGTCGGGCGAAGTATTACTGGGCTTTTTTCGGTTTTTCGAAAATTTCTCAGTGGTAGCACGGAGTCTGGAAATGTGCCCGGTATATGGCAATAGGCTCACCACCTATTACATGGGACTTACAACATAAATTGTGAAAAGTGGGTGTACACAGTGGCATTACGTGCCATAATTTGCATCTCTGCCTACCCCTTCGGGGATTAAAGGCGTGACGATATGTATGTATGTATGTAACTAAGCAATTTTTGCTGGTTTTAGATTATCAATCTCTATTTCATTATTGTACTCTTGAGAGAAATGTTTATTAATATACGAATTTCCGATTTCTCAGTAGAAGTACGGTGTCTGAAATTGTGCCCAGTATATGGCAATAAGTTCCCCCCTATAATAAGACTTATCAGACAAATGGTGAAAAGTGTAATGTACATAATGTGCAGGTGGACATCTGCCTAACCATTTGGGGATAAAAAGTGTGAGGTTACACTAGAAGTGTTTATTTGCTGAGTGGATGAATGTTTTTATGTCATTCGCAAAACGCTGATTAAAGCATACAGATCATATGTTACCTAATTTTTTTTTTTTTTGAGGGGGAAAATCATCCAACGACTTCTCCCGCCTTGGGCGAGGCGAGAGGGAGAGTCAGACTCTTACTGACTAAAAATCACCCCGTTCCTTCTCCTGATTTTCGAGCCGGAGCCCCGGTGAACCCGCTAGGTAGTCCGCAGCTCCGGATCAGATCATATGTTACCTGAATTAAGATATTTGTTATTTAGTCTAGGTAATATCAGAGTTGGTTTTTATTATATTCACTTTGTAAATTGAGAGCATCAATTTCTATAAATTGATATCAGAAGAAATTGAAAGATGGCCTTTTAAGATTAATCGAATAGAAACTTAAAATATAAAAGAAACACGTTCTATAATATTTTTCTTAGAAAGCCAAAGTTATTTTAAAGTAGATGGGGGTGAAAGCAACATTAATGTACTTAGGAAATGAGCTGTCTATCGTAATGAGCTGTTGTGATTGATATGTGTGGTAGTACATATTAAGTGAATATCGTACAAGTGGAGGTTCGCGATAATTCTGTTATGAACACAGTATTGACCTTCATAGCAGAAGATAATAAAGTAGGATGGGAATAATATTTGCATACAAAAGTGTTGTTTGCAATGGAGGAAGTGATCGGAAAGACAAGATTATAATTGGGAAGATGACTAAAGTCCGTCTTGGAGATTATTTTAAAATATTAGACACGTATATTTTATTTTCTTACGGAAACAAATACTTTCGAAGATATGTTGATATCCCGCGACGTCACTTCTAGGTACATTTTATACATCGAAATGACGTATTTTCTCCCACTCCTAAACTTTAATTCGTTTTACATTGTTATCCTATATAGTTAATTATCAAAATAAAAAAATACATGTCTAATATTTTTTCATTACCTAACTGACAGACTTAATAGATTTTTAATTTTTATACCCCGTCATCATCCCTATTATTATAGACTTCTTGAAACGATCTTTAATGAGGAAAGAAAGCTGATGGATGAGTATAAAAATTCACTTGATAGTGACAGAATCATTGATGTATTAGTTTCACGTACGACTGTTAGGAAATATCAGGAGGTTGCTGTTTGAGAAGATTTGTTTCCAAAATTCCTTCGTGCTCCCAAAGTTTTGAAGGGAATTTAGTATTATTGCAATGTGGGATCAATGACTATAAGAGGAAGGTTTCTTTTCTTTCTGAGAATGACAAGCATGGTGCTGTGTTTACGACTAAGCCATTAACTAAATTACGCAATTAAGCATTGCCTGCGATTTATCTATTTTTTACGCTGCATTCCTGTGCATCAGCCATCAATCTTTTTAATCACTTCTAGCCTCTAGGGTCTAAAAGGCAAATCATAGAAACATGCAACCTTCCATTCAACCTTGTAAGTTAAAATCACCTTTTCTGTCCAGGAAATAAAGTCTATTACACCTATATCCCCTATTAGTGCAACTTCAGAGCTAATATTGGAAATATCACCCCTATTTCTTACAAAATAGAGTCTGATATTCCACTGTCATTGTTGTGAAGAATGATTTATAACAGTTTTGAATAATTAAGTTCTTAAAAGCAGTTTGCTGTCGTATTTTTTACTATCTTATCGTCTGTTTGTACGACAGTTAACAGACAAATGCTGATGTAGAAGTTAAACATTTTTTTAAATGATAAGGTTGATTTTTTCTGCTAAGGCTAATAGACCTTAATTCTCTTGTCTTTAGTGTCCATTTTGCGTCAATTCCTACTGATAGAGCCTCCCTAGTTTTGATCTTTAGATTGGGTATGTGATTTCATTAACTTTTCCTGGTTCAGCTCTTTCATTGGTTTAGTTATCAAAATATTTAAAGATCTGACTGTAATGACTTAGGTACAAAACTAGCAAAACCTAGGTATCCAATCTATCATATATCATAGGTTTTATATTCCAGGAACTAGAATATAGTAGTTTTTTAAGACCATCTCCTAAAAACATCCATTACAGAGAAGATTGCAATCATTTGAATTTAAACTTTAATAATATCACAGCAAAAAGTGCATTATCAACAATCAACAAGTTGAACGAACAAATGATTCAGAAAAAAAGGTAATTTAAAAAACTAAAAAACCCGACTGCGTTTCTTTATAACATGAAAATGAAAAAACCCTAAAACAAGAATACAAGAAAAAATTAAGCAGTCGGGACCCATTCTAGAAAGCCATAATTCATAATATTTAGAATGGGTCCCGACTGCTTAAATTTTTCTTGTATTCTTGTTTTAGGGTTTTTTCATTTTCATGTTATAAAGAAACGCAGTCGGGTTTTTTAGTTTTTTAAATTACCTTTTTTTATTTAATTTTCTTTTAGTTTTATTATTTATTATATTTTGATATATCTAGTGTCACTCTCACAGTAAATACGAATCAAACGACCTCTATCAAGCTGAAATCCATCGAGTCTTCAGGCTAGAGAGTGGGCAATATTCGAATTTGGCGCCAAAAATCCGCCATTTTGATTTTTTTATTATTTTTATATATCCAGTGTCACTCTCACAGTAAATACGAATCAAACGACACCTCTCAAGCCAAAATCCAACAAGTCGTTTAGGCTAGAGAGTGAACAATATTCGAATTTGGCGCCAAAAATCCGCCATTTTGTTTTTTTAAACATTTTGATATATCCAGTGTCACTCTCACAGTAAATACAAATCTAACGACACCTCTCAAGTCAAAATCCATCAAGCCGTTTAGGCTGCAGAGCGTGCCAAACAATTATACATACATACATACATACATACATACATACATACATACTCTCGAAAAACATAACCCTCCTTCTGGCGCAGTCGGGTAAAAACCAATAATTTAACACAAATTGCTCCGTGCATTGCATGCTCTAAAAATAACCGACCAAATCAAAAATACTTACTTTTTGTGAGGCCTTTTATGATACATACGTGACTTTTTAAATAGGTCGTGCTAACGTTACCTGAGTACTGAATAGTCTCGCTATAAGACATTCTATTTTAAATCCTATCTGTATTTAGGTTGAGTTTATTTTACTTTGCCATAGTAATAAAGGTTTTGTAGGAAATTCCTTCAATGGTTGGTACAGGGAATTCCTAAGCCGATGTTTCATAGCTTAAGTATGATAATAATACGTATAAACATTTGCGGTTATTTTTTTAATAATATTGTCACGTACAGGATTTAAATAAGGACGGATAAGAAAACCAAATAAGTACCTATGTAATTGATTTAAAGAATGACGAATTTGGGGATAGGAAAACGGGGTATGATAACTATCCTTAATGAACCATTCATTCAATCATTTAATGGTAAGTGTAAGTAAGGTCAGTCCTTAGCAATTGTTTTCGGAACAAAATCTTTCTAAGGAATGGTTTAAGTAATCATTAAATGTCTCCAAGTGAGTTGAACGACATTATTGATGTTGAATATTTGGTTTCATATTTAAATGAAGTAAGTAGTAAACCTCAAATATAGATTAATGAAATAAATTTTATTGGCTTTTGTTTTGTTTTTTTTTTTAATATAAACGTTGCCCCCTCTACGATTTTCTCCTGTGTCGTTCAAATCGGTCCAGTACTTCCGAAGTCCGGATTAGCGCGTTTAAACAAACTCTTCAGTTTTACATAACCACTCTAACGTCCATGGATAGCACGGTATCCAAAAAAAGGAGCGTCATACGTCCATGGATACTATAGTATCCAAAGCGACGAGTTCTGTTTAACTCCCTCTAGTTTAAAATACGGTCTTGTTTGGTGAGTTTTGACTGATTATCTATACAGCTGAATAAATTGTTCGACGAAAAAATAAGACATGGCGTTGTAATATGCTTTGACAAACAAAATATAAATTTTTAAAGTTAGTTGACTCGTGTTGTGAAGTGTTTTTGTGAGTTCCAACAATTATGTCGTAAATACTACAGTTTTGTTTAATTTATCTTGTAAGTGTTATACATCAAAATAAACTAGAAGATTTGTGCTTTACGATGATGTATAAATATCACAGTTTTGGCTGATAAATCTAGTCTAATTTTAACTTCAAACGATTGTTTCGAAAAAAATGGCCGGCCGTATGGTGTTGGCCACTTTTTGTTTTGTTTATACATATTTTACATACTTTGCATTACAATAGTATATAAAATATCGAAATACATTTCGTAATAAGCAAAATAATACATTTTTCAAAGAGAAATATACTAAATTCATTGAAGATTCCATAATAATGTCAATGTGTTCCTCAGGTTTTTTGATGTGTAAAACTACGAGTAGTGTTTTCTTTCGATTTAATTACAATAAGTACTTAGAGTTAACCGAATATAATCATATATACATCAAAAGAAAGGGTAATGAGTCTAGTTTGTTGTAAAAATATTTTATTGATAAAATATGCAATAGTTGTGCCGTATATTCTAAAAAGGTAGAAATAATTCTGTTTTTTTTTTCTGTGTTTCATGTTTAACCCGTTTTATTGTATTTTAAAGATTAACTAAAGATTTAAAAAAAACGTTAAGATTGATCAGTATTCTTCTATCTTTTTTTTGGTATTCTTTTCTTTATTCTAGGCATTACGGTTCAGTAGCTATATAGGTTTTTTGTTACGACGAACTTGCGAGTCGCGCGCGGTTCGGATGCCGTGCGCGGCTGGACGTTAGAGAGATAAACGGTCGCGCGGGCCGGACGTTAGAGTGGATAATAGTGTAAGATTAAATAATAATAACCTATCTAGATCTCCTAGACTGTAATTGCAATAAGTATCTAATTTTCTATATTTTTATACTACTATCAGGAACAACAAAGCTTGCTAATCGGAGCAATCAGTTACAAGTGAGCGTGCAACTCCAGTCACATGTCTAAATGCCGCTACTGGTAAAAACCATCGCGTTGTTAACAGATGGAAAATGAGTGTAAATAGGTACTGCTTTTTCCCTTTTGAGGAAAAACAGGCTTTACGTTATATTTCCTTAAGTGTGGGTATTGCCTACACTTATCATTCCTAACATGTTCGTGATCTATCGTTAGAATGTATCACGTCTTTCGTGGTCTTTGTGAAACCGAAAAGTATCCTTCTGGTTTTTACTGAGTTCGTTGGATAAACCTTTTCCAAGTGATAACGCATTAGTGATGTTCGTCTGTGTTTTTTATATTTGATGGTTTTAATTTTCCAATTTTTATCTTGTAGTTTGGGCAATGCAATCTTGTAGTCATCAAAAGGTGCAGTGATGTTATATTTTATGAAATTTTGTAAATAATAGTACAAATCTAATTACCGATTTAGTCCAGGCTCACACCCTATTGAACGGGACTACATGGGATTACATGGGACTTATAGCACAAATAGTGAAAAGTAGATATACATTGTACAGTGTTATTAAGTGCCGTAATGTACACCTCTACTTACGCCGTCGTAGATAAAAGGATAGACTATACTTTTTTTAATTAGTCCCAAATTATTTTCCAGAACCAATTTCAATCTAAAACTTCATTTTATGCAAAACATAAGTTTATTAAGAAAACTGCTAGCTTCATCTAGGTTCAAAATGGATCATATAGCAAGCAATCTTCACGCACGGCTATCATCTTAAAGCCAGTTTGATTGCAGACCCAGGCAGAACCGGCGCCTAAGTGTAGCGGTATTTGTAATCCAATGATAGACTAGACGATCAAGATTATACTATATCATTACCTAGGCTGATTTTATAGACATCTTTATGTTCGTGGGAATGGAGATTTAGATTAAGGAATACGTGTTTTTAATAACAGTGTTACTCATGCATCGGGAGTAGATTAAGTTTTCCACATTCACTTCTTTTAGCATAGGGTGTAATTTTAATAAACTTCATGTTGTAATCATTTTCCTGTTCTTATCTTAATTTAGTTAGAGTCGGGATTATTATGTCTTTATATCAATTCTCTGTTTTTTTTTTTATGGAACACGCCGTCCGTAAACGAGTCCCTATCACCTGATGGTAAGCAATCGCCGCCGCCCATGGACACTTGAAACACCAGAGGCGTTATCAGACTTCAATCTATCACAAAGTTCTTTCCCTTTTATAACATTTTTCAGACGATCTATTCTTCTTTCTTTTTAACCGACTTTCTAAAAAGGAGGATGTTCTCAATTCGGCCGGTATGTTTTTATGATTGAACACCGATTACATCAAAGGTAATGAACCAATTTTAATCGTCTATACATAGATTGTCAAAGCTTTCAAGTAAAATTAAAAAAAAAACCCATTAAAAGAGAACAAAACGTTGCAAAATCCTTCAACATCGAATAACCCGATTACAGAGGTACTGTAAGGTTCATAGACTAATATAAAATCAAACAATGAAATGTCATTGTTTGATATTAATAATAACAAAACACAACGAAGGTGAAACCTTCTCTTTAGCCATATAGTATTCGATAAACCGATAATATTATAAAACTGCATCCAATTACAAATGGTGTGGTACAAAAGACCAGTGCATTGGGTCATCGCTTCCTGCCATTCATTTCTAACATAAATGGATTTGTCGTGTTTTGCTATATTGTAGCCTCTCATGCGTTTCACTGGAATTTACAAAAGGTCATTTGAATAACTTTGTGTTGAGTGTTAAAGTGCTGTGTGGCATTAGTTACTTAGGCTAACTACAGTCTAGAGCTAGAGTTCAATGCCTCGTGTACCTATAAGAAAATGCTAAGCTATAGGTATTTGTATCCGGAGCTGCGGATAAAGTAAAAGGTTACCGGGGCTCCGGCTCAAAGCAGGAGAAGGAACGGGATGGTTTTTAGTCAGTAAGAGTCTTACACTCCCTCTCACCTCACCCAAGGCGGGAGAAGTCATTGGATGATTCCCCCCCCCTTAAAAAAGCTAATTGTATAGTTAGTCTAAAACCTAAATTATTTAACATTGAGTCTAAACATGAATGTGAACGTAAACGCTCCATCAATATAGTTGAAAAAAGGCCAGGAAAAAAATGTCATTGATAATGATGTAAAATGCGTTTTAAATGTAACAGCTGATGCCCGTGAGTTCAAGGTTCAGTGCTGGAGATAACTGTACATATCTCCATATTACATGTGAAATGAAGTAGCGTTGGTTATGCTATTTCAACTTAAGGACTGCATAAAAATATCATAGTAATTGAGAAACATTTAATAATTCCTTTAACTATTCCTTGGTAACGATTAAGTTCCGAAAACAATTGCTAAGGCTGACGGTTAATATTTTTTTCCCTTAATAGTTACAATTTAAAATATAGTCAGTAAGCGGTACCTACCGTATTTAAACTGCAAGTAATCGGATACCTTTTACATGACCTTGATCTTTAGAAGTGCAGTTATACATGCAGGTATTTAATATTTAAATAAATCTATCTATTCAATTTCATTACCACTTATTTTGTAATAGGTACTTACTCAAGCATTGCAATCATTGTTTGTATGATAATACATTGGCTTAGGAGCCAACTGCTTAATTGTCTAACATTCGTGTTTGTAAACGCCTTCGCTACACAGTTAAACCATCTGTAAGATCATTAAAACAAATGTTACGCGAAGATTTATAAGAAGTTCTTATAATCTTCTTATAGTGCATTTTTACTACTTCATTACCGTCTTGATAATATCGTTCCGCGCGCGCCTCAAAATGCCATCAGACTACCACAGATGGAACCCAGTAGGACCGACCGACCCGGAGTTGTGGACTACCTAACTGGTTACCGGGACTCCAGCTCGAAAAGCAGGATTAGAAACAGGGTGGTTTTCAGCCAGTAAGAGTCTGACACTCCTTCTCGCCTCGCCCAAAGCGAGAAGGCTTTGTATGATTTTCCCCCCTCAAAAAAAAAGGAACGCTTATCTAAGATCTAGGGATTAAGAACTCTTATCAAGAGATATGTTTTATTACTCTTTAAGATAATAATATCTTTAAATCTTTGTATACTGCTGTTAATTCTTCGTACTGGGTATTTACAGGTAACAATGCTTATTGTTAGAAATAATGTATTAAGTAACCATATCTCCTTAAACCTTGGACTACCAGTGTACAGTCTAGTTATTACAAGACTGTTGGAAAAATAAAGATTACTATGTGCATAGATTCTCTAATCCTAAAACCTGTGCCTAAAACTATCACCTATACAAAACACCAAGATTATGCAATCTTGGTGTTTTGTATAGGTGATAGTTTTGTATTTTTTGTATAGTTGATAGTAGACTTTTACAAAAAGATTTTTTTATATTTCTGACAAAATAGCGAGCTCTGCAAATGAAAATTAATTTCGCTGCCCAAAGTTGCGTTTGTCACGAGCGAGAAAAATTGCAACATTAATAAGAATGGCCATAAATTCACGACTTACTCACTAATTACTCGAAATACTTTGGTTACGCTTGGTGAGGCTTCAAGGTCAACGACCTCATGATGGTAACAAAAAAGTGTCTGTTTTTTTGACGCTTGCACATGAAGCTACCCTATTAGAGAAAAGTTATTGTAATGCATTTTCAATCATATCGCTTTGCAAATAAAGTCTTAAAATGGTTTACAAATTGGTATAGCTTGGTATTGTCAAAGGCTTTTGTCTTACCCGCATGTGTACATAAAATATGTGTAGCGTTTATGTGACAAACCAGTAAGGTTGCCAACATTTTTTTATTTATTTCTCTGAGATACTTAAATGGCAAATCTGCCTTGAGCTGGCTTGGTGAGCAATGTTCATTCCTTTGCTGCATGAGTAAAGGTTTTTCCGTGGCGTGTCTTGAACGTTAAACGGCAACGGCAGACGTTTTATCACCATTACCGTTTTATACCCCTACGGGTCTTGTGAAGACTGACCACCAAATAATATTAATATCTTAATCCAAAATCTCTGGATTGATCTAGATTTTGACAGATATACAATTAAAACTAATGTTTTTGATGAACCTGAACTTTTTAAACTACAATATCTAACCAGCAGCCTGCTAAGCGAGGAGATTATGACAAACCCAGAAACCCTCTAATAGAGAGGATCACTATTTATGTTGAGCAGGGCCGTAGCTAGTGCTGTGTTTCGGGGCCCCCGGACAACGGGGCAACAAAAATATTTCTTATTTCTTTTCAAAATTAGAAATTTCCTAATAATCAATTCCTTTTTCCGCCTTAAACATGCGTTCAAAATTGGCAGCAACTTTAGGAAAATTAACGTCATCACAAGGCCCACAAACATGGGCTCACTTTTATAACACAGGTAACTCCCCTCTCATCGAAAATCATCCAATGACTCAACATTGGATGATTTTCCCATAGAAAAAAATGAAAACATTGCTCACAAACAAAATTTTATATGTCCCACCAAGGCACGCTGCGCCACTGATGTTGAGTATTGTAGAGGAAGCTCATAGTCCAACTGCGAACTACGGCAGGTTAAACCGACATTTAACCATATCTAAAAATCATGAGTGGCGACTATTTTGAATCGTGACTAACGTACACGAAAGGTTGGTGAGCAGGATTACTGATTAATTTAATCTATTGTATAAGTAAACATAGCATTGTTCTATGGTTCGTAGCTAGTTTAAACAATGAATGTAGGTTTCCATAAGGATCCTTGTTTATCATTTGGATGTAATTTTCTATTTGATTATGAACTTTCTTTGTTAAAAGGGAAGTTTTCAATTAAATATAGTATCTTTCTTAATCTTCATATCCTATCTATGGTGACACTGTACGTATAATGCATTCATACTATCTATTTCAATGAATGTGGATCACAGAAAAAGTTTTTCCGTGCGGGAAAAGAACTTGCGACATTTATTTGAACTGCAAAATAAAATCTTACGCTTTTCATTACTATTCATCATGCTCTAAAACAAAGAATTTTATAATAAGTCCAACCGCACCGAAAACCCCATTACCATACTCTTTAATTGGGAAAGTCCTTACGTAAGTAGGTACAGAAGGACTATTTTCCCATAACCCAACCACCTCATTTGTCATCGCATTCACCGCTGAAATTCATGTCGACTGACATACAAAAATAGTTTCCGAGTAAAATTTACCCATTTACGGAAATGTTGTGTTTGGGCTATGCATTCTAAATGGCTATGAGTCATCTACTCGTTGGCTTTAGTTGGTAGTCGTGGTAAGCCAATGCTATCACTAGTTTTGTATATGTAGGTTGTTACTATGTATTTGGTAAGCCATTTCGTGTGCCAATTTAATTAGTCATGTGTTTATTTTTAAAGAGAGTGATAGTAATGAAGGTTGTTGAGATATTTTTAGAGGTACAAGCCTGTCTCAATCTCCTAAAACCGCTGCAACTCCTGTAAGCCAGGATCTACAGTAGATATGACCATGAAGACACCAAACCTCTGAAGTCCAGCATGAATTTAATAACCTTGGATCCCGCAACGAAATAAATTAAAATATCGCATTAGATGAGAAAAAAAAAAACGAAATACTCGTATTTTCCATTTCTAGTTGTTAAGATTATGCTAAAATTTGCTTTTGTGATTTTTCACTATGTCTGGCTATTCGAATGGAAAACAGACATAAAGATGGTTATGCAAGTTAGTAGCCGTTTTACACTAGTAATGATGTGCGTCCCATATAATAGAGGATGAGTCTGTTACCTGTCCACCCGGCACAATTCCAGTCAATCCAAACTCCAAGCTAACTACTTCTAATATTTTCATAGTTCATCAAACTACAGTTATTTTTAAATGAAACTTAATAATAGAAATTTTATTACCTACAGGGTTTGAGTTAATAGTTCTCCGATTTCTTAAATATAGAATTCCAATAAGTAATTACTTGGTTACATGGTCTCGGCGGGGTCCACCGGCAGGTTCACACATTGTGGTTGGAGGGGTTCGTATCGCAGTAAATTCGACCATTAAATATCTTGGTCTGATCCTCGACAGTCGATGGAACTTCGGACCCCACCTCCGGCAACTGATTCCCAAATTGAGGGGAGCAGCAGCGGCGCTTTCGCGGTTGCTTCCCAACTTGGGGAATCCTAATACACCCTGCCGGTGGTTATACATGGGGATCGTGCGGTCAATGGCCCTCTACGGCGCACCAGTTTGGGCGGATGGACTGACGGCACCCAATATCGCCTTACTAAGAAGTCCACAGCGCGCAATGGCCATTAGGGCGATAAGGGGTTACCGCACGATCTCTTTCGAGGCTGCTAGCCTCTTAGCTGGATCCCCACCCTGGGACTTGGAAGCAAAGGCTCTCGCATCACTATATAGGTGGCGCGGAGAGCTGGCTGCCCGGGGCGAGCGATATCCACCTCGAGTTCTTGAGGCACGAAGGACTGAACTCCGTCGTGAGTGCAGGGCACGCCATTATAGCGGCAGTAAGTCCCGTCATGGAGGCGTGGATCGGCAGAGGGCATGGTGTCCTAACCTTCCGGTTAACACAGGTACTTACCGGACATGGCTGCTTTGGAAAGTACTTGCGTCGCATAGGCCGGGAGCAGACATCGGTGTGTCATCACTGCGATGGTGGTTTGGAGGATACGGCGCGGCATACGCTCGAAGAATGTTCTGCATGGGCAGAGCCGCGCCCTGAACTCATTGCAGTACTCGGCGGGACAGATCTCTCACTGTCGACTGTTATACAAGCTATGGTTGACAGTGAGAGTGCTGGGATGGAGTCACTACCTTCTGTAAACAAGTTATGTTGGCAAGGGAAGCGGCTGAAAGGGAGAAGGAGTCAAGTTCTCTTCCCTCCAGCCGTAGACGCGCCGGTCGTCGCCGCCGTGAGGCGGCAGCCGATCTACGACCTCCATAGGAGAGGCCTGCGGGCGACTGACTGGGGGAGTCAGACGTCCGCTGTATAGGCGAGAGTAGGCGTTAGCGTAGTGTTCCACGCGCGCTACTCGAAGAAGGGAAGCAGCCTCCCAGGGCCGCTAACGTGGCGGGACCTGCCGCAAACGTAGCGGTAGGTCGAAGCCTGCCGGGTGCGGTGAATCCGTGAGGGCAGCCCGGATCACGGCCACAGGCAGTGGAGGAACACCGCGGTGGTTTTAGCCGGTAAGAGTCCGGCACACCCCCCGTCGTCCCCACGGCGTGGGAAGTCCATGAGGATTTCCATC